>NC_089785.1:7399145-7471645 GCF_040412425.1 Macrobrachium rosenbergii | reverse complement strand
TTTTCTTTTCTCGTTTAGCTACTTTCTTGCATTTCGTTTGAACTGGAAATCACAATTATAACTAGTTACCCCTAAACCAATTTTCAAACTTTTAGGCAAAGTTTTCTTTTAAAAATAATTTATTTCAACTTATACTTTTGGTCTGTTAGACCCTGACAAGTATTTTTAATTTTCTTGTTTTCACAATTCAGACAATAATCCTCATCCAGTGACAAGAACGAACTGTGTTGTAAATGACTTCGCACGGAATTGATAAAGGTGCTTGATTTTTAACTGAGAGAAAGAGGGCGAGTGGAAACGGGAGAACAAAATAGATTTTGAATATTTTTGCTCCTTAAATTAATCTGTCCGAACATCATCTTAAGGATCTGCTAATGAACAGAATACTAAAGAAACCCGAGGAAATAAAGTCCGACTGAGTAAAAGTGTTTACAAATTTGTTGCTTTTGGAGGGTAGAAGGAAGGTAGAACTGGCTAATGCAAGGAGGAAGGAGTAAAATTTCAAAATCTTTATGGAAGTTACTTTTGAGGAACCATTAGGGCAACTGGAAGGCGATGGGATTACAAGAAAGATCTTGCAGTGTGGTAGTGAAGTTGTGGCTGACCCGACTATGTTTGTGAGGGGAACGCTCTAAAGGAAAGACTGGAAGAACAGCCACTGTTTTTATGGGCATAAAGGCGACAGACTTATCTTGAAAAAAAGCGAGTACATATATTAAACATTTTATAACCACAGCAACTTCCCTGTCTAAATCCTAACTTTTTCTCCCGTCAATCCTCGTATTATAAGTAAATTTAAATTCATGGTCGAGTTGATTCACTAGGTTTGGGCTTATCCAGCACAAAAGGGACAAGGAAAAGAAAATGATTAACATTATTAATAACCCACAAAACCTACAAAACCTGGGCCATTTCCATTATTTTTACTTAGTCTCAGTAAGATCCCAATATTTTATTCAGCAAGAACTTCTTCTATACCCAAATTTGTATACATGTTTTTTCATTCCGTATAACAGTTTCCAGCTTTTAGGATTTCACATTTTTTATGTGTTCTTTATACTGTTATTGATACATTGCTTCACAAATAAATTTACTGATCTGTGGCTGAATAATAATTCTTTACTCTTACTTTACATGCAACTATAATCTTCATTCCGTCTGGTTAAAGAAAAAATACGTGTAACATACGCTTTTTCTCCCTCAATGTCCAATTATGTATCGAAAAAGCTTTGAATTTTATAACCAGAATAAAAAAATAGCCGTATTAACTACTACAGTTTCCCGTAGCTCTTCATAAATATCAATTGGCTGGTTGTCCTTCAACTATCCTATTACACGAAATGGCTCATTATCCAAAGTAAATGGAAGAGTTGCACATCCGCAGTTGATCACCGAACTCGCTTATTCAGGCCTAAATCATCTTAGCCGTTAAAATGAATTATGAATATCGAACCCTCTTCGATACTTAGATAATATAATCAAGCAGCATCGCAAAGGTCCACCTAAGCTCATGTCTATAGTAAATCAGTTCAGTAAAATTAGGACTTAAATACAATACTGAAATGTAGTCGGTTTTGTAAAGAATAAAGAGGCTTTGAGTGACAAGAAATCATAATCAAAAATGACAAATCTATTAAGATGATGTTATGTGAGTCAATTATGGGAATATGTCATCTTCTCGAAGGGACAATTCAAAATGCCATGATGATATGGAGTACATTCAATACTGGGAATGATCTGAATTTGGGATCTTGTATCTCATCTGTCTTTATATAAAAATGTTTTTGATGAATTTCACTGATGCTAATTTCATTACAAAACTAAGTTTGTTCCTTAGTTCTCAGAACTGACTTTAAAATGCTCATTCTTTATTCAAAACAAAATGTAAGCATCTCCTAGACCTTAGGACACAAGTGCAGGTATTCATTCATTATTATTTACCTGCGATGTTAATATATCCTTCAGCCAGGAATACGACGTTATCAGTAATAGGACTTCAGATCAGTTGCCATAATCCATAGACCTTCCTACAGTTCTGAAGATGCTTGACTGCCTCATGTATTGGCTGAGAATTAGGTTTCAATGGATCTCAACCATGACAGATATACTGACAGACAAGACACCTGCTGTAGGCAACATTCTACACTGATGAAACAGGTCTTTGGTGCAGAGGAGAGGGATCCTACAAAGCAGATGCTCATTTTCTCTCTTATTTTATTTCCCCTTATGAGCGATGTTGCTTCTTTTCGACTACGACTTTTATGGTGATCTGGCGCTTTACATTTAGAATTTTACCTCATTTCATTACTCTCTAGGCTTTCCACTAAGTGTAATTTCATTCATGCGTATTTTCAACCTAATTCTAGTAACATTTCCAGCATATACTAGAAATTTACTTTGATTTTATTCCTTTTTGCTTTTGTAATTCGCTTATTTCAGCACTAGGTCTTGAGGCTGTGACTCGATTGCTGTCTTGGTTTTTAGCATTTTTGAATGCAATTCTAGTCTGATATTGAGGGCAAGTCTTTAGATTCAAATTTTACAACTACTGTAACATCGCGATCTGCTTCGCTACCAGAGTTCAGTGACTGTGACTAGGATGCATCATTGATTTCTCTCTCTCTCTCTCTCTCTCTCTCTCTCTCTCTCTCTCTCTCTCTCTCTCTCTCTCTCTCTCTCTCTCTCTATTCCAAGCTAATCTGCTTTTCATTACAGGTCCTTGAAATCTAGTCTCAAGACCTAATAACCATTGCCAGCGATCCTGACATCGCTTTTTTCTTCTGTCAGTTCGTTTCTGAATTCATATTGATGTCTGGGTCAGGTCAGGCACAAGCCAATCGACACATCTGACGACGAAGACTCAGGACACGGTTGTTAGTTCTGCCTTGAAATAAAATGAAAATGCAACTGAAGAGGAACATTTTCAGTAATGCAAAATGCTAAATACCGATTTGGATTCACTGAAAAATCTCACCAACTGAAAACTGACCCAAATAAAGCTGCATTTGTAATATCCTTCCGGTATCTGAGATACATGGTAACATTTCCATACTAAACGACAAGAGATCAATCAGTATTACTAAATATTAATTTAAAGATTACTTATAATGTGGATATACCTTATTCTAAAAATCAACTTTATGGTGTATTCCAGATGATATAAATAAAAAAATATTATTTGCTTAGTCAAAATATCGATTTGTTTTTATGTTATATAACTTTGATCCGTGATTTGTTAGTAAATATAAAAATATATGAAGGTGTACAGTATTTTATAGGTTACATATGACTATTAAAGTTCATTATGCTTGCCAAGAGATTCAGATTTTGACATTCCCACAATTCACGAATTAGTAATCTATGTAATTTTCAAAATTAAATTGTTTAATTTTTCATAGAATATCTTCGGGTTCATTTCATGAAGCCTATGAAATTCTGCAAACATTTCATGACATAGATTTATCAACATCTAGTAGTAAAGATGCCGTTACAGCCTGAATTGGTTCTACTTAGTAAATATGAAAAGCAAATGATGGAAGCCTGACTTGTCTACAGTTAACATTTTTGTACACATGTATTGCATATATATATATATATATATATATATATATATATATATATATATATATATATATATATATATATATATATATCCCTCTCTCTCTCTCTCTTTCTTTCTCTCTCTCTCTCTCTCTCTCTCTCTCTCTCTCTCTCTCTCTCTCTCTCTCTTTATTTGTGCGTGTTATCCTTTAGAAATGAATAGCCGATTTAGCTTTAGAAAACCTAAAGCTTTTTGCAATATGGACGCTATAAGTTACTTAATATCATCCTGCAGGAGCAAAAATAAGGGAGATAAAAATGCATTGAGTGTGAAAAGCTTCCTGTAAAAGTGAGTAGGGCAGGAAAGCTTTTACGGGAGATACAAAATTCATCCCATTCATCCGAGAAATTATTAAATATTTCTTATAACGAATATTTAGACCAAAACTGCTGACAGAACGGCCTAATATGTTTTCTTATTTTTTTCGACAAATACATGCAACAACTTAAATAGTACGGTGGCATAATTCTATCGTTATTAATTGATAAAAGATTCACCGTTTACTGCGTCATCAATGCGCCAATTACATAACACGAAGAAGAGCAAATAATAATAATAATAATAATAATAATAATAATAATAATAATAATAATAATAATAATACTTCAAAGATAGATAATTCCAGTAATGGAAAAGCATCGGAGTGAGACAGTTTCTGAAAAAGTCTGATTTCGCGTCCATCTGGGTTTGGAGAAAGCTGAAAGATGAGGGTGTTGGGGGATTTAAATGGAAAAGAAAGTGATAAATAGATATATATTATTTCTGGTAGAAATGGTGTTCCAGGAGTAAGTGAGAATGGGGAACCTGATGAAAATTTCATCAATACCAGAGAAAAAAATCAAATGTTATTCTTTAAATTGACAGTTGACCTTGAAAAATAGGTCAAGGTTTAAAATATTTCGTAAGAACATTCGGCAGTTTGAAAGGTGTGTCTACCAAGTCTCACCACAAAAAACAAAAAAATAAAAAAAAATGAATAAAATAAGGGTGTTTAGCATGACCTGTGGCCTTTGAAAAAAAAGGCTAAGGTAAAAATATTTTTAATGCTATTTAAATGAACTTCTGAAGACTAGATATTCTGTCATTATTTCACAGGTCTAAATAAAAAAATTAAAAAATAGGTCAAGGTCAAAATATTTGTGGATAGTAAGGATAAATCCCAAGGTACTTTTTTAATAAAATGTGGTTAACTTCTGGGAAATGGGAAGATAATAATAATAATAATAATAATAATAATAATAATAATAATAATAATAATAATAATAATAATAATAATAATAATAATAATAATAATAATAATAATAATTTTTTTTCAACCAAAATATATATCTGTGATGATACTCTATCATCAGGCCATTCAATTGTTACATTACCGCTTTCAGTTTATTCACTCTTTTTACTGTAATTAAAATTTACATCGCAGTATTTACAGTACAATGCGACTGAAACAGTTCTCTTGCAAAATAGGGAGATACATTTTAAATTCTTTATCTTTTCATTTCCAGGCTTTCTGTTGCTGTTCTGCTCTCAATGTCGCAATTACATGAAAGCCAGGGACACATACATCACTGATGTGTGATGTTCAGTTAGATACATTCACTTTTATTCAAATATATTTTGTTGAATGTACAAACTCTCCGACTTGAATGACTCTTTCCGCTACTAAAAATTCTTTTGTACTGGAAGGCCCAGATTCAAAGTATTTATTTCATGCAGATAAAACACCCAGGACAGGTTTATAATAATTAAAAAATGTACCTTGCAATATAACTACTTTGAAATATTTCATGCTGCATTGAAATAACCGTGAAAATCTTTGCTTATGTTATGAAGAAAAATAAGGTTTTCAATTTACAAATAATTCCAGTCCTCCAGGTGACTAACTTGAAGTTTTATGAGTGCTTGTCGTGTCAGCACATACTTATACTGCTCATTGTTAAATATCATTTGTGTAAGGAAGACGTACATAAACATTGCATCACCATAAACATTCTGTATCTACCTAATCAACGTGATTAAGTTAGGATATGAATTACAAAGAATTATTTTATCTTCATATAGTGATAATGAACATCTATATATTATCTGTTCTTTTGGAAGTCAATCTGAATTACAAAACTTTCATTAACTATCACATCGACCGATAGATCATGATCGAGAGAGAGAGAGAGAGAGAGAGAGAGAGAGAGAGAGAGAGAGAGAGAGAGAGAGAGAGAGAGAGAGAACTTATCTCGCAAAAAGGCTTACGATATCTCTCTCAATCTGTCGGGAATCTGGCTATCTTAAAAGTGGGAAGAAAAAGCGAAACTTTTTAGAATTACGGGAACGCGTACCATACTCTCTCTCTCTCTCTCTCTCTCTCTCTCTCTCTCTCTCTCTCTCTCTCTCTCTCTCTCTCTCTCTCTTTCAGTTGCCGGTGAACACGAACGCACCATGAAGGAATTCAATGAAATCTTTCTTTGGACCCATCAAAATCTAATTCTGTGCAGGTGTCCACTTTTGCCTCTAGGTTTTGCTCACTAAGCAAAAGCCAAGTGAATTCATTTCTTGAAATGTTTCCTTGGATACTTAAATACTCGTTTATAGCGCATAAGACACAACAGACAATCCCTTCAAACTGCTAACGGAAGGATTCAATATTTCACCTTCACCAGAACTGGAAACTGCCAGGGTCAAATCTCTTCTGAAGTGGGAATTGTCAGGAAGGGATTAGTGATTGCAAATGTGTCCCGATGTCTGGAACTAAAATACAATGAATGATTCATTCACAAATTAACTGGACGATGACTAATTAGCTTTTATGATTCGTGCAGCCAAGAAATGACTGATAAACAGGTCAAATTCAGCAAGGTGAGCTTTACACGTTCTCAGATGGACTCCAGAACATTACAGAAAATTTACGGGAATACAAACAGAGTATTGTAAAGTAACCGGAGCTTATTCTCGCAAGCGCTCTTAAAGCACCAGTTGTCATCATCATTCTGAACTTACAGCTTGTGATTCTATGTTTAAAAAATCAGTTTTTAATGTTCATTTTCTCAAAAGCTATCACAAACATCTTCAAAGAACTTCGGAGCATTATAGTGTGCTTTATAAAAATTGTTTTACTTGTGATTTGTTGTCTGAAGACCTTTATCTGAATTAAATGTTTAGTTTCATCAAGACTTTCATTAACTCGGCAGAATTTTCGTCAGTGAAATTGGGCCAATGTTTTGTAAATGAGAATATTGGTAAAAAGGTAAAAACGTTTTGATAATATTCTAATATTAATTTTGGTACAAATATAAGAAATTATTATTCGTTATATGGGCCAAAGATTGACAGCAATTAAATAAAAGCATAAAAATAATCACTTTAGCTGTACACAAGAACACAACTTCTATAATCTATATACAAATAGTATTATGCAAAAACCATTATACGAGCTCGTTACATGGCGATGAAAACCAATGGATTATTCTGTCGATTGCAAACGCAGTTTACCACTTTGAAAAGTCTAATAATCGTTGGGAAATAGATATTATATCTTTAATAAATCTTTGCAATTTCACTTGCTTAGCTTCAAAAGCCTCGGAGAAATTAGAGTACCTCTTGCACAGTGAGATCGATGCCTTTATGTAAAATGATTAAACTGGTGACTAAATAAACAAAATCCGGGATTAAGGGGTGTTAATAGGATTAGGAATCCCAGGCACAGAGAATAGCAATCTAGAATTATTTACATATCAATAAGAACCTCTGTCTAAAACGTAAACTACAGTAATCCAGTTTTCTCTGAGAGAGAGAGAGAGAGAGAGAGAGAGAGAGAGAGAGAGAGAGAGAGAGAGAGAGAGAGAGAGAGTTTTTAAATAACTTAGATCTACAAATCTTCAATTAGGTCCTTACCATGGCCAGCACGTCTCCATTAACTTACGTGCATGAATGTGCGTCCGCCTGCGCGCACGCGTACGTGCACGTCTAAGTGCGTATGTGTATATAAAAAAAGGAAAAGCATTTTTATCTGTACATCTGGGTCTGTTGTAATGAGCAGACTTCATTTGTGTTAAAAACCGCAATATCGCCAATTCTGGAGAGGCAGATTTTTCAGCACAAATTTCGGACAAAAACGTCCGAACTTCCCCCAGCAAGAGAAATGTCGTAAGCACCTTCTCATCCCTTTTTCTCTTTTTCATACATTTTCTCTTTTAATTTTCCTTCTTACAAGAAGTGGCCATTCAGAAATTTTCGAGTTTTATCCCGGAATTACCAAAAATATAAATTCCGCCCAGGCAAAAATTCTCGCTTCCCCTTTTCTGCTGATTAAGCGAAAGTGGTTTATTCAGCTCTCTCTTTTTTCTTTTTCGATTTTCTCTTATTGTTATGACATATTACGATAACAGCCATATAACTCACATTCCCTGTTATATTCCCAGTTATCTTTGATAACAGTTTTATCTCATATTCTCTATTATATTGTTAGATTCCCGGTTATATTTACAAACATTCTGATACACTGTATATTCACACACGATAGTGCAGGTATTATTAACAGTAAAACTATTATAAAATCTGTCTCTTACCCTTTCAAGAATGTTGAAGCACAAATGATGAAACATTTACCACTTGGATATCCAGCAGTGTCACATAATTAGTATTTATAATCATATATGGGAGAATTTTATAATCAAAGTGATTTTCTGTTAATAATGAAATTATTTTTGTTAATAGTTAATTTCTTATTTGTTTTAAGCTTATTTTTATTATAATGATGGTCTTTTATCCAAATGCGTGTCTTTGGATAATTTGAAAATGACATTTATTAAACTCTGAAGATTAAAGCTCAAAGCAAATATGAAATTGCCAATAAAAAAAGAAATTCATTATTAACAGTGAAGTAAGGTAAAACTTTAAAATAGTTTTGACTATAATGTTCAACGACATTTTTGCTATGAATATGAATGACGTGAAAATGAATGGAAGTCTTCTTATGACAGTGACTGCTGGGAATCCAAGTTGTAACTAGACTGTCATTTATGTTACGTTACAATATTCACGAAACGATAGGAAGGAAATTTCATAGCTATTATTTTTACGAATACCCTATATTTTGATTTTGTGGACACAGAATGCATTACAGTAACATTATCTTAAACCACGGGGAATATAACAGTACAACAAGGAATGTGAATTACAACTCCGTTATCATGAAATGTTGTAACAATAAGAGAAAAGTTAAAAAAACAAGAGAAAGCTGAATAAACAACTTTCACTTAATCAGCAGCAGCGGGAAGAGAGACTTTGCACCCTGGCGGAACCTATATTTGTGGCAAGTCCGGGAAAAGAAACTCGAAAATTCCTGAATGGCAACCTCTTCTGACAAGGAACATTAAGAGGAAAAAAAATGAGCAGTGAATACACATTTAAAAGAGTTAGTCTGCGTTTGCATTCGATAGCAATAGATGCTGCTGCTTTTCATTATCCTTGAACGAGTTCATTTAAAAAAAATAATGAAACAAGCTTTTATTAAAAAGCAATAAAAAAAAAACAAATTTTTTGAGACACACAGAATTTTCTTACAATTAATCATGTGTACAAAAATAAAAGCGTGGGCGACAGACATGGAAGGAAATGCTACAGGAAATAAAAAAATATATATTTCTTTTTGGTAGCATTTCCTTCCATGTTTGGGGCCCACGCTTTATTTTTGTAGACATGATCAATTGTAAGAAAATTCTGATGCTCTCAAAAATTATTTTTTACTTTTTAGTGCATTTTAATAAAATAATTTTTTTTTTTTTTTTTATTTTATGCTTTTTAGTTTTGACAGGTTTTGTAACAGATTTATGACTGCAGTTAACAAAAATTGATATCCATTTACGGGGAGGTGGAGGGAAGAGGGAAGGGGGAGGGAATAGGAAGGTGAGGAAGGGGAAATGGGAGGGGAGAGGTGAGGAGGAAGGGGGAATGGGAAGGGGAAGGGGAGGGAGAAGTGGAGGAGGAGGGGAGATGGAAGGTGAGGGGAGGGACGGATGAAGAGAGGGGAGGGAAGGTTGTGGAGGAGGAAGGGGTAGGGAGGGGGGAAAAAGAAGGAAGGGAAAAGAAGGAAGGGGGAAGGAAGGGGTGGGAAAGGGAAGGTAGGGGGAAGGAAGGAGGAGAGGGGGGGAAGGAAGTGGAGGAGGAAGGGGCAGGAGGAGAGAAGAAGGGAAGGGAAAGAAGGAAGGGGGAAGGAAGGGGTGGAAAGGGAAGGTATGGGGGAGGGAAGAGAGGAGGGGGGAAGGTGGAAAGGGGAGGAGGGAGGGGGAGTGGTAGGGGAAGTGGAGGGGATGGAAGAGGGAATGGGGAGGATAGTTAAATTAAGACTTGATGGTGTGCTCATGAAGGGGGGGAGGGGAGGGGAAGGGAAGAGGTGTAATGATAACTGGGAGAATATTAGTTAGGAATAGCATAAATATAAAAGAGAGAAAAAGAAATGAGAGAGAACCTGTAATACACAAAAAGATAGACAGAGAAAGAAGAGAGAAAGGAAGAATAATAAAGAGAGAGAGAGAGAGAGAGAGAGAGAGCATAACGAAGCAGAAAGAGTAACAACAGTTCATGTGGCGTGATTATAAAGCCAAAACACAGGTGCCAGTATAATCTAAGGCAATAACAACAAGAATGTTTACCTGTCTCACCTATGAGCTTACCTTTCAACTTTTGCCAGAACCTAAAGACTTCCGGTGACGTCATTAGTCCCACCTAAAAAGGAGGGGATTAAGTCATTTAATCACACACAAAGGGACGTCATTAGACAATCTCCAACCACTTAAGACGTTTACAAGGGCAGGACAGAAGCTAATGCCTGCCTTTTGATGGGATGGACATTTCCTTTCAAGAACCTTCAAAAAAGCAAGTTTGAAGGGAGAGAGAAGCAGATAGAAGAGAGGAAGACAGATGAGCCTTAGGGGGGTGAGGTCGCAAGCCTTACCAGTTATGGGATTCAAGAAAAAGCTCATACTTCGATCCGCTTAACTTGTAAAAATATTGTACATTTTACTAGTGTGTTAATGAAGTAAGACAGTTGCATGTGTCTTCATAAACCTCCTGGGACTCTAACAAATATAACAAAGATAACAATAATCACCAATAAGCACCAAACATTACCTTAGAAAGAAAGACCAAATAATAAAGCTTTACAGAGGAAAGGGGAGGATACAGCCAAATTAACGCTTGATCACTGGTCTGGAAAGGGAGGGGGAAGTGGGAAGGGAGTGGGAAGGGGAAGGGGGGGGTGAAAGAGAAAGGTGGAGGGGGAGGGGAGGGGAGGGGAGGGGAAGGGGAGGGGTGGAAGAGAAAGGTGGAGGGGAGGGGAAGGGAAGGGAAGAGGGGGAGGACACAGCTAAATTTACACTTGATTGTGTGCTGTGGGAAGGAGGTGGAAGGGGAGGGGGATGGAAGAGGGAAGGGGGGGTTATATAGAAGATAGATTCTATCAAGTCAAAGAAGTTGAAAAAAATCTGAAGAGTTTCATACAAGTCCTGAGATACGGGGAGACGTCACTGTAGGGTCACTCGAGGTCACTGCTGACCTACTGATCATGTAAGGTTGTATTGTCACCGGGATTGAGTAACCATGCAAAATTTCAAGTCCATCGGACGAAGGGAACAGGTCGAAAATTGTGTTACAAGGTTTGACCCAAACAGACGTACAGACAGACAGACGCAGAAGTCAAGTTAAATAAAAGCACGTAATGAAAATTTCTTGTTGTAGTGAACACGAGTTCTGTTCTTAAGTACCGGTGAAATGGTTTATTTACTAAATCACCTTCAATCTTTGGCCCATATAACGCATAACAGTATCTTCTATTTGCAGCAAATGTTGGTACATTATTGAAAAAAATTTTTACCTTTTTACCAATATTCTTATTTGCATAACATTGGCCCAACATCTCTAACTTGGTATCTCTCAAGTTAATGAAGTCTTGATGAAACTAAACGTTTAATTCAGATAAAATTCTTTGAAATATAAATCGTAATTAAAAAAAAATTAAAGCACGAGATAATGTTCGGAAGTTCATTCAAGGTGTTTATGATATCTTTGAGAATATGAAAGTGAGGTTAAAAACTGGCTTTTCACACTTTAAATCACAGACTATTAGGTCCATATGACGAAGACAACTGGCGCAGAAAGGACGCCTGTGGGAAATAAGTTCTAAATGCATATAATATTCTGTTTGTATCCCTGTAAACTTCCAGTGACTTTGAGTAGTCAATCTGCCAATGAATACATCTCCATTGGCTGAATTTAGCCCGTTCTTGAGTGCTTGCTTGTCTGCACGAATCATAAATCCAAGTTTGATCATCGTCCGGTTAATCTTTGATTACATCATTCATTTACCCATTTCACTCTCGTGATGGGATGTGAATTAATATCAGTTCCAGACATTGGGACAGATTTATAATCACTGATCACTTCCTGACATTTCCCACTTCAGAAGAGGTCTGACCCAGACTCTTCAATTTTGGTACACTGAATCCTTCAATTAACGATATTGAGAGGTTATCCTTTTTAAATGCACAAATTAAAAGGAAAAGGATATTGAGGTCGGATTGACTAACACGAGGTTCTATTTTTTAATCTACTTATTTTAATCTGCAAAAGCTGCTGCAATAACTTTAAAATATTCTAATGGGACACATGTCTGACTACTGTATAAATTTAGATTCCCTACCAAATAAGCGAGCATTAATCATACGAAACTTTTGTATAAAAGTAATGTATTCTTTTTTTATAAAGATATCATCGCAAATTGTACCGTAGAAAACCACACATTATTTTGGTATGTGTTTCAACGTGTAATGTTCGTTATCGAATTATACTTATCATCAAAACTCAACCTTCCGTTCTTCGTGTTGAGTTTTATGTGCAGAAGGTTCATGATTCGTAGTTTATTACTGTTTTTAAGACAAACCTCCTTCGCTATGAATTCTTGATTTACATGAACATAAAAAGGCCGCTGTGATATTTTTACAGTAAAAAAAATCTCATATCTATTGCTTACGAGAACAGAAAACCCTAAAAATAGAAGAGACAGCTCACATTCACAGACATCTTTTTCCCTAATTCGTAAGAGTCCCCCCCCCCCACCCCCTCCTCAACTCCGGCGCCGGAAACGGATCGGCAATTTCGTAATAAGCCCTCGTCGCGATTCAGCTTTTCTTTTTAGCTTCAACGGCTCTGCTCTGCACCTTCAGTTCTCCTCTGGTATTTTTTTTTATTCTTGCATCGTTGATGCTTTACTTTTCCCAATTCTGATTCATTTCCGAGAAAGACATCTCTCTCTCTCTCTCTCTCTATATATATATATATATATATATATATATATATATATATATATATATATATATATATATATATATATATATATATATATATATATATATATATATATATATATATATATATATATATATATATATATATATATATATATATATATATATATATATATATATATATATATATATATATATATATATATATATATATATATATATATATCTGTGGATATATCGATGGCTCCATCTGTGGAGCCTCGATGGTTGGTAGAGCAGCAACCTCAGACTTCATAGAAGTCTATAGCGAGGGTTCAATCCCCGCAGCCGACCGGTCAGAGAAGGTGGACACTTTGCCATCCTTGTAGACACCCCGGGATTACGTATGTAATCAACGGATAGGTTTGCTAAAAGCAAATGGGTGTTACAGACTAATACACACATAAACAAAGTCACTCCAACATCTTCTAAAAACATAATAGACACCTCACACATCTCGAACTGTCGACCTAACCGCCCAGTTCTCCTCGCTGCTGGGAGAAAGGGAGCTGGGGATTTGGTACAATACATGTACACATTCCCTACCGGGGTCTAAGCGATGTCAGGCAGGGCAGTCGATCGAGGCTACGATCTACCCCACCGCCAAATCAAAGTCCTTCAAAAGAAGGCATCGTGCTTACCCAGATAAAAATGGGAAAAAAGCACGTTAAAACGAAGAAATATATAATATCCATCTGTATAATATCTACCTATCAATATATTATATATATATATATATATATATATATATATATATATATATATATATATATATATACATAAATATATATTTTATATATACATACATTATACATGAATACACATATATGTGTATAAATATATTTTTTTCTGCCTCACCTCAGATCGAACCAAGGTTCTTATCTGAAAGGCGTGGGGGCTAGCATGTAACTGAAGTAAATTCAATCCTGATGCGAGGTAAAATTTATTTTTACTTAACAAGTGACAGCAGGTTGGTTGTTCGCATATTACCCACTCAGGACAATCGGGAAGTTGTGGACAACTCGCTTGTATGCGACGGTGTGTAACCTCATCAGGGAAGCCTCAGATACGGAAGACCTTAGGTTGCAGCTTCCTTTATTATGGCCTGGTGGGTCTGTTGGTAGCACCCTTGCCTTTCATTTAGGGGTAGGCTACTAGTCAGTCCGACCCCGATGTTAGGTAGAAAGACGTCTCTATTACGCAACGGATTATGTTATGCTTTTTTCCATATATATGTAAATATATATATATATATATATATATATATATATATATATATATATATATATATATATATATATATATATATATATTATATCCATTACAAGTGAAAAATAAGAAACGGGGTGTAGGTAATGTGGTAATGTGTGATAAATGAATCACGTACAAAAGTGATATATATATATATATATATATATATATATATATATATATATATATATATATATATATATATATATATATATATATATATATATGTATATATATATATATATATATATATATATATATATATATATATATATATATATATATATATATATATATATATATATATATATTTATATATATATATATATATATATATATATATATATACAGCTGCAGCTGATTCTGACTTCGTGGGTACGGGAAAACGTATATATATATATATATATTTAAAGTATATATATATAAAGAGGAACTCAAGTATATATATATATAAAAGATATATATATATATCTGGCTTATATATATATATATACATATATATATAATATATTTTCCGAGGGCGCGTATTAATGCATATATATATATATACGGTAAGGGCATATATATATATATATATATATATCTTCCATATATATATCCTCCTATATATATATATATATTATACCTGTAGGAGAAACACCCAAGCCAGATTACTTTTGCCTAAAAATGGGAGCGCCTTTAATCTTTTAAACATATATACTATCGGCAATAAATATATATACAGAACAACCAACAACAACAAAGGAGGGGGAGGGAGGCAATATATATATATAATCATATATATATATATATATATATATATATATATATATATATATATATATATTATATATATATATATATATATATATATATATATATATATATATATATATATATATATATATATATATATTATATATTATATATATATACATATGTGTATATATATATATATATACATACTGTATATGTGTGTCTCTCTATCTCTCTCTCTCTCTCTCTCTCTCTCTCTCTCTCTCTCTCTCTTTAGTTATATATTTCATTTATTGATAAAAAGTGTTTTCACGGTGTTATTTCATCAAATAATGACAAAATTATATTTTTATCTTTGAATCAATTTTCAGGTGTTAATAAGGTGACTGTGCTTTTTCACGACAGGAATCGTACACCATAACAATAACAATACTTACTGACTCTTCAATTTCTAATAAACCGTGATTGTACCTGCAGCCTCTCTCTTCGTTTCTTCTGTTTCTCTTATATAGCTCATCTCTTCGTGGCTTTCTATCTCTCAACGGCGTTATTTCATAAAAAATGAGTCAAAAAAATACAAATTACTGGATTTCAAAGCCGGCTTAGATTCAGCTGGTCTTGTGCCAGCATTTGTTCCTGCTCCTTTGCAGCCACTAACGACATGACAGAGAATTTTCTAGGAATTTCTGGCATTAGTTGTCTACATGTTGGACACATGATTTGAAATATGTTCCAGGTCCTTAATCTTAAAAGGGTTTTCCATCATAAAAAATGACAAGTTTTTCTGGGAAACGTCCTATTCCACGAGTCTGGCTCCTTTTCCATTTTCTAAATAGAATATGATGATTGTCTCCTGTACATTACCACCACCTCTACCCACGACTTAGTAAAGCAGAATCATTCATAAATAACCCTAATCGAACATCTCTTTCCCACTCATCAATCATTAAAAGCCTTTGGCTATTTGTCAAGGTTTTCTTGCCAGCCTTCCTCTTATTCTTGCCCATAATTCATGGCAACGGCGTCCATTATTATTATTCCTGGTGGCTGACAATTATCCCCGGTAGATGTTGCAAAGCGAGACAAATCGTAGCGACATTATTCATTTCCTGAATTAGTGATCCATAGTCCGGGCAAGGGTCAAAGCTAAGGTGTAGTCATCAGGGAAGATTGTTTTCCCCAGTCAGAGAAAATGAAATGAAAAAAATCGCACCTGTCACGTTTAATTTCTTGGTTCAAATAAAAATGGAGAGGGAACCGTGAAAGCAATGTACAATAAATAGTTAGATGTCTCAATTTAACGTGATTTTGCGAAAGACTAAGAGTTCACTTAGAGAATCTGGTTTTCGAAAACTAACTCTTCAGTATGGAAAACTAGGACATATATCAAAAGATTGACGTTACCGCTATAAAAGCAATTTGCAATTTGAAGGAAGAGAGAGAGAGAGAGAGAGAGAGAGAGAGAGAGAGAGAGAGAGAGAGAGAGAGAGAGAGAGAGAGAGAGATTTCATTTCAACATCAGAAGCGAAACAAGAGAACCGAGGGACAATGGATCCATTCCCACTATTTAAAATTTGGAAAGCTTTCAAAATCCCAGGATCCCTCGCCTAAGCCAATGAGAATATCAATTGCAGTAATTAATTGCTTCGTGTTAGTTCTTTACAGAACAGCAGAGACAGATTAGCATCCAATTACTTATCTGCTGTTTCTCTATTTTGTAAAAACATCAGAGACTGTTAGAAGCGTGTCAAACGGTACAGGGTATTATCTTTATTTAGAGAATTCCTTGTCCGAAGAAAACGTAATAGGCTTAAAGAGTGCACTATTTCTACCCGGGAATCAACTACCAGATTTCGGAGGTGTGAATTGCTAAAAGAAAAAAACTAGAAAAATAGTATTTCGAGAGCACATACATCCGCCGGTGCCTACTGTGTCGAAGACCAACAATGGTTTACACCTTGACCTACTACTGAAGGTCACTGGATAGTTGGGGTCCTTGTAGGTGTGTCATAATTCTGCTAAATATATTTGACTCAGACCTGTTTTCTGAGGTCACAGGTCAATCTAAAAGTTAAGATTCAACTTTCATCCAAATGAATAATACTGTAGGCAGATAGGGACACTTAAGGGACGTGGTTATCTTACCTAATACTTTTCCCTTCACTTAAAAGCCAAGTTTTCCAGTATTTTCTTTAGAGCTCACAAAACAGAATAATTGTTAAGGGCTATGACAGTTTAGTTGCGATGGTGAAACAGGCAGTTTTTCGTGGGCAAGCTGCCCACTTCCTCTAATTTGTTCGTTAACCGCTCAATTTTCGAAGCCATATGAGTTGGAGGTTATATATATATATATATATATATATATATATATATATATATATATATATATATATATATATATATATATGTATATATATATTATAGATATTGTAAGACCTCAAACTCCAAACCAAACTCACCACATTCATAATTTCGATGTTAAATCAACTACTAATGCAGAAAACTACTTATTTCAATCCTCGCCTGATCTACACTTTTCTAAATTCGAACTCATTTCTTCATTCCCACGCCCTTCTCTACTTGGCTTCACGGAAATCTTCATAGCTATCCTGCCTTCCATAGCTCGTTTAATTCTGATGCAACCATGAAATGTTCCAACCCCCTTTCTATTCTAAAATACTAAAATACTTGCCTACTGGTTAAAAGTGTGTGTATAGGACTTTCTAAATAAATGGCAATGTTAGGCTAGGGTTTGTGGGGGTAGCTTAACAGAGTCAGCTGTATATATATTTATGTATATATTTATATACATATATAAATACATACACACACTATATACAGTATATATATATATATATATATATATATATATATATATATATATATATATATATATATATATATAGCCTACATAAGATTTGGATTTTAAGTACAAATGATACAACTCTCATCAGTCACAATTACTGGAGCTGGGGAAGGAAGGTAATGACAACAACCTGTCAACTATATAAGTCACACAGTGCTGAGCTGCTCTCCATAATGACACTTTTCGAGTCCTGACATGTTGGAAATGTCCTTGAATTCATCCATAAATTTGAATTTCAACGGTTTCTAAAAAAATTATACTAAGTACTTCGGAATCAGGAACGTAAAGAAAATTACTTGACCACTGCTTACTAATGAATCTGGTAACACCGCCAGAGATCACACAAAATGTATGTATGTATGTATATATATATATATATATATATATATATATATATATATATATATATATATATATATATATATATATATATATAATATGGTGGTTCCATATGATATACAAGACCTAACACTCCACCGCAATCACACATTAATTGTCGAATTGTGGATGCATTCCTCGTGAAAACAAACATTGCAACATTCTTATAAATGTTCCATTTTCGTTCTTTTTATGTTCCCAATCGAGAAAGACTGCCTATTCTAACACTCATCTGATAAATATTTCTCTAAATTCAGACTCATTTCCTCATACCCACGCCCTTCTCTACTTGGTCTGATGGAAACCTTTAAAGCTATCACGCTTCTTTTAAGACCCTTGAACTGTCTCTCATTCCGACACTTCCATGAAAATAACAATCAACCGCCTTTCTCTTCTCAAATACTTCAATACTGGATTCTGAATGCTGATATGAATGCAGCCTTTGGACGAGACATCTACTGAGGTATATACGTAACATCGAGATCCCACTGAGCAGCTTAAATTCTGCCCAATCATCATTCTCTTTTCTGCTTCCATTCAAAAGCACAAACACCGCATGGCAGAGGCATCAGGCAGCCACAGGAAACCCACCTCACAGCCATTCCCTAGCAAGGCCTCACTGAAAACCTCTCCTCCTCAGTGCAGGTTCGAGGCTGACGCCTTGGAAGGATGTGAGTGACATCAGGTAACCCACCTGGGCACCTGCCATAGCAGCCCTGAACACCTGCCCACCCGTGCGCTTTGCAGATCTCACCCGTTCGTCCCAGGAGCACGCTATATCACGTGACCCAGACCACACAATGGCCCAACATGTTTATGGTATTTATGTTTATGGTATTTACCGTTATCATTTTATGTTCTACGTACATCCCCAAGGGGCTGGTACTAAACACGGCGCCCATTTTGCACGCAAACGTGCTTACGGCCTAGATGACTTACGGCCGAAACGACCCGAAAGCGTTTATACAAGCTTATCGAAGTTCCTATTCGATGGTAACCACTGAAACCTGCAGACGACTAAAAAGGGGGCCAGTTTTCAACGGATTATTAGCGATGTTTCGACAGATTGCTTTTCAAAGGAAACTCAAAAATACAATAAAACGAAAAAAATAACTGCCAGATAATCCCATAAAAATTTGAAATCCCCATCCTTTAAAAATACCCTTTAGATGTGCCTAGCCTAAACCTCCTATTTTTCATTCAAAATCCGAGGAAGCTAATTAAAGAGAAAGGCTGCAACCCCTTCCCCCAAATGCCACGAAGGAACTAACAACCAAAAGACGCCCACCTCATCCCTTATGAAGAACTGCGAACGATAGTTTTTTTTTTCTTTCTTTAAGAAAATTCCCAAGTTTCCAGTAACTTTAGAACCAACTCATTCTCCTTATCACCAAATAATAATAATAATAATAATAATAATAATAATAATAATAATAATAATAATAATAATAATAATAATAATGAGGCTTGTTGTTGAAAGCAACAAAAAATGTAAAAATTCTGACCTACAACAATAATGATGATAAAAATATGCTCTATCGGGCCTCCATAGTTTAAACACACATTTCCAGTAAGTAATAGACATTTGTCATTCAAAATCTGCCAAAAACAAACGGGATACACTACGCACACCAAACACGACAGAAATCAGTAACCACCCCGGGACAAAATCCAAAAATAAAGTTATTAACAAGAATACACAATGAGCACGAAATTATTTTTGAATAATAACTTATTTTGGAGCCTGCCACCGATCAACTCTCAAAAATACACGATCCCGAAAAATCATAGAAAAAAAACTAACTCATGTCAATAAACAAGAATAAGAGTAAAAGCACAAGGAATAAATGAAGGAACACTTACGTCGTCATTGGCAAAGTTCTTGAGTCGTCAAAGGTAGCGGTGTTTTGTTCAAACTGACCATCGCGATACTGGAGCCCAATTTCCTAAAGGCTCTTTTTTATAACACTCACATGGGCCTTCCCTCTATCCTCCTCCGCTGTCTATAACGTCTAGCTAATGATTAATTACAATATAATCAGCGAAAATTGTGCACTCTTAACCACTCGTTGGCTAAACGACAACTAATCGCAAATTCGCAAAGCGAGAAAAGTCTTTGAAAAGTACGTTGGCTGGGTTTGGGTAGGGAGGTAGGGGTAGTTGGTACCAATTTTCATTTTGATTTATTGTTTGGCGACAACTTTACTATTTTAATATTGTATGTTTCATATGAGAACTATAGTTTTAAAAAATACGTGCAAATTCAATATAATACTGATAACATTATACTAAAATTAATATTTTCCTTAACGAATGCTAGCCCTGTAGACTACTTCACGTTACACCGACTATTGGCTGGGTAGTACCAACCTCCGGTCAAGTTCCTATAAATAAACAAACTAATAACAATGATGAAAATCACATAAAATATTCAGATGAAAATTTTATTTCTATAAAAGTAAGTATGAAGTTAATTTAATACCAAAAACGATAACAGTGATAAAATATTAATGACCAGCGTCATTACTGTTGGCATTCCTTGAAGCCACCCAACCAACAGAGTGACAAGAGAAGCACGTGGGACGGGACCCTTAGAGGAGAAATTCCACTAAAAAATAAACCTTTCTCACCCTTATGTCTCTGCGCTTCTCAGTGGCTAGTCCTTCACCTGAACTTCTTTAAAAAAAAGAAAAAGATTAATTTTTGAGGCTATAAAATAAATGGTCGGCCAGGATTTGCTTTCAAATGTCAAAGAAGGTTTTTATCTTTCATATTCCAATGATATTCATGTTTCATTAGTGAGATGTTAGATCATTTTCATTCCTATTACAAAACCGTCGTGTGATAATATAAACACTGGTCGTAGACCGACCAATTTTTTTCTTTGCTATCATGGGACTTTCGATCATAATTTGTGAACTGCAACGTTCAAGAGGAATACACATTGTCCTTTACTTAGTAAAGGACAGTAAGTCGAAAGGCCTAGCACCACTCCGTTGTTTCACTTTCCTTCGTGGTGCTGCCTTTATTTATATATTCATCACGTTCCATACTTTCGTGATTTAGTTATATGTGTGTATATATATATATATATATATATATATATATATATATATATATATATATATATATATAATCAAACCGTACACAGGGTCGTAAACAATTACTGAACTGCCGTATATGCTGAAAGATGAATTAACAATTGTCAGAATTCAGTCGTATGACTCATAATGAAGTCACCGGAAGTCATTTACTGACAATAAGGTCTATGATTTATGTGAAGCATATGTTAATGAATGTGGAAAATGTGACGGTTGGTGCCATTACTTTTACTACATACAATGGGAAGTAAATGTTTGCGTGATTTGTGTCGTTTATACGAGACAATAACTACAACTTGGATGTCGAATTCAGAAGTTGAGCATCTGGGAGGGAATGATATTTGTCCAAGTGGAAGGAAATGATGGGATGTGTGGATGGGTGCTTATACCAGGAATCACTAGAACTTGCAGCTATTATTAAAAATCAGGTCCATTAATCTTATAAAAATGTAATTTCTCGAAGTTTTTTATCCAAATCGTTTTAATATTTCATTATAAGAAGTATTATAAGATTTTTCTTCTTCGTATTTTACAAAAGTAATGATATTTTCTTCTGCTAAAATTCATACCCTGTGCTAAAAATATTAAGTTCCTACTTTGCACCCAATTTAATTTTTTACTACTGAAATATCCTTTGATAGAAATCAGTGAATATTGTCGAAATACCTGTTAATTAATCTTACAGCAGGACTAGAGAAAGTTTTATTAGACGTTAAAAAAAAAAAATTAACCCCAAGAAATCAATCAGTGTCTTATGGTACTTGGGTTTTGTTATAATGGGTGTGGTTAGGCTCATTTGTGGTATAGTATGTACTGGTATGTATAACGTAGTGTAACAATCACAAATGAAATATGTTTATTTGATTTCATTTCTATTAGGCTTGTAATAATAATTGTTTTGCTCTTGAAGAGATTCAAAAGATTTACTTTCTGCAGAGACAGAGTATGAACAATTTCCAATGATGATAGTATAAAATAAACAGGGGAAATAATTACTTCAAAATATAAATATTTCAAAATACTCGACTTAACAAATGTAATGAATGCGAATAATTCCCATTATTGCTTATGAATGTACAGAAAATTTTCATGACATCCCGAAACGCAATTGGAAATGGAAGGAAATGAACTTCATCTATATTTCAAGGTAAACGAAAGAAAGCAGGTTCAAAACTCAGTTGCTTATTTAGAGCAACAAAACCTGGTTTTATCCTGAGAGGAACATTTCACGCAACGCCCAATTCTCTAGAGAACAGAGCTCATGTAAATACTCTACTGTTTCACAAACATTCAGTTTACGGAGCTGTGAAATGTTTTCTTATCTAAATGAATGAGAAGTCTCCTCGTTGCAAAAATACGAATATTAAGAGCATATCAAGAACTCGTTGACCTGCCTTGCTTATATGCAGCCAAGCAATTGCAAAACGGACGAATACAAGCCTTATATATCGTTTTGCAACGAATAAACAATACTTGTGTAAACAAACTACGAAATAACGTGCATTAATTAAGACAATTACGATGACATTCTTAGGTGCGTCCACGCTACAGGAAACAACGCAAACAAAAGTCGACTACTTGTTTCATACATATCACAAACAGGTTGAAAATCAATACCTCATTAAATAAACTACGAATAAACTGCGCTGAAAACTAATGTGCATTAGATTAAAGATAATCATTATGGCTTTCTTAAGGAGAGTCCACATTATGTTAATATATGCCTTAAACACACGTTGAAAACTTGTCTGATACAAATCACAAACAGGTTGAAAATAAGTCACCGACCGGAAGTGGAGAACGAACCTTTGATGAAAGCTTGATCATTGTCTGAAGCAGTGGTTAGTACTACCAGAAAGTCGTCAACTTGTATTTAATTTGATTGTGATGTGTGTGCAATAAGTTGCCTACGTGTGTTGAAGAGATTCAACGAACCCAGTTTTTTTTTTTTTTTTAAAGATGGAAAATGCGAGAAGGAAGCTTCAATTGAGAGCAACACAATCTGCTTGTTATCATAATGCCTCAACTCCATTCGGTTTTCACTCTTCTTCTTCAAATTATTTTTACTTTTGTGCTCCTTTCCTGACATTCCTTCCTGCGCATTCATATTCTTCGATATGACTCCAGTTTCTCATTAACTATCCAAATCCTCGTTCATGTCAATTAGCCATGTATAGTATTACGAAGTAAACTGAAAAGAATGGTATGAATAAAAGCATTATATTAATTACCATGAAATTTAACTCTCCACAGATCAACCTCCTTTTGTAAATCAAAACTGACGGTAATCTACTTTCCTTATGTAGCACAAGTCATATAAAAACAAACAAGGAGGACGACAACGAAAGAAAAAAAAACAAGAACAAGAACAAAGGGCAGACTCGACCTCAGAAAAGACAGGAGCAGAAACGTGACATTAAGGGAGAGAATGGAAGCATTAGTTTTCCAGCCAGAGAACATCTGCCATTATTAGCTACCCAAAGCCAAAAGCCAAGAGGTTAACAGTATAAACGGACGCCGAAGTACCGATTCAGGAGTAACGCCTTGATTCCATGGGATTCCAGTGAAGACTTAGAGAATTGCTTCCTTTAGTTGTGCCCTTAATGAAGATGGCCATTCATGTGTTGTTAAAATTACACATTAATTTATTCTTTCGTTATTGGTTTTGGCGCATACGTTACAACCTGAGAGAGCAGTATCTGCAGAAAAGTGAGTGCAGTGATTGTGAGGCTGAGAGGAAGCTGAGAAAAGGTTCACCGGTCAAGAAATGTTCTAATACTTCAACATTCTCACAAGAAGAAGCATCCTGTATCCCTCACACTTACACCGGTGTCAATAACCTAGATGTTGTGACACCAGTTTTAATAGTCACAATCAATCAATCATGCTTATACATTTTCGAAAACCTGGCAGATCAGAGGGACGTTTGTTTTCGGGTTAGCTGACAATTTATCACTCACGGTTGCTGAAATCTATGCGAATCACTCTACGGTATTAAGCTGTCGTTTTCAAGTTACTTATAATTATAATTCGTTAAAATAATGGCATAATTTGCTTGCTTAATTCTCTACCTCGCTTCTAAATCTCCGTCCTCTGTCATATGTCGATTTGGAGTTTATCTGTCTGAAATAGTGACAGCAAGATAAAAAGGACAGTTATCTGGTCGCCCATTTAGCTGTTCCTTAAATGATCTGCCACTCAGCTGTCTGATGCCCACTCCCCAACGACTGTATAACTAGAAATCTGAAAAAAATCCAGTGACAGGGGTATAAACCTAACATTTCCCCTTGGAATCCATTTTTATAAGACTCGGGTAAAATATTTATTCGAGAGGAGCATCCTGAAGTATTCTTTATGTTTTGTGTTGATGATATCACCCAATAAAACTGATTTATGAATAATGAGGGCAGAACATGGTCTTTAAACAGACAGAATCAGATGTGAATTCCATTTTGATATTAAAAATGTCCTCGGCTATCAACGAAATGCTGGAGCCAAGAAAAACCTGGAAATCTTGAATTTGAGTAACCAACATTTGATTTGATATGTAATTCCTTGATCAAAAAACATTTACCTGAAGAAAAAATTATTAAACTTTCTTTTGTTCACCTTATCTTTCAAGAAAACTGATGGATTTTGTCACAAAACTGATGGAATTTGTCACATTCATTTCCTGATTGCCCGGATAAAAGAGACTATACTCTGCAATAATTTGGTTTCCAAGGTTAGCCCATGATCACGCTTCTTAAGGCGTTTCTGTAGCTCTTTTCATCGCTTTCATTCAATGAAAGCAAAAGTAATATGTATTATTAATCAACCTTTACTCGCATATGTACTCCATTAATCCACTTCTTTCCTAAGAATTCCACACCTTTTTCTTACACCACTTTATCGTCATCATCATCACCTCTCAGGAGCTCTATGATATAACGCCACTAATATCTTTCTCGTGCTTCGACAAACCTCCTTTCATTTCCACCCTCCTGTGTCACAGTTGTCACGTAAGTAGGCTTGGGTATAGTAAATTATGTAATCAATGTCGCTTAGACAGACTGAAAATTTCAGTGCACCATCAAAAATCGTGAAATTTTCCAAGAGAAGAACAGACCATTCCTAAACCTAAGTCCATGACGGTTACAACAACATTAGACGTTCCCCTTAATTTATAAATCTAAAAACGAGTCCTTCCCATTTTACCACTTGCGAGAGAGGGGAGACCTGTTTTTCCATCGCCTGTAATCCTCTTCGAGTTTCTTTTACACTTTTTTGAGAAGCAGCGACTGGGAATTGAAAAGGACTCTGAGTGTCACTTCACCCTCTCATCGTCTCCTGTGCTGATAAACCTTTAGCTTCTATTTTGTTTCTCATTTGAAAGACTTTGGAATGGAAGGACAGTCCGTTTTCTCGACTTCTTCTTGAAGAAGAAATGGCTGTCCGTTTGTATTTGTGTATCCTTATCAAAATATGCCTTTGTAGTAATATAATCGTTGGTGAGAAAAAATATGCTTTGTAATAATATAATCGTTGGTGAGAAAAAAAGATCTGAGAACAAAGAAACATTACTCTGTAACTAAAAAAAAAAAAACTACATAAAACTCTGCGTAAGGAAAATACGACTGAAACTACCAATAAATATTTCCATTGCATATAATGCACTGATTCGCAAATCACTATTGTACGGTTTCCTTGAGTTGACCTTCATGGAGTACAATCCTCTTTTCAGCTGAGCGCCTTTGGATTCCACACGGAAAACTCTTTAGTAACTGACTGATTTACTATAAGTCACCTGGCGTCACATCTAACAGGATCACTGACGCCGTTCTTGAGTATATACACAGCATGAGATGAGAGAGAGAGAGAGAGAGAGAGAGAGAGAGAGAGAGAGAGAGAGAGATTACATCTAGTTTCATCTCATAAAAAAAAATTGAGAGTGACTGTTTATCGTTTTTGCTGACGTGAGCCGATAGATAAAGGATGAGGTTCTTTCTCTTCTGATTTATATGACTCATCGTAATAAGGCTAAAACCATTTCCATATAAATGGAAATAGGCAACAGAATTCTTGGGATAATTCCACTCAACAGTAAAACATGTCGTGAACATGTCGGCAACATATTGCATACATATCAAAACCAGGTTGGAAGTGTGTCCACAACCGCAAGTGGGGAAGGAACCGAAGCACTAGTGAGGCTACGAAGAAGTCGATGACTTGTATTCAACCTGTTTGTGAGGAGTCGGTGTTAAGTTTCCGATGTGTCTATATGACGAGTTTTACTGGAGTGTGGCAACCTGCAAACAACATACTGGTTGTAATGCCGTATGACCCGCGCCCCAAGAAACTTTAACCACGGCCCGGTGGTGGCCTATCCTATATCGTCTCCAGAAGCACGGTTATGGCTAAATTTAATCTTAAATAAAATAAAAGTCACTGAGGCTACAGGGCTGCAATTTGGTATGTTCGATGATTGGAGGGTGGATGATCAACATACCAATTTGCAGCCCTCTAGCCTCAGTAGTTTTTAAGATCTGAGGGAGGATAAAAAAATTGCGGACAGAAAAAAGTGCGGATAAAAAAAGTGCGGACAGAATAACGTGTGGACGGACAGCCAAAGCCGGAACAATAGTTTCCTTTAACAGAAAACCAAAAGCAATGGAATACAAATTTTTGGTGCAATTGCATCTCAGTTAATAATGAAATGGAGTCAGAAACATCACGAAGAGAAAACAGATGATTGCAGTAGCGTCTGTCTGTCTGCAGGACATTTCACAAAATCACATAAATAAAAATAAAATAAATCTGCCTTATGGAGATGCATAATTTAAAAATTACTTCAAAAGAGGCATGTTTACGATAAAAACAATTGTTCCTTAGCCCCTCAGATTCCCTTAGGTTTTGCAGGAGGCATTGAAGAAGGACCTATCAGACAGACTTTGGGCTCCGGATTTCGTAACTAAGCATGGGTGGAGGCTACCAACCCATTCTCTAGAACAGTGCCTCCATTCTCCCCTGGGAAGCACCAGAAGAGAGCCTCCAATAATGCCCTTAATTTGGTTTGATATTGAAGAAGACATATAACACAGCTCCTATTTCCTGGCATTCCTCGAAGACTCCTGATCTATTTCAGCCATTCCTTCGCTCCTCAGAAACCGGAGATGAAATCAGAGCCAACCCCATTTTGATGTCTTCGATTTCATAGCCTAAGTGAGATTATTCATATAATAATAATATTAGGTTAGAGCAATTTCAACAAGAGTGAAAAACCATACAACGTTTTTTTTAAACACCACCTGCAAAGCCTAACAGAAAGCATAAAAACTAATTAACTCTCTTCTGAGTCTTCCGAATTTATCAGAGGTATGCCTCTAAACGACAATTATTTTACCAGAATATTGAGAATACTGGGGGAAAATTACAGAGAAAAATGAAGATTCCAAGCAATTCCCGACCATTTACTAAACCCAAGGAATAAACAAATTCACCGAGACAGCTTCTTCTTTAAATTCTCTTCGAGGAAACGTAACCTTTTCGACGAAGAAGGCTTAAAAGAAAAAGCCTCCAGCCAGAGTTGAATTTTTCAGTCAGGGAGATGCGACAATGCCTTGCAGCTTTCCGAATGCGATTTCTCAGAAAGTGCAATGTCTTAGTTGGAAACTCAAGTTGCCGAGAGAGAGAGAGTAATATTTAAGACTGTATTCCTTCTCGATGGCGGCATATTTGGTCCAATTAAAATTCAGCTGTTCAACCTTTCATGTTATCTTTATCAGAAGATTTTCTGCTCTTCTAATTAAAACAAATGTATGCCGAAGGATTCAATGGTTTTGTGTCTGCCCTTGAATTAAAACTACTTGCCTAATGTTTACGCCTAATTAATAACTAACCTGTTTCATCCTTAGCCAATATTAAACAGAAACCACGTCACTCACAAATATGCATGTCAGATTCACAGTTACATAAACGTGTGATCCATTCCAATCTGCAAATTTTTTTATCTCCCATAATCGTCTTCGGGGTATTTCATACACACCTTTTCTGCTTACAACCTCACTCTAATTACAGGTTGTGGGACACAGCCTTTTTTTTTTTTTTTTTCTTACGTTCGATTTTTTTTTCCTGGTTTCGTATCACTTCATTTCCAAGTGCTGGTTCTTTACGACTTGAACTGTGTTAAGGATAACTGTATTTTTCTCTTTCCACTGCTTTACTTAAAAATTACATCACTTTCTTCAATCACCGAAGAATCACCAGAAGGAAGTGCCATTTTGATTCTTGCTTTCAGTTGAAAATAATTATGAAAAGTTTAATGCTTTTGTTTTAATATATTTGTTTATTAGTATACAATTATAAATCGACATTCCGCTGTTCTCCAGATCAACACATCGAACTCGAGTCTTTGGGATAAATAAATTTAAATGGATTTCATCACTGACACAGTTTCGATAGTTTTGCCTACAAAGAATGACTGAAAGTCAGCAAACATTCATTCCTTGCTGCCGCCACTACGATTTAGACGTTATACTCGTTTTCCCTGCACAAAGTCATCGTCTTCACATTCATGAGAAACGCTGTAACTACTTTACTTTGTGTGATTTGCACTGTTCTCATTTTTACTGATGTTACTTGATGAGTGTAATTGTACATTGCACTGATTTTATGAATCTAGTTCTCGTCGGATAAATTCCTTATATATTCATTGTCATAGTTTCAAATACGACCGGATATTTCTATGCGACAGCTCTGTTCAAGGAGATATTCTAAAGAAGGATTCCTCTTATCTGGGTTCGATGAGTCTACTTGTATCTTCCGCAGGAGTACTGCACAGTATATGCACAAGAAATTGGCCTTTAATATTCAGTATGAATAAATTTAGACAGAAGAAAACCTCATGATTGGGTTGTATTAAAACTGGTTTTCAGAACGGGTGTATATATTTCATATGTGTGGTGGTTTTGAGGCTTCTGTGACACAGGTCACGCTTCGGAACTTTTGTTCCACATATCCCGGTCCTGTCGCGCTTGTCTTAAAATTCCATTGACGAAATTGTTCAGGTTTTCTAAGGTCAAAGTCTAAAGAAGAATAAAAGGAAGAATAATAATATTATTCTTCCTCAGTTAACTCTTAACTCTCTCTCTCTCTCTCTCTCTCTCTCTCTCTCAAGCACACCTGTTCCACCTGCATTCCTCTGGCAGAGGTTCTCTTGGCTAATATGTGAGGGGCATTGGGAGACAGCCGAAAAAATCGAGGTCTCTCTTCTGTGGCCCTCAGGTTAAACATTGTGAGAGGAGGCGAGTATGTCCTTGTTGCCGAAAGCTTTCAGTGGCTTTATTGGAGTTTTACTCCAATGACGGACTATGTTGCGGTTTAATACTCAAATAGTTATACAGTGTGACCATTCCAGATATCGATCAGTTATCTCAGCAAGCGATAATACTTGTCAAAAATGTTTATGTAAACCTAACCTTTTCCTTAATTTCGCCAAGCCCTGCAGGCGACACCATTATTACATAAAAATAAAACAAGACGCTTATCAGGGAACTTATTTGAACCAAGGAATAAAGGCCCAGTTATGCAATAAAAACAATCTATGAAAATATCAGGTTATGAAACAAAACTAGCAATTCGTTAACCATCATCAGCAAGAAATTAAAGTACAGAATAACAGCTAACAATCCTCAATTGCTACGCAAGACTTTATTTCTTGCAAGGCCACCACATATCACTGTCTGCAAAATGAATGAGTCACACACCGGGTGCCAAGACCAGAACAAGCTGTGCCGGGCTAACACCACCTGTGCAGATCTTCAGTGCTTGAATTTGTCCTATATGAGCCCCGCATTGGCCCTTTGTTCTGAACACACCAATATAAATCCGATATTAACAAGCCTTGTAACAAACTGAGGATCAAAAGACCTAGTGACTATAAGTGATGATTTAATGATGATTTTATACACATTGGATGGTTTAGTGCTAGAGAGGTGAGACTTTAAGATAAAATACACCAATTTGCAGGGTTTAAATGAACATCAAAAACTACAGAAATTTACGAGCATAATATGACAGATAAACAATCCTCCCAGGGAGAATTCCAGCAATCTGTAAACACAAAACGAGATGAGAGGACTCAATCAGAGAAAGGCGACGACGTTCATTAGGCGAGAAAAGAGAATAGACGCACCTTTGTGAACTGAATTTGATTTGATTTATGAAATTGAGGCTGTCAAGCCCAGCACTGGGCCACTTTCAGCCTTTCAGCGATCAAGACTGTAAAAGAGGGAGTTGGAGTGGTTGGAGAGCGAGATAGAGAGATCCAGAAAATAAAGGAGATGAAGTGCAAAGGATCTAAAGGTGGAAATGGAGGAAAACCCATCGGTTGCTCTAAGAATTAATAGTTTGAGATGTTGGACAGCAAGACTGAAGAAAGGAAGCGAATGAGCTGAGGTAAGTAAAAGGCTGAAAAATGGGTGCAGATAGGAGCTGAAGAGACGCTGCAAACACCTTTCTTTAACGCCTACAGTACACCACGGGAGGTGCACTGACTGCACTAGACCCCTAGGGCTACACCTTGGTGAAAGAAAAATACTGAAGTCTTGTGGGAATAAACAGCATAGTTATGATATGTAACAGGTTTCTTTATGGGGAGAAAAAGATACAGAAATCTCGTGAGATTAATCTTGCTATTGCTGGAAAGTTACAAGTTCCACTAGCAAGTGGTCCTCATTAATAGCGAATGAAGAGAGGCTGTCTATTCGCTAACTTGACCGAGTCTGCTGACCCGCTTTTGTTTAATTTCAGTGCCACACTCACCCCAGTTCAAGATCAGAAAATATTTGTGTTAAATGGCTGCCCACAGACCATTTGACCAAAAACCTGATATGTTAGCCACATTACGTTAAAACCGTCTCACGGGTTCTGAATATTACTTATAGTTTATATATATATATATATATATATATATATATATATATATATATATATATATATATATATATATATATATATAATATATAATATATATATATAATATATTTTCATATATGTTACCGAAGGGGAATTTTTAATTGATAGATTAAAGCGACGGACGAGGAATCAGGATACAGTGACATGTCTGTATTAATTACGTTGCGAATATCCTCCTCTATTTTTCTGAATCACGGACTCCCTAGCATTCATTAATTTCTGCCAAAATATATATATATATATATATATATATTGAAAATCTTAAACTCCAGAAATAGCAGCGAGTTCTATTCCATTTCTTTGTAACTCTGACGGGACTGTTTCATCTGTCATTTAGACTCCTTTATTTTTCTTTTTTATTTCCTTTTTTTTAAGTAATGGGACCAAAGTTTAAAATGGGTTGGTTTCTATTACAACTCGCAGAGGAAAAAGCAATGGTAATCTAAGACGCGGCCTCTGATTAGATGGTAGGCTAGGTTTGCGAACCTTGTTTAGCGTCTCTCTCTCTCTCTCTCTCTCTCTCTCTCTCTCTCTCTCTCTCTCTCTCATGCTCACAGACATTCACGTTACCATCTGAAAGCAAGGTACTGTAAGTAAAGACGTAATTTTTATCTTTCATCAGTGTTTATAGTCGTATGTTGAATAGTTCTAAATGTAGAAAAAACAGATTGTTTTTCTCTAACTATTCATTACATTATGGGTTAGACATAAAAAATAAGTCATATTACTCCTATTTATGATAAATAAGTTCTCCATCTATAACACCTGAAATTAGTCAGAAAAACTGCAAAACATAAAAGTGAATACATTGGCTAAAATTAAATGACAGTCCACAGAATTGCAGATGGTCACTTTTAGGGCTGAAAACCCATCCCCAGCCGAGATGTCACAGTTGAGAAACTATCAAGATTTTAGTTATCATATGATCTCTTGACCCATATTATATATATATATATATATATATATATATATATATATATATATATATATATATATATATATATATATATATATATATATATATATATATATATATATATATATATATATATATATATATATATATATATATATATATATATATATGGCCAAAAGTGTTAATGAGCAAGCTGGTCAGAGCTAAGAGTGTGAGTGTTGGGTTAGGCTGAGAAAAAAGTTAAGTATACCTTAGTTTTACCAGACCACTGAGCTGATTAACAGCTCTCCTAGGACTGGCCCGAAGGATTAGACCTATTTTACGTGGCTAAGAACCAACTGGTTACTTAGCAACGGGACCTACAGCTTATTGTGGAATCCGAACCACATTATAGCGAGAAATTAATTTCTATCACCAGAAATAAATTCCTCTAATTCTTCATTAGCCGGCCGGAGACTCGAACTCAGGCCTAGCGAGTGCTAGCCCACACCTCTACCGGCTCTCCCAACGAGGAACTGGTTAGGCTGAGAGATGTCGGGCAAGTGAGGTGGAGCGGTTGTCATTTAGTGAAAATCTAAAGAATTGTTAGTCAAAGAGTTTGTGGAGGAAATGAGCGTGGCAGGAAAGAAAGTGTGAGAACTGTGAGTGACAAGAACGAGAAAGAAGGTTTCTATTGGAGTTTGAAAAAGTGAGTAACTTAATTTAATGTAGAAGAAAAGGTTCGTCGTTCTGGGTAATCTGAATGTAAAGGTTAATGACAGGGGATATAGCATACTTAATAGATATTGAGTATCTGGTATAACTGAAAAAGAAGAAAGTCTTATAAAACATGTTCAAAAAACGTTTGATGAGGGGGAATATGTGGTTTCAAAAGGAGACTGACATGTGCACTTCGGGTAGATAAGGGGAATAAAGATTTTGTTACATTATGTGATAGGAAGGAAAAGATTTTTGATACACTATGTGACACTGTGAGTTAGATGGAAAAACAGGTTGATGGTCGTAAAGGAGAGAAGGTGAGTGACCTGAAGGTCTATCTGGCCAATGCCTGGTTGAAGCGGATGTTTGAAAGTGAAAGGAGTGAGAATCTAAAAAAAGAAAATGTACAAAAAAAAGTTTTAGTTGGGAAAAAAGTACCAGAAAAGTTTTTTAATGTAATCAGAACAAATGAGTTTGGTGAAAAAAAATGAGAATGACATACAAACACATGTATGAAAAACAGGCTAAAGGTTAATTACAGATACTCTAGTAGTAGACTTGCACGGATCATTTTTAAAAATTCAACGATGGGGTCAAAAGTCATCAAGGGTGATTTTAGACATTTTGGAAGGATGAAAAAAAAAAAAAAAAAAAAAAAAAACGTAAATATTGGTCAAAAATACATTGAGAGGAAATGTACAGTACTATGGTTATGTAAACAGTTAATTGATTACCAAAATACGGATTTATGACGAAAGCAGAAGTAACAATATTCTGATTAAGAAAAAAAAACTTTGAAACGAATATTAAAACTATATTCTTCCCCAATCTTCTAATTTCCCAATTCGGAAAGTAAATATGTAGCCTAGAAAATTGCCAGGAAAACTTTCTATTGCCTTACACGCTCTAGGTTTCATGTTAAGAGGTTCATTTCTACAGTTGTTGATTTAGAAATTAACAAAAAGCCGGCAGATAAAATATCATTAGGCTTTCAGTTACAGAAATCGTGTATTGTTCATGTTAACAAAGACCTCATTTTCTATTTTTAATCAGTTTTAAAGACTCAACCTATCTGTTCCCACGACTTCAATACCAAACGCGTGCCCTAATGGGGAAAGGTAGGCCACACCTAGATTGTGCATGAACGCCAAGGCTTATCTGGGCTCGCTTCTTCAACGGAAAAGTTTGTGAACAGATCTTCCGAGGGAGGTCATCGCCTCCTTCAACCTCTTTTCAACGAAGGCTTAGAAACTTTGGCAGATGATGGCAGCCATTCTTCAATAAAGTTTTATACTGCAAAGCCAAAAATTCATTTTACTTTATTGTGTGAAATTTAATATAAACATAGAAAAACTACGATTTAGGAATTGTAGCTGAGTTTTTAAAATTTTAATCTGAGTTTTTCTTTTTTCTGGAATTCCACACGGATACGAAATTTTCTTCGACATGTGACTCGTAGTATGGTAATTGGATTGATAGAAAAATAGACTGATTGAGAGATGGATACACAGCCAGACATTTTAATTTGCTACTCTTTCTTTACTTCCTTTAAGACAAAAATGAACCTCTTTTCCCGGAGGAGACGAATCATTCCGAAGTTACCCATCATAACAACGGAGTGAAAAAGCTAAACTCTCCAGTAATACGAGAACAGCACCTGACTCCTCTCTCAGCCATCACAAATCGTCCCAATCCCTCCATTACGCAATCGTGAAAAAATTCTTCTTTTTGGAACTCCAAAATATATATAAATTCTGTGCAGGAACACAGATTTGCTGCTCGGTTTTGCAATTATGTAAAACCTCAGGGTTTCAAGTTGCTACAGTTTTTCCATTTTTTTTCTTTTGGAGAGAGAGAGAGAGAGAGAGAGAGAGAGAGAGAGAGAGAGAGAGAGAGAGAGAGAGAGAATGTAATATTAAGAACCAAAAATCCATCATAATTCCTTTCAGAAATCTCCAAATTTATCTTTCGTTCGCTCTCTTATAAGAAATCGCAATTACGGTATTTTGGGCTTTCTGCCACCTGCCTACCATCCTCAGCCGCCCTCCCTTCACACAAGGCCCTCTAACCCCCTTCCAAAAATTTGGCAGCCGATTTTGGCTTCTCGATGTCGTTAAAGCAAAGGTGGTATATAATCCATTTGATTAATTTCCTAACCCGAGTTAACAGTTCTATTACTGTCAAAAGGTTCATATTTGTTGATTACGCTGTATACCTGTAACAAATATTTATAGGCAAATTAAGGCTTAATTTCACCGGTAATGAACTTTCTATTTATACAAGAGGCTGTATAAGGGTATATTTGTACAATGTATACTGTATAACATATCTTTTTGAATGAAGTGAAAGAACTTTTGTCAGAACATTTACTTAACATCGTTTTACTTGGCATGGCAAATTTTCAGGCAGTAAAACCTCACTAGGAATATATGCTATCAAATACCAAAAAAAAGTCCACCTGAATCCCTTTGCCAGGCTCTGAAGCTGATATTTACGTCATTAAAGATGTTTTTACGACCGAGTTTAAAAATTGCTCAAAAGTTTCAAGTTGTGGCTCAATTTGGCGGTTTGATGTTGATGAAATATGCGTTTACCTTACGTAAACAGATTTACCGTAATCTTTAAACTCTGTCGTAATCCAAATGTACAAGTGGGCTTTGATGTCGATGAAAAATATATAACTTTATTTGAAAAAATTTTTTATCGTAATTTAAAAACTTTAGTGATTCTTAATGTAGAAGTGGGCTTCAATTTTAAAACTTTGCTCATTTCGAAATGAAGGCATTTAAACTCCTTATTTTCAAGAGCTCCCCATGCCATCTGCAGTTCCGTTTTCTAAAATGAAGGGCGAAGCACATTTTCGTTTAAAGATATTTCGCTAACCTGACATTTCAACAAAAGAAAGCGACGCAGTCCCGACATTTCGACGCATTCATCGAAATGACATGGACTCGATAAGACATTGCCGAAAATATTTTTGTTAACGGATACGTGGTCAAATGGAGGTTAGTTCAAATATATTCTTAATATGTTTCGTTTCTAAAACTCATTTTTTCCAGGGAAAGGAGAAATTAAAACGCAATGAAACCTTTAAACGGCAATGTGTCTCGACATTAATAATATTTTAGAAAACGGAACGGCAATTGGCGCGGGATACTCTGAACAACAAAGAAAATAGTAAATAAAGCGCGTTCATTTCGAACAGAGCAAAGCTTTCAAATTGAAGCCCACGCCTACATTTTGATGTGCACTGAAATGCAAATGGAATTCTACCTCTACTCAATTTATATAAATTAGGTAAAACGTGTTCTGTGCTTTTCTGACGCCTTGCATCTCTCATTACCAAAGATAACGAAACATATGGCATTGAAGAGCGTCAGTTACAATTATCTGCCAGAATGCCTGAGAAAGTCATAATTCGCGGGTTGGTTGAGAAAGTAAGAAGAAAGTAAGACAAATGAAAAACTATTACTAGTTTTATTATTCAGGCGATGATCTTTATGGAACGAGACAGCAGTGACCACTGACTTGAAATTTAAGCTTCCAAAGAATATGATTTTCTTTTGAAAGAAATAAACGATAATAGGAAATACAGAAAGAACAGATCAGTTCTTAGAAATGAAAAATAAAAAAAAAATATTAATAAGCAAATAGACCAAATTGTAAGTAAATTTTCAAGTATCAGGAGAATTACCACATGGCAGAAAGACATTGTATCTTCGCTTGAAGTTTTGAGGTTCCAGTTGCACAACATCCTCCGAAGGGAGACTTTAACAGTCCAGCGGTGTGAGGAATAGAAGGCCGCCGTAAATGAGAACTTCGACAGCGAGGCACATTTACTACATATTAGCGCTGCTGTTCAGCAAATCTGTTCGCTCTCGGCAGGAGAGGAGGATCAAGGATCAAATGTAAACGTGAAAGATCTCTGTTGAAATACAACTTATGAAAAAGTGACAAACAAGAGACCATCCGTCGATGGTCCAAGTCGTAACTGCTAATGTTAGGAGACAGAAACCTACCACCAAGAAACCACTCTATCTAAAAGAGATAAGTCTCTGGCAGAAGCAGATATCCACCGGAGAAGAGTATTCTAATAAAGGAAATATAAATGACCTAAAACAGGTTGCACTTATTTTATCACTGTTATAAATATACGAGGCCTTACAAACCATACCTAACTTCCGTGCGGCATTTCCTAACACTTTCACTAGGTGTTTCTCAAAAGCAAGATGCGAGTCAAAAGTTACACCATGTATAGTTAAAGCTTCAGATTCATTCAGCAGAGTCCCATCTAACGCACTAGAAATCTTTTTAAAAAACAAAGAGCAACCAACCACTAAGATCTTCTTCATCCCAGCTATCAATGTTATCAAGAATTTTCTTTACACCCCTAGAGCGAAATGCAAATTTAGACAAGTATGTATCAATATTGTAAACTGTAAGGAAACAGCTCAGAATTTTACAAAGTGGAGAGGTTTAAGCTTAGCTTTCATGAAAATATTACTTTCAGTAGAAAAATACCGTATTTCAAGAAATAGAAACAAGCTAAGACGTAAATGAGGCCGTTGCAACAAACATCTATTCAACGTAAAGGGGATAATTTGTTTTAATATATACTTGCATACAGTCTTTGATATCTTTGTTAAAATAGTTAAGGACTCAATTAGCAAGAGATGTTTTTCTCAGGGGAGGGCGGGGCTGAAGAAAAAACATTATGGAACTCCAGGACGCTGTTAACTATTCACATTCCGAGAAATACATCAGATGTAGACCAAATACAAGAACGATGTTGAGACTTACAAAAGGTTTCCATGAACTTAAGAAGCCACAACTGGACTAGAAGAAAATGACGAGTGAGAAGTAATGTCCTGAGCTGATAATCCATGAATAAACATCGCTCACAGGCACAGGATAATACGATAATAATTTCAGATAATTTAATAGCAAAGGAAGGCCTTATTAAGGTCTGTGTTCATATCACGAAGCCTTTATAGCAAAAAGCATATAAAACGTCATATATAAAATGACTGGGGACAAAGACCAGTGAAACCACAATTCCGTTTCCTGGTTGTCTCCTCATCGAGGCTCTCATTCAGACTTCTGTCAAGGTCTGAATTCAGGAAGGTTTGTGGCGGCGTCCAGGGCTCTCAAAGCTTTCATGGTGACCAGGCACTCAGACTGACAAGATTTGGACGAGTTCTGCCTTTTATGGCTGGCTGCGGCTTCAGCCTGTGCTGAAAAAGTGTAATTTTGGTGATCTTTCACCTTGATGGTGTAGTTTTGGATAGCCTTTTTTATGGCAATCCATTTTGTTAGAACGGATAACATTGAATTTTAACCCTAAAACAAGTTTCTAGTGAAATCAATTTTACTCCCTGATGTGGTCACTTGTTCATAAGTCAAAACAAAAGTTGAGACACTCAGGTAATGAACGAAAGGAGAAACTCCTGCATTCAACGACTTCACTATCTATCTATCCATCTATCTATTTATCTAGCTGTCTGTCTAACCATCCAAGTCCATATTCCACCTCCGGTAAAGCTATGGAAATGAAGGTACTAAAACCTGCCAAATGGGTGCACAGACCTGGGGAGGGACCTCTGAAAGCTTTACGATGATGCGACTTTAGAAGAACAACTTTAAAAATCAGTCTTAGTGTTGCAGCAGAGTCAATTTGGGGGTAGAAGGATTCTCATATTACATAATGAATGCATTTTAAAAGAGATGGCTTTCAGAGGAAGAGGGAACTATGTGCGATTGTGTACTTGGCATTCTTTGATGGCCTTGGCAAGCTAACGGTTACGTGACGAGCGGGAAGTTTTTTCTGAATATATAGCACTGCTGTAATTTAGTCCAAGGGTAATTTAAGATAGTTACTAAATAATATATCGTTCAGTTTTATCAAATACGACCCGTCTCAGGGCTAGTAGATTTATTTTAGGACGTTGTGCCTAACCAAATTTCCGCCATCAAATAAAATAATGTTTTCTAAAGTTGGTGAATAGCTCATAATTCTATAATGAGAGAAGAAATTCGCCTACAAATAAAAGGCAAAACTAACAACAACAAAAAATATTCCGCAATTGCATGGATCATAGCCTACTTCCTTTGTCCTCACGAAGTGACTCCTAAAAATCTCCCCTTACACAGGAGACGCTACTCTTCCGACATTTAAGATTTCTCTCATATCATGGGTCAAAAGAGGTTCTCATTCATGCACGCGCGCACACACATACACATACATACACACACTAAACACACATTATACATATATATAATATATAATATATAATATATATATATATATATATATATATATATATATATATATATATATATATATACTGTATATATATAATACATATATCTTCTCTCTCTCTCTCTCGTTTAATATTTCTACATAATGACAACAACACGTGTATTCTGTCTCTAATATTAATTTCCTTCCCATCATCTACTTGTAATTCTCTCCTGACCGTCGCTCAGGAATAAATAAAGGGGAAACAAAGTGATAACTCGAACGCAACTGCCACGACAGCGCGTTTCATTGGCAAGAGTTTCTCCCATTCCAGAATGCGGCGAATGACTTGGCACATGGAGGAACACTACCTACTGACTGTCTTGGCCTTTTTTGGTTCTCCCTGATATCCTCCTATTACTCTCGCCAGTGGCTTCTTAATTATCAGGCTAATGGGGTCACGAGAATATGATGCAGATATCTGTAGCAGGTTTCGTTTTCCTATTATGGCCTCCGATAAGCAGCCTTCGTTTCATAATGTAAAACGAACAGTGGAAGTTTACGTACTCACTTGGCCTAATGCATCATTTTATGACAAAATGCGTCAGCTTACAGTTTTCAGCAGAAAACTTTGTCGATGTACTTGAAATGTAGTGGTTGGTTTCTGCAGATTATCATCTAGACTTAATTTCATTCTCTATGCTGCCTTTCCTTTCTTTTGTTTATCTATCCAAAAATCTAGGCTACTTATGAGTTTGCGTTTCGGGACCTAATTTTCCACGGCTGTTTCTTATCTAGAACTATGTACATAAAAAATATTTATTTATCTTTATCTGTCTTTCTACCCATTTACGTCCAAGTGTATCATATCATTACCTGCATCAAAATTTCTAGTCACTCCCCATCTCAGCTGACCACGAAATGACATTATATGATATATATCACAATCATATTTTTACCTAAAATATTTTTCAATAGATTTTCTTGCTGTGTGGTATTAACGCAAATAATGCAATGTTATAGCCATTTTAACCTTACATTACAACGCTTACATTTTTCAAAATTATGCAAAAAAAAAAAAATTAACCTTCGGAGCAGTGTGGAAAACAATTCCATCCTCCCCCCAAAAATGGAAAAAAATATGTAATATCCCATAACAGCGCCAAAACTAATTTGCAACAGCCGAAAACTGCCTTACTGAGCACTTTTCCTTAACTACAGAGCATCGTCTCCTCACTGTCCCCAACAACACAGAAGCTCGTAAGATGACGTCACTAACGAGCGTGTTTGCCTTTCCTTCCGGCCCGGTTGTTGACTGCTGCTTCAAATTCCGCCACCAAAGAGCAGTCTGCTCCATTTGGAGGTCCCCGAATTGCTACTCGCATAATATATTCAAGAGGTCGATAATAAAGAACACGGGACTCAGGGAACGCCGAGTTTCAACCGGAAACACAACGCTTACTTCTTCTGGAAGTTGAATCGGGTTAAGAGATTACACATGCACTTTACATATATATATATATATATATATATATATATATATATATATATATATATATATATATATATATTATATATATATATATATATATATATATATATATATATATATATAATGTATGTAAGTATGTATTATGACTGAATCACGAAAATATGGAACGTGATGAATATTCTCATGCGTATCAGGGCTTACGGCTTGATAAGAAACTGAACATTTCAGTTTTTAAATAACTTAATAACTTTGAGGAGTCAGTGGATACTTTAAAGGGCGCAGAGTCCAAGTCCATCGTCTCCTTCCTAATATCTCCCAGAGAGAACACCTGGGCTGCACCCCTTCCACATTCTTGTGTTCTCGTTCTGGCGGCGGACTTCCTTTCTGTTCCTGAAGCCGAGAAAGAAATTGTTGTGTGAGAGAAGCAAGCCAGTACCGAGGTGGCTGCATTCGAAGGAAGGTCTCTTCCCAACCTTTAACAGGGCTTCTCTGGGGACCAGCTCTTCCAGTGATTGCCGAAAATTAAGCAGCCACTGATCAGTCAACCGACTCTGCTAAGGAGGGAAGAGAACCAACCTGCTTTTTACTAGACAGCATTCCCAAACTGCCTAAGGTACGTCTGGAATGTAGAGGAGTCCGCCTTTTAAGCTTTATCTTTTTCTCGAATTTTTCATTTTTCATTATTCCGTCCTTGTTATGTACAAGTGCAGTGTAACTCTCTGTAAAGTGCTCCTTTGAATTTAGTGAATTAATGAAGCAATTATCCCTTTGACAGCGAGATATGTAGGTGAATGAATAACCTCCTCGAATCTTGCTCTTGTTATTTATGTCCATATGATAGGTCTATTAAGGCAATTCGTACTCATCAGACATCTCTCTGCCTTCCAGGAGTCGATGTCCAGAGTATGTGATTAGTGCAAGTTCTCTCCTGACACAAGTTGCTGGAATTCCACACCGACGAACCCGTTGCTGTCAAGAATAACGTAATTATCTTGGGAAAAATTTCCCAACTGCAGAGTATTTTCCTCAGTGCATTGATACTATTAAATCGAGTGATGCCATGTCTTCCTTTTGCTGTTAAAGTTATTCTGTAAATTGTAAACAAACTACCATTTACTTAACATGGCTATCACTCTGGCGACCTTACATTTCTCTCTTCCTTTTGTTTTGCTTTATGCTTTGGCCCCATTAGCAAAATGCTTGAAATAGGCCAGAATTTAATATTCACGACCGCAAAACGTAAATATTACATACTTAATCTCTTAACCCGATTCAACTTCAACAAGAAGCAAGTGTGTGTGTGTGTGTGTGTGTGTGTTTGTGTGTGATACATATATGATCATCTAGTGAACTCCCTTTCGCTAATGGCAATAATTTGTGTAAAAAAATGGAAAACGTCATTGCAACATCACTGATAAATAACCTTTGCAGAAAGATTCCTAACCACACACTCGTCACATATTACACAGCCGACTCACCAGTATTGCAGTGGCCGCTCCCCGTCACAAACAGGCAAAAACGCACAAACATCCAAATACCGCCAGTCACTCCTCTAGTGCAAACACTATCGTGTTTCCTGGATGAGGGACCTTCCTTACTTTCCAGCATATCTTCTTTCCATCTTGTCAAAATGGTTCCCTTTTCCTTTCTCCGGAAAGCTCATAAAAATAGGCCATTTTTTTGTGATCCTATCATCCCCTACGTTTCCTCAGGAATGGAACTCACAATATTTTATTTCGTCTTTACACCTTCCAAACTTTTTTGTTTCTTTTTTATTTGCATTCAATATTCACTTTAATTCCATTAAAGAAAGCTGACTCAGTCATCTGTTCACACATTTTAAGATTTCAATAAGCATCTTCTATTACACGCCTTTGTCAACACTTCTACTACCGTCTTTGGTTTATCTTTGCACTGATTCATGTCTTACTCAATCCCACCATCACCGGTTAAATATAACGTTAATCCTTAGCGAATAAAACATTTCTTTTCTTCTTCATCCCAACACAGACACATATCCTTCTATATTTGGATTCCTCTTACCCCTGTAATATGCCTATCATAGAATGTCCTGTTTACTTCCTCCTCTTGTCAGGCTTCCAATCTCTTTCACTAACCCCTGCAGTTCCTCTTCACTATTACCCATGACCTTTTTCTCATCCCACAAACTCCCAATTACATCTCCTGAAAGACGTCACGACTATTATTATTATGTTAACAAAAGCCATCATGTTGCAACTATCCTATATAGGGATAAAAAATGTGAATACATAAGTATAGACGGAGGTGAGCAAATTACTTTAATGGAACCCAGAATGACCCATTTAATGACAGAACGCAACGCCAGATCTAAATTTCCATCAAAGAACGTCACTGGAAAGAAGCGACGCTACTTATGTTAAAAACTGATATGGATGTTGCCAGAGCAAAGGTATCATAAAAGCAACGACATTAAAACCCAACACATTTGCAGTGTATCTCACGGGTAGTCAGAAACGTCATGAAAATATGAAGATTTCAAAAACTCACTCCATTCGATCTCTTTTGTTTCCAATTACCAATATCAGAAGTCCAGCCTCCAACATATAATAATAATAATAATAATAATAATAATAATAATAATAATAATAATAATAATAATAGGGTCGACAAAAATTACGTGGCCTTCATAGTAATTGCTCTTACAAACAAATTTCCTCATTATATGTATCCATATAAGAAATATTTCTTAATAATGGTTACATTATCCTAACAGCTTTCAGTTAATATATTTTGGCATCGGGAAAAAATTTAACTCCCTGACATTTAGGAACAAATTTCTGCAGGCCTTAATACTGCCTGACCTGAATTCAGTCCTGGATATAAGTTTGAGAATTCTTGTTGGGTAACAGACACAGAAAAATGGAGTGACGCAAGGGTTGATGTGAAAATATGTGAGGTGTTGCAGTATGGTAGAAAAAGTGTGAATGAGTTGCTGACCAGGGTGTGTAAGGTATGTCCGGATTAGACAAGGGTCCCAATGGAGTGAGTACAAGAAATAATTCTTTCTCTAAAATGGCAAAGTTGATTGGTGAGCCTGTAAAAATTCCAGGAGAGTGACATTATTTAGTATGCCAGGGAAGGTTTATGGTAGTATTATGATTTAAACGGTACACAATGACGAGAATTCAATGAGAAGCAAAGTGATAATCGGACACTGAAGACCGGCTGCCGGACAAAAGGGATGACATATTACCAATAAAAGAAAAAAAACTAAGGAATGAGCAAAAAATTTAAGGCTAAACATGAATAAATATTAAAAACCCAAAAGGGAAGTTTGCTAGGGATATTAATGCAAAATTATTTAGTGAGATAATGCATCACAATTTAAGGGAAAAACGGGTAGCAACTGTAGTAACTGAAGTCCTCTGCTGATGGAATTAAAATTTTCAAGATTTATTGGATATATATATATGATTGACAAGAGTCAGAGTAATGTAGAGTGGAAGGGGTCACTGCAAGTCTGAGAATACATTTGGAAATGACCACTGAAGTTGTGCGGATGGAGATTAAGAGATTGAAGAGTGGACAGACAACAGGAGTTGATATGATTACGAGTAAGAGCTGGTATGAGGTGGCGAAAGAGTGAGTTGACGGCCGTGGGTGTGTAACGCTTGGCGAGGAAAAGGTCTCAAAGGTTTCAAAGGTTTCAAAGGATCAAAGAATGTGAGAGAGGAATGATATTTGTTACTTTGTATATAAATAAAGGTGTCAGAGGTGACTGTAAGATGCCTAGGCATACCATTTCTTGATATGCCAGTAACGGCATAAAGTAAGATTCTTTTGAGCAAGCAACATAACAAACGGAAACGGACTGCTAAGCTGCGAACAGTGTGGTCTTAAGCATCGAAGAAGGTGCGAGGGTCAAGCATTTATTAAAAATTAGTATCCAATGTGAGAAGTCTGAGATTAATAGGAAAAGTGGGGCTGGGTGAAAGCAATGAACCTTGCAAACGTGAGCCCAGTACCCTAACAATCTATGCCACCCACTAACACAAAAAAAAAAAAACACATTTTTTCACCAAGGTCAGGTTCAAACCATGTAAAGTGTAATTGTGAGCCCAATGCTATAGTGTAACACTCAGCTCTGCCATCAGCCCAGAAAGACATTTTTTTACTATACCCTTTTTTTCCTTTGTAGAGGGGGTGACACCAGAAGGGAAGAGCCTTTTGGGTTTCAGCAAGTTCCTGCGGATGAGGTTCTAGCCCTAGATCTACCTGACTGTAGCTGAGGCTGGTGTCAACACTTGCATAATGTACAATTAGCCAAAGTGGGCACCATGTCCATGTTTTCCAGATTTGGGAATTTCTCCTGGTCCACTGTCCAACAGGCAACCTAGATGTAAATCAATATCAATGTCTAATGGGATTAAGAAAAAACTAAGTAAAAAATGTGCTGAAGTCTCTTCGGGACAGGCGAGTTTTCTGTACAGTGTATAATCAAGGCCACCGGAAATAAATTTTTCTTTCGGTGGTCTCGGTATAATGCTGTATGAGCCGCAGCCCATGAAACTTTAAACTACAACCCAGTGGTGGCCTGTCCTGTATCGTTGCCACATGCACGATTATGGCTAACTTTAACCTTAAATAAAATAAAAACTACTGAGGATACAGGGATGCAATTTGGTATGCTTGATGGTTAGAAGGTGGATGATCAACATACCAATTTGCAGCCCTCTAGCCTCAGTAAGTTTTAAGATCTGAGGGGGGACACAAAAAGTGAGGACAGACAGACAAAGCTGGCACAATAATTTTCTTGGACAGAGAGCTAAAAAGGGTAAAGGCAACCAAATTAAGTCTAAAAGGCTGGCAGAGAAATTGGAAGGCTGTACCTTTCTGGTGTTACCCTTTCACAGCAGAAACCAATAAGCCATTCCCACAAACTAGCTGGTGCTCTAGAGAAGTAGAAAACAACAGCTGCTGGCGATTTCAGCATATAACTGCAGATTAAGGATAAACTATATAGAAGCTGCTTCATAAGCAGGGTTATCTACCTGCCTTCGCCCACTCCACTCCATGTGTGCTTCCTGGATACAAATGATCTCCAATGCAACATGTATTCCCCTCCCCACCTTCTCTACTTGGTCTAATGGGAACCTTCAAGTCTATCATGCTTCTCATAAGACCCTTGAACTGTCTATTATTCTGACACTTCCGTGAAAATAACAATTCCTTCACTCTTATAATTTATTCCATAAAGGGAAAGTAAAAACTCATTCCTGAAATCTTCAGCGGCTGAGGCTGAGGGGAAATGACCCTGATCTCAATCTCGTGCACTTCCTGGTCGAGAGAAAATGACAGAGGTAGTTAAGCCAACACACTTAACAGTCCTGAAATGAGGTCATTCTCGGGTCATAAAAACCCACACTTCAGGAAATTACTGACGTTGAAGGTTTTGTTTGTTTATCATTTGTTTTGGCGTCTCACAACGACATTTTGAAACAATTTATATACCTATTTACGAGTATATTTGTCTCCTCTACAACTGCATGCCTCGTTCTGAAAAATGGTTTGGGAGAGACTTTGTAATGGGCAATAGAGAAAATCAATATTTCAGTGAATATAAACAGGACATTTTTTTCCGTTTTTTCGAAGACATTACATGAAAGACTACAATGCAAATCAATTGTTAGGAAAATAATGTAGATAAGATAATTGATTTAAGTGCGCGTCCACTTTGACGTTGCGTATCTTACGTACGGGTACGTCCATTACAAAGTGAAACATGTCATATACATACGTCGACACCTTATCGCGTTCATAACACAACCAGGTTGAAATTAAAATCAACGACCGTAAGCTGAGACCGAACCTTTGGCAAATACTGGATAATCGTAAGAAAACTGAATAGAAATACCACCAAGTCGTCGACTTGTATTTCAGCCCGTTTGGCGTGTGTGCAATGAGTTTCAGACTTGTGTTTATGACATGTTTTAGTACATTGTGGGCGCATCATAACAGTGTTACTTACTAAAGGAAGAAGGTTACTAAAGTTAAGGCAAGTCCGAACTGTGCCAGAAACATTGCTGAACAGTCCACAGTGCCTGGTGAAGTTATAGAGCAGTTGTACACTACTTGAATGTCGATTAGCAGCAAACACGTGCTACATGGTCGAGTCTACTGACGAAGAAAAATGATGATAAATATGATAAAAAGACAACGAGAGAGGAGAGCAAGAGGTGGATCAGATAATCATGATTGATCTATCCAGAACTACAGAAGGATTCAAAACTTAACAAAGCTAAATCGTGGCTTGCCCTGTGGCCTTCCTAACGTACTTCACGTCATGTATAAAGATGTGATCTGATACGCGGCCCAAGAGTATGGAACAAGTGCCTTATTTTCGCTCACAGGCAGACAGCTGTGCACCGGCTATATACAGGACGTCATAAATGTTCCAAAAATGTTTCGAACACATCTTTACAGTTACCGAAACATTGTTCTGTAACAAAACTACTACATAAGGGTGCGTCCACACTTCATACATATCACAAACACCTTGAAAACAAGTCAACGACCTTAAAGTGGAGAATGAACCTTTGGCACATGCTGGATAATCGTATGAAGCACTGTTGCAACTACCAAAAAAGTTGACGACTTGTAATCTGCCTGTTTGTGAATTGTGTGCGATAAGTTACCGACGTGTGTTTCTGAAATGTTTTCTGTAGGTGAACGCACCATAAGTATTCTACAAACTAATTGCAATTTAGCAAGAGCTGAAATGGAGGTGTCCACATTGTCATTTTCCTATGCTATAATTGCAGCGAACGTTCTCTGCTTGATGGGAAACACTAATCATTTTAGCATATCAGATTTATTTCATCTCCCTGGAGTCGGGTATCGTTCGAAAAAGCTTTGTCTGTCTAACTGAAATTCATTAGAAGGATTTTGTAGCTCCTTAACTCCTGACTACCTCTGGTGAGGTACGATGCCTCACTGAATTTTGCTACAATATTCACCCATATGAACAGTCCCTTATCCTACTGAATAACCAAAAGAAAATACCTCCTCCTCACACAGTTTCGACTGTGTCAGTTTAGAATAAAAAAACATATAATAATTTTTACATACTGGGGAACTGCAAATACTGGTGAAACCGCCACAATAATATGGTGTAGAGATATTGAAAAAAAATCATATAATGTATATATTAACACTGACAATATTATGGATATTTTTTCATTGTACTGACTGATATGATTATAAATCGCATAATAATATATTATTATCACTGGAAACAAGTTGCATTTAAATTCATGAACTATTTACACATGCACATTTCACAGACTCGAACACAACCACACGGAAGTTCTAAACTTAAATCAAACGACTTCGATCAGTCTTCCATTGGTCGAATCAGTTGCTCAGCTCCCAGTGACACTTGCCTATGAACCATGAACATGGAATAAAGTGTCACAACAACAATTTGCTATTTAATTACGACACCTGCCACTGAAAAATGACCATTTATCAGAGAATACCCTCTAAATCGGCTCTTGACTACTGTACTCACTTGACACGGCTTATTATGTCGTTGGGTTCTGAATTTGAACAAACTGAATCTACTCGCGGTAGCTGGCAATTATGGATGAATGTTCAAACGCACTGACGCTGTGTTATGAAAATACAATGAAAATTATATCATATATTAAATCTGCAAAACAAAAACGTTCAGATACTTAAAAACACCATTCATGTCCGAAGTAATCAGAATTTCTCAGATGACTTCGTTCATAGAGATCTAAAAGATAGTGTGTGGATATCTCGGTGTATATAGTACTGTTTATCAGAATGGCAATATTTACTCGTTTTCCGTTATGAACGGGCTTATTATTGCATCATCATACGAGGTAATGATAATTTCTTTAATTTTTACACATTCATATTTGTATTTCCCGGTGTTAAAAGTCAGCTGGAATTAATGGCGGAAAATGTTGTGACAGGCTAAGGTTGACCAAATCTATTTAAATCCGCAAGAGCGTTCTCTATGATGTGAGGAGCACTTCGGCGGGAAAACACAAGTAACTGGATGTTTCTTGACGTTGCCATAGTTTCTCTCTCTCTCTCTCTCTCTCTCTCTCTCTCTCTCTCTCTCTCTCTCTCTCTCTCTCATCGTAACATTGTATCTGTGCTCTTATTGTTCCCCACGTTTTTCGTTCGATATTGCTCAAATTTAACTCTTGATTTCACTATGGAAGATCATGCGTTTCCGATTATACAAGCATTCCGTTCATTGTGGTGTCATAAATTCATTTGTGTAAGGTTACTTGGTAGGTTATGTCGGAAAATTTTTATTTTGCTCAGAACTGTCGCTGCAAATTACAACTTGAACGAATACTGTAAAGCTTACTACTGCATTTAAGTATCAATGATTTCAGAACCGTAGAATATGATTGAAAGTTATAGGAGAGGTCAAGCAAAGGGCAAACACATTAAGACTGGAAGCTCCTCCCCCTTCTAAAGTTGCCAGATGTCGCATTAATTAGCAATGTATGTATGAAGGTTTTAAAAAACTGTATCCAGAGTATTTTTTAGTGATATATGAATGCTGCTGGCACGAGTAAATGCTTTAGTGTCGCCATTTGATAATCATCAGAAAAACGTTGGAAACAAATCAACAACTTATTGGTATTTCCAAGGTAAAGAGAGTAGACAGGTACGCTCACTTGTGGGGGTGAGGATTATCCCCCAAGCCGCTGGTGTCTGGTGTCCACAGGTCGGTTTGTGACCTGGGTCACTATAAACTCCTGTGATTGACTTCACTCACATCAGTTGTTCGTGTGTTATTGTCAATAGCAGTATACAAATTTCTCTTCAGTACATTTCAATCACCAGTGGGTTACCGTTTTATTATATAGAGTACTTTTCGAGAAATGCCATTTATCTGTGCAGTGTTTGGTTGCAATTTCATGGTAGAAAGAAAGAAGGCATATCATTTCTTCGCTTCCTAAAGATGCAGAAACAAGACTAAAGTGGATTCATGTTTGTCGTAGAAAGACAAATTCACTTATCGTAACAGTAGGATATGTAGCAGACATTTTGAGGACAGTGCTTATTTAAAAAGTCAAGAACAAATTTCGGCAAATGTAACCAGTGCTCCTACAAAGAGACTTTGAAGTCACTTGCAGTTCCAACTCTTCTTCTTCACTTGCCTAAATCTAAAGGTCAGTATCAACCATCTCTAATGATATTACTGTAATTAGTCCATATGTATAATCTTGGAAATAACTGTATATACAATATTATAAATATAGGTTATACATATATACACGTAAAGAGAGAGAGAGAGAGAGAGAGAGAGAGAGAGAGAGAGAGAGAGAGAGAGAGAGAGAGAGAGAGAGAGAGAGAGAGAGAGAGAGAGATTTCATAGCCTTATAATAAGAAAAAAATTATGATCGAACATATTTTCAAAGTAAATAAAAATGAAGAGAGAGAGAGAGAGAGAGAGAGAGAGAGAGAGAGAGAGTAAAGAATTTTTTTATTACTTGGCATAACTAATATTATTTCTTCTTCATATTAGGTACTGATGAGCTAAACAGATTTCGACAATCACGTGCAGAGAGAAGAAATCTAAAACGATTAGTTGAAGAATCATTTGAAGAAAATAGATCAGTATGTGGTGAAGAAATTCATGTTGAAAATGGAGATGTTTCATTCGTGCAAGATTTGGATGACGTAGATCAGCAAGATGAAACAAAGACACTGGAGGATGTGCAGCGCCAACTAGAAGAGGTTATGCAGGAAAGAAATAATCTCATCTCAGAAAAACAACAGTGGGAGAAAGAAAGAGAGTGTTAGTGGATAATATTAACAAATTAAATAACGACGTTTTACGGTTGCAAGACATTCCTTGGCAAACTTTTTCTCCATCTCATGTGGAAAGCATCATAAATGGTAAATACATGAAACGTTGGTCAGTGTCTGATATAAGCCGAGCAATAACTTTAAGGAATATAGGTCCTAAAGCATATAAATATTTGCGTAAACAATGTGGAATTCCTCTTCCTTCAGAGAGTACTTTAAAACGTTGGTCATCAAAAATAGACGCGGAACCGGGCATTTTGCAAACAGTGCTTCAAATGTTGAAAGAAAAGGGTCATTCAATGAATGAATATAAAACGATTATATGTTATGTCTTTTGATGAATGTACAATTTCTCAAATCTGGTCCTACGATAGGGAATAGACGAATTATTTGATCCACAATCTAGAGTGCAGTGTGTAATGATTCGAGGACTTACACAAGCATGGAAACAGCTTGTTTTTTTTACAATTTCAACACCAATATGACCAAAGACTTATTATACAAGTTAATTGTAAGTGTAGAGAGTATTGGTTTTCCAGTGGTAACTATAGTAAGTGATATGTACCCTACAAATGTCAGCCTTTTGGACTAGTATTGGTATAAGTACAGAAACCATTTCATTTTCAGATCCTTATGATTCGGAGAGAGAGGTGTATGTATTCGCCCACTCCACTCCACCTCATTCCAAGTGTGCTTCCTGGATACAAATGATCTTCAATGCAATATGTATTCCCTCCCACCCTCCTACTTGGTCTAATGGGAACCTTTAAATCTATCACGTTTGAACTCCCTCTCATTCTGACACTTCCATGAAAATAACAACTGCAGCCTTTCTTTTCTAAATTACTGCAATACTGTATTGTGAGTACTGATATGAAGGCAGCCTTTGGACAAGACATCTGCTGTGTGTGTATATGTAACAGTGAGATCCCACTGAGCAGCTTCAAGACTGCCCAATCATCATTACCTTTTCTGCTTCATTCAAAAGCACAAACACCACATGACAGGGGCATCAGGCAACCACAGGAAACCCACCTCACAGCCATTCCCTAGCAAGACCTCACTGAAAACCTCTCCTCCTTAGTGCAGGTTCGAGGCTGACGCCTTGGAAGGTTGTGAGTGACATCAGGTAACTACCCTGGGTACCTGCCATTGCAACCCACAACACTTGCCCACCCGTGTGCTTTGCAGTGTTCACCTGCTCGTCCCAGAAGAAGGCTACATCACGTGACCCAGACCACACAATGGCCCAACAAACATAGTATCGAATTCATTGTTCTCATCTGATTATCCAATTATGTCTTACGGTGCTGTATTATTCATCCCTTAAAATTAAATCGAGATTTAATTGACACCTGTCGACACTTTTAACTAATCCTCTATAAGCTGGATATTACATATCACATTGAATATTATCGCCAACAGCAATATTGTATATTGCCGTTATCACCGCAACCGTCTTGAAGCTGAATCGGCCTGGGAGGTTGAACCAACATACCGGCTTCCTCGTCATTTTTGTACCTGAGGATCTCGACTGCTTACGTCAACAGAATTTACTTCTAACACAATAGAATTTACTTAACAGAAATAGAATTTGCTTCTAACATCAACAGAATTTGCGATGACAAGAAAGCATCTAAGGTTTCGATGCTGAAATACTGTTAACTATTTTACGGTAATTTATAGAAGCTTATCAAAGTCCCTATACGATGGTAACCACTGAAACCTGCAGACCCCAAAAATGGCGGCTATTTTTAACGGAGTATTTGCGATGCTTTGACAGAAACTTCTTTTTCAACGGAAACTAAAAATACAATATTTTGAAAAAGTTGAAAGATAATCCCATAAAATATTTGAAATTCCATCCTTAAAAAAGAAAACCCTTTAGATGGCGCTTAGTTCAACCTCTTGTTTTCATTCAAAATCCGAATAAAGGCTGTAACCTCTTCCACCAATTGCAACGAAGGAACCACCAACCAAAAGACCTTTAGCCCTTATGGAAGTTTTTACAATATTCTGTCTCAATAATAACGCAACCAACTCATTCCTCAAGACACCACAAAAATTTTGACCCTCCTATCACAACAAATAATAATAATAATAATAATAATAATAATAATAATAATAATAATAATAATAATAATAATAATAATAATAATAATAATAAAGGCATTTTTGAAACCAAAAAAAATGGAAAATTCATACCTATACCAATAATGAAATAAAAGAGGCCACCACAGTTTAAACACATTTTCAATAAATGAAATATTCTTCTTCTCTCCCGACAGAACGACCTCAGATCCAATACTTCATTCTCATTACTTCCAACCTCATCTTAGTTTCACTCTCATCTTCAATATTCATTCATTTTCTCATACACGCCAAAATGATCACCTCCTCCTTCCACTAACTAACCAGCAGTCACTAGTTTCCTCTAAACCTCCTCATTTCACTTTCTTCATAATTTCTTTTATTCCTCCTTTCTCAATCCTCAAGTGTTTAAGCGCTCTAACCTATTGTTCATTCATCTTCTTCCTCTGTTTTTTAATCAATCTCTTATGTCTTAATTACATCCATGGCCATCTCTCAACTGTTATTTCCACCTAAAACTATCTTATGTTTTCACTTTCGAGTTAACTAGATAATGGTTCGATACATCTATTTCACTCACATGTCATCATGGCCATAATCCGCTTTCTTTCATATCAAACTATCACTAACAACGCAAGTAACAAAATCATTCCTTTCTCATTTTGCTTCAAATTACTATTATTTTGAGACCTTGCATTCCTCCATTCAAGCCACCCTCAGAGACATTGCCACAAGACTTTCTTCATATTCATTCATACCAAACCCTCTCTATCTTTCGTTATCATCTCTACTTTTACCATCTTTGCATTCAGGTTATCCCGCACAACCACCCACTCTCATTTATCAAAGTGCTTCACTCAGAACTTTACACTAAAATCGAAACGCTTTCTTTCAGTCTTGCATTTGTAATCATCATCACATTTTTTTCTCGCTCAGGTCTTTGCCTCCACACGGTCCTTGGCTAAGAAGTTCTAAAGATTTATTCACGGAATGGCAACCGCTCTCCAAGACTTCCCCTGCAATTCCCAGACCCTGTCTATCACTCTTCGTCCTTCCCAGTCCTGACAAGCTGAGCATTAATCAACACTTGTGATTTGGGAAAGCAAAAGCCAAATAAATATCCGTGGAGGGGCAGGAGATGACATGAGAAAGAACTAAAACCTTAACTGCTTCTCAGCCATGACATTTCGGCTGTCCACTTGGTTTTCGGAATGTGGTCTCTGGTCCTACAAGGGAGCATTTGCAATCTTATGGGTTCGCTCTGTAACTTAGCTGAAGTATCTTAGTTCATTTTTAGCAATTTTGCTGTGTACTGTGACTAGGTTCATATTTGGTAGGTAGGGCACCCGTTTCTTTACAAAACGGATTAATGTGACGCTAAGTGTCTAATAAATGACAATATAAAATGTATGACATTTTGAATACACTTAGCAATGTTCCTTCAACCGGTTTCTTTGCTCTTTAAATTATCAAATATTCTCATAAACACTAATTAACATTGACAACATCGACCATTCCGATAACAAACGCAGTGTGTGTGTATATGTATGAGAGAGAGAGAGAGAGAGAGAGAGAGAGAGAGAGAGAGAGAGAGAGAGAGAGAGAGAGAGAGAGGAAACCTTTAAACAAGGTTCACAAACCTGGCCTAACATCCAACCAGAGGCTGTGTCTTAGATTTACCACAACTTTTCCTTTACAAGTTGTGATAAAAACTAACCAGATTTAAACTTTGGTCGCATTACTTACTGAAGAAGCGAAAATGACAGACGAAACAATCCCGTCTGAGTTACAAAGAAATGGAACGAGCTCGCTTCTATTTGTGGAGTTCAAAATATTTCATACAGAAAAATAAACAAATACACAAACATTAAAACAAAAGAAAAAAATAATGCAAATCTTAAAACTGAAATATGAAGCAAAAATGTAATTGGTATACGTTCCTGTGATTTCATAGATTGCAACCACACTGCAACAAAAACATGTCATGAACACGTCTGCAACTTATCGAATATATATCACAACAAGTTGAGGACAATAGCGGGTCACATGTAAAGAAAGAACCTTTGGCAACTGCTGGAAAATCGTAAGCACCACCGGTTAGAACTACCAAGTAAGTCGTTGGTTTGTATTCAACATGTTTGTGAAGCGTGCGCGGTATGTTACAGACTTGTATTTATGAGAATTTTACTGAAGAGTGGACTCCCCTTTAATCATACACAGTGATCTCATTGATGGTAAATCAGAAAGAAAACACATTTTTACTCCTTTATGTAATTTATGCTGGAGAAACGATAGCCTATAAGAAAATATAGTCACGTTCTCTAGAACCAGGCATAACAATTATTAGTTACTTTGTAATGCCTCAACAGGTATGCAAAAATTCCTCGAAAACAAAAGTGAAAATAAAAATTTATTAGAACTACACGACTTACTAACGTTATTCAAATAAACTTATTATAAGATCAATAAATACCATACATGAGAGTAACTGAGTTGCTAAAGTATTTTTGTAAATGACTCTACATGCGTCTACTTTGATTTTCTTCTGATAAAGTCACTAATTAATTATGCATAAATATGAAGCAAATCTGTTTCGTTCTAGGACGAACCATTTAAGTGCGGGGAATCCTGCAGCATTCGTAAAGACAGTGGAAAAGGTAACCATAAACATCGTGAACAGCCACTGTAATCACCACTACTCTGTGTTTAAGAGTAAAGGGAAGTACCAGTCCACATGTTTGATAATTTTCGTGCGTGTCCAGCCTAAATATTTCTCTCTCTCTCTCTCTCTCTCTCTCTCTCTCTCTCAAAGAACCTGCATTTGGGCAGCGACATAGCCATGATCCTTCAATTTTGTAGCAACTGTTCAGCCTTCCAAGGAGACTCATGGAAGCCGACTTTTAAAAGGCAACGTTTTATCGACAAAACTTAAAAAAGTAACTAACTTGATGAAGTCCTTCGCCCTTTGTTTTTAAAGCAACGAAACACTTGAAAGGCCCTGCTTTCCATGTATTTTATTACTTTCACCGATTTGGTGAGGAAAAAAATGGACGTTGAAGAGAATCGTTCTGTTAGATTCCGGAAGACCTGGGAAGTTATTTTATAGTTTTTCTTTCGTTTTTCTGTTAAGGTCTGTATGATTTTTTCCTTTTTACTTGTTAAATGGCTTTTTCATCCTTGAAATTGCTCTACCACGACCCGTTTTTATGACAAATCTCACTTTTGATAAGATACATAAGATGTAGACTACGAACACACTAACAGACAGAATATCTATGTGAATGAAATGAAGGTATAACTTGGTATCCCCACCCAACTCTTTCATTTAAACACACTGACAGAAAACAAGACGTAGTTAGCGACAATAGATTATTAGAAGGATGGGACCGGAATATAAAATTTAGACCAAAGGACAAACGCTGGAACCTATGAGATCATTCAACGCTGAAAGGGATATTGAGAGTAAAAACGCTTTAAAGGTGTAACAGGAGGATAACCTTGCAGTTGCACTATGAAACAACTGTTAGGAGAGAGTGGGAAGTAAGATGGTAGAAAGAGAAAATGAACCGAGGTACAGTAAAAGAAATGAAAGAGGTTGCAGCTAAGGGCCGAAAGGGCGCTGCAAAGAACCTCAAGTAGCCTACAGAACACCACGTGAGGTGCAATGGCGGCACTACCCTCCCTACGGAAAGTTTTTGAACTGGAATGAAGAAAAAGCGAGGGAAAGTCAAGTCTTTAGCTGATAATCCACAAGTCAGCTTTGCTAACAGGCACAGGATAATAAGAACACCTAGGCGCCTCAAGACGATAATTAAAAATCGAAGGAAAGTCTTGTCAAGTTTTGAAGATCTGCGTTTACATCATGATGCCTTTTAGAGCGAAAGCATCAAATAATAATAAAAAAATGACGGAGACAGTATCTCGTGAAAGCACGAGACCGTTTCCCTGGCTGTCTCTCAATAGCTCTCTACTCTAACTTCCATCAAAGTCTGGAACCCCAGAAGGTTTGTGGCGGTGTCCAGGTTTGAGAGAAAGCTTTCAGGGTCACCAGGCGCTTAGGATTGACAATACTTGGACGAGTTCTGCCTTATGGCTGGATGCGGTTCTAAAGAAAAAGTCTACTTTTTGTGATCTTTTACCTTTATTTTAACCCTGAAAACAAGTGTCCAGTAAAATAAATAAGTCGAAACATTTAACCCCATATTCCATCCCAGGTAAATCTGAGGAAATGAGGGTACTAAAACTGGACATCCGGGTGCATGCCACCTGAGGAGAGGACTTGCAAGTTTAATGATGACGTGACTTCAGACGAGCCACTTTAAAAATTAACGGAGTGCCACTCAGAGTTAATTGGGGCAGAAGGGATCCCACATTGTATTGTGAGGGGCATTGGGAGACAGCCGAAAAAATCGAGGTCTCTCTTCTGTGGCCCTCAGGTTAAACATTGTGAGAGGAGGCGAGTATGTCCTTGTTGCCGAAAGCTTTCAGTGGCTTTATTGGAGTTTTACTCAATGACGGACTATATTTGCGGTTTAATACTCAAATAGTTATACAGTGTGACCATTCCAGATATCGATCAGTTATCTCAGCAAGCGATAATACTTGTCAAAAATGTTTATGTAAACCTAACCTTTTCCTTAATTTCGCCAAGCCCTGCAGGCGACACCATTATTACATAAAAATAAAACAAGACGCTTATCAGGGAACTTATTTGAACCAAGGAATAAAGGCCCAGTTATGCAATAAAAACAATCTATGAAAATATCAGGTTATGAAACAAAACTAGCAATTCGTTAACCATCATCAGCAAGAAATTAAAGTACAGAATAACAGCTAACAATCCTCAATTGCTACGCAAGACTTTATTTCTTGCAAGGCCACCATATCACTGTCTGCAAAAATGAATGAGTCACACACCGGGTGCCAAGACCAGAACAAGCTGTGCCGGGCTAACACCACCTGTGCAGATCTTCAGTGCTTGAATTTGTCCTATATGAGCCCCGCATTGGCCCTTTGTTCTGAACACACCAATATAAATCCGATATTAACAAGCCTTGTAACAAACTGAGGATCAAAAGACCTAGTGACTATAAGTGATGATTTAATGATGATTTTATACATATTGGATGGTTTAGTGCTAGAGAGGTGAGACTTTAAGATAAAATACACCAATTTGCAGGGTTTAAATGAACATCAAAAACAACAGAAATTTACGAGCATAATATGACAGATAAACAATCCTCCCAGGGAGAATTCCAGCAATCTGTAGACACAAAACGAGATGAGAGGACTCAATCAGAGAAAGGCGACGACGTTCATTAGGCGACAAAAGGAGAATAGACACAACTTTGTGAACTGAATTTGATTTGATTTATGAAATTGAGGCTGTTAAGCCCAGCACTGGGCCACTTTCAGCCTTTCAGCGATCAAGACTGTAAAAGAGGGAGTTGGAGTGGTTGGAGAGCGACACAGAGAGATCCAGAAAATAAAGGAGATGAAATGCAAAGGATCTAAAGGTGGAAATGGAGGAAAACCCTCAGTTGCTCTAAGAATTAATAGTTTGAGATGTTGGACAGCAAGACTGAAGAAAGGAAGCGAGAGCTGAGGTAAGTAAAAGGCTGAAAAATGGGTGCAGATAGGAGCTGAAGAGACGCTGCAAACACCTTTCTTTAACGCCTATAGTACACCACAGGAGGTGCACTGACTGCACTAGACCCTAGGGGCTACACCTTGGTGAAAGGAAAATACTGAAGTCTTGTGGGAATAAACAGCATAGTCATGATATGTAACAGGTTTCTTTGTGGGGAGAAAAAGATACAGAAATCTCGTAGGATTAATCTTGCTATTGCTGGAAAGTTACTAGTTCCACTAGCAAGTGGTCCTCATTAATAGCGAATGAAGAGAGGCTGTCTATTCGCTAACTTCACCGAGTGTGCTGACCCGCTTTTGTTTAATTTCAGTGCCACACTCACCCCAGTTCAAGATCAGAAAATATTTTGTTAAATGGCTGCCAACAGACCATTTGACCAAAAACCTGATATGTTAGCCACATTACGTTAAAACCGTCTCACGGATTCTGAATATTACTTACAGTTTTATATATATATATATATATATATATATATATATATATATATATATATATATATATATATATATATTGAAAGATTAAAGCCATGTCTGTATTAATTACGTTTGAATATCCTCCTCTATTTTTCTGCGGGACTCCCGGCGTTCATTAATTTCTGCCAAAAGGAAAATCTTAAACTCCAGAAATAGCAGCGAGTTCATTCCATTTCTTTGTAACTCTGACAGGACTGTTTCATCTGTCATTTAGACTCCTTGATTTTCCTTTTTTATTTCCTTTTTTTAAGTAATGGGACCAAAGTTTAAAATGGGCTGGTTTCTATTACAACTCGCAGAGGAAAAAGCAACGGTAATCTAAGACGCGGCCTCCGATTAGATGGTAGGCCAGGTTTGCCAACCTTGTTTAGCGTCTCTCTCTCTCTCTCTCTCTCTCTCTCTCTCTCTCTCTCTCTCTCTCTCTCTCATGCTCATAGACATTCACGTTACCATCTGAAAGCAAGGTACTGTAAGTAAAGACAATAATTTTTATCTTTCATCAGGTTTATAGTCATATGTTGAATAGTTCTAAATGTAGAAAAAACAGATTGTTTATTTTCTCTAACTATTCATTACATTATGGGTTAGACATAAAAAAAGTCATATTACTCCTATTTATGATAAATAAGTTCCCCATCTATAACACCTGAAATTAGTCAGAAAAACTGCAAAACATAAAAGTGAATACATTGGCTAAAATTAAATGACAGTCCACAGAATTGCAGAGGGTCACTTTAGGGCTGAAAACCCATCCCCAGCCGAGATGTCACAGTTGAGAAACTACCAAGATTTTAGTTCCCATATGATCTCTGCCCTTCACTATATATATATATATATATATATATATATATATATATATATATATATATATATATATATATATATATATATATATATATATATATATGGCCACAAGTGTTAATGAGCAAGCTGGTCACAGCTAAGAGAGAATGTCTGGTTAGGTTGAGAAAAAGTTAAGTATACCTTAGTTTTACCAGACCACTGAGCTGGTTAACAGCTCTCCTAGTGCTGGCCGAAGGATTAGACTTATTTTACGTGGCTAGAACCAACTGGTTACTTAGCAACGGGACCTACAACTTATTTTGGAATCCGAACCGCATCATAGTGAAATTAATTTCTATCACCAGAAATAAATTCCTCTAATTCTTCATTAGCCGGCCAGAGACTCGAACTCGGGCATAGCGAGTGCTAGCCCATAACTCTACCGACACTCCCAACGAGGAACTGGTTAGGCTGAGAGATGTCGGGCAAGTGAGGTGGAGCGGTTGTCATTTAGTGAAAATCTAAAGAATTGTTAGTCAAAGAGTGTGTGGAGGAAATGAGCGTGGCAGGAAAGAAAAGTGTGAGAACTGTGAGTGACAAGAACGAAAGAGAAGGTTTCTATTGGAGTTTGAAAAAGTGAGTAACTTAATTTAATGTAGAAGAAAGGGTTCGTCGTTCTGGGTAATCTGAATGTAAAGGTTAATGACAGAGGAGATAGCATGCTTAACAGATATTGAGTATCTGGTATAACTGAAAATGAAGAAAGTCTTATAAAACATGTTCTGAAAACGTTTGATGAGGGGAATATGTGGTTTCAAAAGAAAGAGACTAACGTGTACTTCGGGTAGATAAGGGAAATAAAGATTTTGTTACATTATGCGATAGGAAGGAAAAGATTTTTGATACTCTATGTGACAGTGTGAATCAGATGAAAAACAGGTTGATGGTTGTAAAGGAGAGAAGGTGAGTGACTGGAAGGTCTATCTGGCCAATGCCTGGTTGAAGTGGATGTTTGAAAGTGAAAGGAGTGATAATCTAGAAAAGAAAATGTATAAAAAAGTTTTAGTTGGGAAAAAAGCACAAGAAAAGTTTTTAATGTAATCAGGAAAAATGAGTTTGGTGAAAAGAATGAGAATGACATACAAACACATGCATGAAAAGCAGGCTAGTTTAATTACAGATACTCTAGTACTGGACTTGTACGGATCATTTTTAAAAAGTCAACGACAGGGTCAAAAGTCACCAAGGGTGATTTTAGACATTTTGGAAGGATGAAAAAAAAAAAAACGTGAATATTCGTCAAAAATAAATTGAGAGAAATGTACAGTACTATGGTTATGTAAACAGTTCATTGATTATCTAAATACGGATTTATCACGAAAGCAGATGTAACAATATTCTGATTAAGAAAAAAAACTATGAGACGAATATTAAAACTGTATTCTTCTCCAATCTTCTAATTCACGAATTCGGAAAGTAAATATGTAGCTTGGAAAATTGCCAGGAAAACTTTCTATTGCCTTATATGCTCTAGGTTTCATGTTAAGAGGTTCATTTCTACAGTTGTCGATTTAGAAATTAACAAAAATCCGGCAGATAAAATATCAATGGGCTTTCAGTTACAGAAATCGTGTATTGTTCATGTTTACAAAGACCTCATTTTTAATTTTTAATCGGTTTTAAAGACTCAATCTATCTGTTCCCACGACTTCAATACCAATACCAAACTCGTGCCCTAATGGGGAAAGATAGGCCACAGCCAGATTGGGCATGAACGCCAGCTTATCTGGACTCGCCTCTTCAACGGGAAAGTGTGTGAACATATCTTCCGAGGGAGGTCATCGCCGTCTTCAACTGCTTTTCAACGAAGACTTAGAAACTGGCAGATGATGGCAGCCATTCTTTAATAAAATTTTATGCTGCAAAGCCAAAAATTCATTTTATTTTATTGTGTGAAATTTAATATAAAAATAGCAAAATTACGATGTAGGAATTGTAGCTGAGTTTTCAAAATTTTAATGTGAGTTTTTCTTTTTCTGGAATTCCACAAAAGATACGAAAATTTCTTCGACATGTGACTCGTAGTGTGATAATTGGATTGACAGAAAAATAGACTGACTGAGAAGATGGATACACAAATAGGCAGACAAGACATTTCAATTTGCTACTCTTTCCTCACCTCCTTAAAGACAAAAATGAACCTCTTTTGCCGGAGAGACGAATTATCGGACCAAATCATTCCGAAGTTACCCATCATAACAATGGAGTGAAAAAGCGAAACTCTCCAGTAATACGAGAACAGCACCTGACTCCTCTCTCAGCTATCACCAGTCGTCCCAATCTCTCCATTACGCAATCGTGAATAAATTTTCTTTTTGGAACCTCCAAAACATATATAAATTGTGTGCAGGAACACAGATTTGCTACTCGGTTTTGCATTATGTAAAACCTCAGGGTTTCAAGTTGCTACACTTCAATTTTTTTTCTTTTGAGAGAGAGAGAGAGAGAGAGAGAGAGAATGTAATATTAAGAATCAAAAATCCATCATAACGCTTAATTCACCTGGTGCATATTTTTGCATTATAATTCCTTTCAGAAATCTCCAAATTTATCTTTCGTTCGCTCTCTTATAAGAAATCACCCAATTACAGTATTTTGTGCTTTCTGCCACCTGCCTACCATCCTCCCCGCCTTCACACGGCCTCTAACCCCTTCCAAAAATTTGGCAGCCCAATTTGGCTTCTCGATTTCGTTAAAGCAAAGGTGGTATATTGATCATTTGATTAATTTCCTTACCCGAGTTACCAGTCCTATTACTGTCAAAAGAAGGTTTATATTTATGTTGATTACGCTGTATACCTGTACCAAATATTTATAGGCAAATTAAAGCTTAATATCGTTTTACTTGGCATGGCAAATTTTCAGGCAGTAAAACCTCACTAGGAATATATGCTATCGAATACCAAAAAAAAAAAAAAATCCACCTGAATCCCTCTGCTAAGCTCTGAAGCTCATGTTTACGTCATTAAAGTTGTGTTTACGGCTGAGCTTAAAAATTGCTCAAAATTGTTTCAAGTTGTGGCTCAATTTGGTGGATTGATGCTGATGAAAAATGCGTTTACCTTACGTAAATAGATTTACCGTAATCTTTAAACTCTGTCGTAATTCAAATGTACAAGTGGGCTTTGATGTTGATGAAAAATATATAACTTTTTTGAATTTTTTTTTATCGTTATTTAAAAACTTAATAGTGATTCTTAATGTAGAAGTGGACTTCAATTTTAAAACTTTGCTCATTTCGAAATGAAGGCATTTAAACTCTTATTTTCAAGAGCCCCCATGCCATCTGCAGTTCCGTTTTCTAAAATGAAAGGCGAAGCACATTTTCGTTTAAAGATATTTCGCTAACCTGACACTTCAACAAAAGAAAGCGACGTAGTCCCGACATTTCGACGCTTTCAAATTTCGTATTTCGGCGAACTGAAGTTTCGTCGAGTATTTTCATCGAAATGACATGAGCTCGATAAGACATTGCCGAAAATACGTTTTGTTAACGGCTACGTGGTCAAATGGAGGTTTGTTCACATATTCTTAAAAATGTTTCGTTCTAAAACTCATCTTTTCCAGGGAAAGGAAAAATTAAAATACAGTAAAACCTTTAAACGGCAATGTGTCTCGACCTTAATTTTAGAAAACGGAACGGCAATTGGCGCGGGATACTCTGGACAACAAAGAAAATAGTAAATAAAGCGCGTTCATTTCGAACAGAGCAAAGCTTTAGAATTGAAGCCCACGCCTGCATTTTGATGTGCGCTGAAATACAAATGGATTCTAACTCTATTCAGTTAATATAAATTAGGTAAAACGTGTTCTGTGTTCTTCTGACGCCTTGCATCTCTCATTACCAAAGATAACGAAACATATGGCACAGAAGAGCGTCAATTACAGTCATTTGCCAGAATGCCTGAGAAAGTCAGAATTGGCCGGTTGGTTGAGAAAGTAAGAAGAAAGTAACACAAATGAAAAACTATTACTAGTTTTATTACTCAGGCGATGATCTTTATTCATATGGAACGAGACAGCAGTGACCATTGAATTGAAATTAAAGCTTCCATAGAATATAATTTTCTGTTGAAAGAAATAAAAGATATGAAATACAGAAAGAACAGATCAGTTCTTAGAAAAGAAAAATAAATAAAAATATTAATAAGCAAACAGATAAAATTGTAAGTAAATTTTCAAGTATCAGGAGAATTACCACATGGCAGTAAGGCATTGTATCTTCGCTTGAACTTTTGATGTTCCAGTTGTACAACATCCTCCGAAGGGAGACTTTAACAGTCCAGCGGTGTGAGGAATAGAGGGCCTCCGGAACTGAGAACTTCGACAGCGAGGCACAGTTACTACATATTAGTATTGCTGCTCAGCAAATCCGTTCGCTCTCGGCAGGAAAGGAGGATCAAGGATCAAATGTAAACGTGAAAGGCCTCTGTTGAAATACAACAACAAGAGACCATCCGTCGATGGTCCAAGTCGTAAGGGCTAATGTTAGGAAACAAACCTACAACCAAGAAACCACTATCTAAAAGAGATAAATCTCCGGCAGAAGCGGATATCCACCGGAGAAAGAGTATTCTAATAAAAGAAATATAAATGACCTAAAACAGGTTGCACTTATTTTATCACTGTTATAAACATATGAGGCCTTACAAACAATACCTAACTTCCGTGCGGCATTTCCCAACACTTTCACTGGGTGTTTCTCAAAAGCAAGATGCGAGTGAAAAGTTACACCATGTATAGTTAAAGCTTCAGATTCATTCAGCAGAGTCCCATCTAACGCACAAGAAATCTTTTTAAAAAAACAAAGAGCAACAACCACCAAGATCTTCTTCATCCCAGCTATCAACGTTAACAAGAATTTTCTTTACACCCCTAGAGCGAAATGCAAATTTAGACAAGTATGTATCAATATTGTAAACTGTAAGGAAACAGCTCAGAATTGTACAAAGTGGAGAGGTTTAAGCTTAGCTTTCATGAAAATATTACTTTCAGTAGACAAATACCATATTTCAAGAAATAGAAACAAGCTAAGACGTAAATGTGGCCGTTGCAACAAACATCTATTCAACGTAAAGGGGATAATTTGTTTTAATATATGCTTGCATACAGTCTTTGCTAGCTTTGTTAAAATAGTTAAGGACTCAATTAGCAAGAGATGTTTTTCTCAGGGGAGGGCGGGACTCAAGAAAAAACATTCTGGAACGTTTACAAGCATCAACTATCAGACGAGGCACAGCTAAAAAACCAGCGCGATTCAGACAGGTAAGCAAACTATGAAGAAGACAGATCAACCAACGGAAAGAAAGGACAATAAACATAATAAAGGTTAACAGAAGACTCTTTAAAAACTAGCCAAGGGCTTTAAGTACGAAACCTTCAGTTACTTTTTTTAAGTGAACACCATAATCTCTGTAAGCTTGAATTTCAAGTCAATGGCCCCTGTGGGCTTGTTCCATATGAATAGCATTCGTCTGCTGCATAATAATAATAATAATAATAATAATAATAATAATAATAATAATAATAATAATAATAATAATAATAATAATAAAGTCCATGGATACTGGCTCAAAAACTTCAAGGCCTTACACCCACGAATAGCAGAACAGCTCCAGGATTGTATCACAAACCACCATGCGCCCAAATAGGAGAACATCTTTAGTACAGAAAGACAAGAACAAGGGAAATATGGCAAGTAACTACAGGCCTATCACCTGCCTACCAATAATGGAATACAGTACTTACAAGCTCTGGGATAATACTAGCAGAGGTTAACATCAGTAGAGGGATCTTCCCAGGCGACTCACTGTCCCCTCTACTCTTCTTAGTAGCCATGATTCCCATGACAAAAGTAAAAGAGAAGATAGATGCTGGGTACCAACTCAAGAAAGGAGGCAACAAAATAGACCATCTGATGTTCATGGACGACATAAGTCTGTATGGTAAGAGCATCGAGGAAACAGATACCCTAATCCAGACTGCAAGGTTAGACTGATGTAAAAGACAACGTAAATGAAGACACATGGGGTTAACAAAAAAAAAAAAAAAAATTAAAAGTAGTAAGCAATAAACAGCTGTGTTGACAATGATTGGCTGCTGAGTGTTGGAATGGTCAGTTTGATCATTATGGATTCCGAAGTGGTTAGTTCCTCCTCACTTCGCATCTATCCCACAATTTTAAAATCGTTGGCGTCTATATGAGTTTTACAAATTTTAGCATGATTCCTTATGTTAGATTTATCCGGGCTCAACAATTTGCTTCCATTTCTGTAGCTAACCCCCTAATGAGAGCAAATTCGAACTTTCAGTAGTCTCCTGGTGCATCCAATATATGTGTCCAGACTACATCTGGGACTGGTGTACTTATAGATCACATTAGATGCAGAGGACCCACTCTGTCCTTAGAATGGAATGGCCCGACCTTCGCCAATATCCTTATGAACCCCCTGAAGGAGCAAATATTACATAACTGTCCCCTTAGTTTTCACCCTTTACTTTATAAACACTGCATTGACGATACCTTCGTTCTCTTCAGACACGATTATCATGCAGATAATTCTTTAGAACACGTAAATTCCCAACACCCTAACATCAAATTCACTCTAGAAAAAGAGTCCCACAACTCGCTTTCTTTCCTGGACCTCCGAATTACAAGGGATGAGATAGGCTTCCATATCGAATTCACTATATCTTGGGAATAATTTAAACCCAAAGAAAAACATAATCAGTAATTCTGCGTCGGACACGATTCGAACCGTCACCTGGTTTAGAAACAACGATAGACAGTGACTTTGGGCCACCTACGGGCTTATCAGTTTTCATTCCCTATAGGCGTAAGTTATTCTCGAGGTATAGTGAATTCTACATTAAAGGATATTTAAGGTTTAATATTTGTGAATTATGAAAGTCACACTCCTGAGACTAAAATTCACACACACACACACTGTGTGTGTGTGTGTGTGTATAACTGAATCACGAAAATATGGAACGTGATGAATATATAAATAAAGATAAAATCCTGAAGGAAACGGAACCACTGGAGTGCTGCGAGGCCTTTCGACACTACGTCCTTTACTTAGCAGACTGATTACTGTTTACAAAGAAAGCTCATATAAATGACAGATGGGGATTATAAAGGAAACATATGTACAGTACCTGGAATCCAACACAACTGAAGAATTAGTAGAACTGCCAAAACAGGGTTATATATTTAAGAGGTTTTACAAAGGATTAGGATCAACCGTTCAGAAGCAGGGACAGGACAATTAAAAGATTATACAGGGTCGTGACTGACTTCCTAAAAAATTTTTTTAGTACAACAAAATAATTCTCTTTTTTGTAAACAATAATAACTTTTTGCAAGATGAACATTTTTTACAAATAAAAAATTATATTAAACATACCGATACATAGAAAATATATATCAAGTAACTAACTTGTAATTAAGTCAGTGATGTTATCTTTTAGGTCATTCTTGAACATTTTTCTAATACAGGGGTCCAAATAATACATGCCAGGGGTAAGATTAAAATTACAACTGGAAGTAAGCTGGATAATAGCGGACTCCAATAGATTTCTTGAAGAGAAATCTTTCGATCTGGCAATCACTGAACTTACAGTCCAATTTATCCTCTGAGAGTTTTCACATAAATGAATGAATATAGCATTGGATGCTTGTCCAGTTTTGACTGAATACTTATGTTGCTTAATACGTACATCTAAATCTTTGCTAGATTAGCCAATATAAAAAGAGGGGCAGTCCAAACATGGAATTTTATATCTCATGTTGTTGTTTTCTTTAGGACTATTCTTTATTAATAATAACATTCGTTTTAGTGTGTTATTATAGGAGAGAAAACGAGGTTGACATCAAAATATTTTAACAATGATTTTAATGTCAACCTCATCCTTCTAAAACCTCTTAAATATTTAACCCTGTTTTGGCAGTTCTACTAATTCCTCAATTGTGTTGGATTCCAGGTACATATTTTTCTCTTTGTAATCCCCATCTGTCATTTATAGGAGCTTTCTTTGTAAACTTACTTTAATATTTCTTCAGTCTGCTAAGTAAAGGACAATAAGACAGTCGAAAGGCCTGCAGCACTCCAGTGTTTCCCTTTCCTTCGTGGAATATACAGTATATATATATATATATATATATATATATATATATATATATATATATATATATATATATATATATATATATATATGTATATATATATATATATATATATATATATATATATATATATATATATATATATATTACTGTATATATATCACCAAAAAGAATTCTTGCTTGCTGGTCATAGACCTTTTTCTCGCACAATGAAATAACATTAATCATTAATCTTCAGTTGAAATGAATCAACAATGGAAAAAGAATAAACAGAATAAAGCGAAAAGAATGAGGTCAGTATGTGTCGTTAAATTCTTCTTTTCAGAACCAGACAATTTATCAGTTGACATATTTCCAATGGTAATAGAAAAAGGATTTTTTTTCTGGAATTCTCATTGAAGAATAAACTTGAAATGTGTGTCATACATATTACGTGAACGTTCAATCTCAGCTTTAAAAGTTAGCACGTTCCAGTTTCAGTATAGGAATTATAAACGTTTCAAGTAAATAATTACCTCCGTAATCGGATTACTACTCTCTGACTTCGATGTCAAATCGAATAATTTTACTTCAACAACTTTCTGAAAACGAAATGGCTGAACTGTTTGTATATTCAGTTATAATGGTGCTCTATACTGGTAATATTTTATTTAAACGAACTTTTTAATAAATTTGTTTACTGCTCTTGGTTCTTCAAGAAATCAGCTTAAACTTAATCTGTTTCAGAAAATGAATTCCGATTCAAGTACACATACGGAAAAAGACCGTTGAAGTCCACAAAATTATGTTTTACAAAAATTTAAATTAGCTTCTTTAATGGAAACTTGAAGTTTTACTCAGGTTGTACAAGAAAATCTAGCAACGATGAGTATCTAACAAGGAAACAAATACGTCTTTATGGGCTATTGACTAATGAGATATTAGAATTACTTGTCTGCGTATACTGTAGCCTACATCTCTCTCATTATACATATTAAAACAAGGGTTTCACAATACTCATTACAGTTGAAAAACTGTCCAGGTTGTTTATAAGTAATGTAATGTTGTGCTTTTTATAGGCATATTTCTCATTTTGAGCAGAACGTAGAGTTTTGGAACATAACGGAAGATTCTTGCTAAAATGAGGAGTCCTGAGCAAAAAAAAAAAAAAAAGTAAAAAGGTTTAACATAAGATGCGTTAAAAGATTTCAATCTGAAAATGCCATATCTCCGTTATTTATAGAAGCAATGAGTTATTTTTTTCAACATGATCCTTAGGGGCTGGAGATGGCGTTACGTGTTTTTTATATAAAATAAATATTAGGAAAAAATTAAGAGGTTAATTTCAAAATTGAATGAGCTACAGGTTTCCCAAATTTGAAAAACTTTTAAACGAGTTTTCTGCATTCTCAGGAAAGATATAAACCTACAGTATAATGGGACTCGCGATAATGTCACGGAAATGAAACACATGAAGTTGAATCTGTTCAAATGACTTATGCAAACCCCCTAGCAATACTTAAGGAATGGAAAACGTAAATACCTCTCTCGGTATTAAGAACCGTGCTGCAAAACTTTTGCAGTTGAAAATTACTCTCTCTCAATGAATATTAATAATATGGTAACGATTTGCCCAGCAAATGAAAGAAATGCAAATTTCTGATCAAACTTTCCATTAACAAATGAAAATGAAAGAAAACCAGTCACATCTAATCAAAACAACTAACAAAGCCGTAACATCAGGAATACCTCAATAGAATAGATTGCAATACACATGCGGGTAACAAAAAATAATTTTAAAAATAAACTATATAAAAGACAACCTAATAAAACCGACTAAAAAAATTATATATTTGAAAAAATAGAATAGTATTTTAACACTCACCAATACCGAGATGGTGCAGCACATCCTGAAAATGACAAAAATAAGATTAATACTGATACTGCATTTAACATTGAAAAATATTATTAAGGCTAATCACTGTCTCCCAACTGAAGCTATTTTTTTCCCACTCGATCCCGTTGTTGCTCTCTTGAGGACAAGAAGACTCGAGTCGTTGCCGTATTCCTGAGCAATGCGCGAGTGAACAACTGAGGTTCCGGAGGAGAGAGGAAAGACTTGGAATGGCATATGATGACCTCTGCATAACGCAAGAGGTTGCATCAGGGTCCTTGTCTGAGGATTCACCCTGCCCTTCCCTGGACCCTCTCACCCATTACTAGTGGCAAGGCGTTCCTTTGACCTTTGCTTCAAACAACGCAATCCTCATGGACGACTGGTCGCAAAGGTCATGGTCTTCTTTCGTGCAAAACGCCCCTCAGGAATTTCATTGCAACTACTTTCTTGGGCCACTTGTTCAAGGATGTTGCAATTTCTAGTGTATACAAGTGACATGGTTGTTGGCCTGGAAAACAAGATTGTTTAGTATGCTGATGATGCAACACTTGTGGGTGTAGTGAAGTATCCACTTTTGAGATATGAAGCTGCCCTCAGCCTCAGTCGGGACATGGACCGGATCAGGGAATGGTGTAGTCGGTGGTGTATGATACTGAACTCCAGTAAAACGAAAACACTATTGATAAGTAGATCTCGTACAGATTTCCCATCCCATCCTTCCTTTTAGGTGGATGGAACTTTGCTGAATGAGTCTGAAGCTTTAACTACTCTAGGCGTAACTTTTGACTCACACCTAACTTTTGAGAAACAACTAACGAAGACCTTAGCAAATGCCGCACTAAAGTTAGGTATTGTTCGTAAAGCCTCACATATCTACAATAGTGATAAAATCAACGCAACCTTTTTTAGGTCATTTGTGCTTCCTTTACTAGAATACTGTTCTCCGATGTAGATGTCTGCTTCTGGAAAGATTCCTCTCTTTTAGATTGAGTGATCTGTGGTGGTAGGTTTCTGGTCCCTAATAGTAGTAGTAATGACTTGGTCCATCGACCGATGGTCTCTTGTTTGTCACTTTTTCATAAGTTGTATTTCAACAGAGATCCTTCACATTCACAACTGATCCCTGATCCCCTTTATCTGCCGAGAGAGAGCAACCAGATTCGCTGAGCAGCAGCACCAATATGCAGTAAAGGTGCCTCGCTGTCGAACTTCCAAGTTCCAGAGGTCCTTTATTCGCTACACCACTGGACGTGGAACAGCCTGTCAGAGGATGTCGTGCAGTTGAAACTTCAGAAGTTCAAGCGAAAATACAATGCATTACTGCCCCAATACTATTCTTCTTGCATTTTAATCCATTTTTATCTATTTATGTATTTTTTCTTTTTAATAAGTGATATCTCTTCTTTCTGTATTTCACTTACTTCCTCTTGCTTCTCCCTAATGAACACCATAATCTTTGGAGGCTTGAATTTCAAGTCAATGGTCCCTGTGGGCTTGTTCCATACAAATAGCTTGTTCCATACAAATAAGGTTTCATCTACTGAATAATAATAATAATAATAATAATAATAATAATTTCATCAGAGACATGCCCACTACGAGTTTCATCCCACAAGACCGTTCCCTTTTTGTGCATCAGTGTCAAAGATGCAGTGATTTAGAAAAGAAAACGTATTCTTTGAAAGTATGCAACACCAACATTACGCTCCGGGCAATGGAATGTTTGTCAGGGATCCATTACATAAACCCAAATCTCAAAGTTTGTCACCTCGCCATGATAAGTCACCTCGCACAAAATAACTCGCCCCTTACAACAGGCTCATCACTTGTCTAGTTTTGCTTGTCCTCTCTCTACTCGCGCTGCAGAACGGAAAAGTACATTGGACTAAGTACAACTACATTGTAAGAATCAGCATCACCCAAGATAAATCAAACCCCTTAAGACAACTGTTTGTATAAAATACCCAAATCTTTTGCAAGAGGTGAAAACAGATAAACTATATATTGAAGAAGCCTTAATCATTTTACATAATGCAGTAAATGTTAATAAAAAAAATGATAACTTCACAAGTATTGTAAAACTACGTGTACATTGAAAATCACTTCGATTCTCAAAGCTGCAATCTCAAGATTAGCCAAAAAAATCTAAAAGAGTCTTCGGCATCAGCATTATCACCATCAACTGATAATATTACCCAACTCCAGCATATTTTCGGCATGCTGAACACTTGTTTAGACCCATTAATATCTCCAGTTTCCTAAAATATTCCTGACACTACTAATGAAACAGACGCTTCACAATGTTGAAGCTAACACAGGAAACTTCCCACAGAACAGCAGCATCATTATCACGTTGGCACCTCAGCTGCATGGACGTTTACTTTTCTAAACAACAGTAAATTGTCTTGCAGTATATTCTCATTATTCACAACTCTCTTTCAGATATTAATATATCTACAGTGTTGCATGGTATTATGTTTCGACCTCATCCCTTGCCTACACTTTTAGAAATACTACTTGATAATGACACCTCAGTCACGGATTTCATGGAAAATACTAAGCTGTTATTAATTCCAAGTAAAACCATAAACACTGGACAAAACTCGATATTTCTGAATAAAATTTTAATAATTTCCTTACTTCCTCAGACGATGACTTTGACTAGTACCAAAGGTGGCAACAGTTGTTCAATTTACCTCACGAATTCAATTCTGCGCTTCCTGTCCCACCTCCTGCCACTTGCCTCAATCCTGTCCCTATTCTTTCACCCACCACATCATCACCACTGCAATCTTTCTTTACCTTACACAGTAACTTCAAGTTGCGATAAGTTCCAAAATCAAGTGTGATTTAGCTGAACTTCACGAGACAATGCAATGTGCAATGTAACATAAAAAGAAAAGCTACAAACGGTACCCGAGACTTCAGTGTGGTAAGGTAATAATTCTTCACCCGAGTCCACTTGACCTAACGAACAGCTGTGGAAAAGTAGAGACCTCGCTTCCAACCTCCATTGAGACAAACGTATGCTACGGC
>NC_089785.1:7359145-7396645 GCF_040412425.1 Macrobrachium rosenbergii | reverse complement strand
TATATATATATATATATATATATACAGCACAGGATGTTTATATAACTGAAATTATATATATATTAACCACTTAGTCCTATTTACAGTCCTGTACAAGTAATTGTATTATTAACCTTTTACTACTTTTGACCTCGTTTAAATCTGAAAAGCCGAACAAATATCAACGAAATATTTGAAAACACGAACTCTTACCTCCCTGTCTCCTGCTATGCAATGTCTACTTCATTTGTTTTTCCCCGTCGGGATTCTATTTACAACTGAATTCCGCCATCCGATTTCACCCTTAAATTTCTTTATCACTTCATCGTAAAATAAATTTCATTTCCAGACCGCCACCAGAGTTTTACAGAGATAACAGATAGCAGCCTATCCTTGCATGCTTTGGATATAGGTTTCGGTTTTTGAAAGCAGAAAAAGTCCTTTTTGCAGTTTCGTTTGCAGCAGCTATATTGGCAATCAACTTACACGCTCGAGGCGGAGTCCAGCTTTTTTCCAAACTTGTTAGAATGATAAAGAACTCATTCTTCAGGCGTACAGTGTTAACATCCTCAGGAAACTACTTATTGCGTTTTTCAAAACAAAACGTCGTTTAACTAGGTTCATCTTCTGAATAATAATAATAATAATAATAATAATAATAATAATAATAATAATAATAATAATAATAATAATAATAATAACTTTTAAAAGTCTAAGAATAACCCCAAACTCCAACTTTACCCACGATTTCAAAGAAGAGTTCTGCAGCCTGTTTCTTCTAACTTTTAACTCCTGGAGTTGTTTGCTATGAATAATGTGAAATCGTCTTCACCAACTGTCTTTATGTTTTGCTATCAGCTCTGCAACCTCTTGAAATTACTTCTCGAAAGATTTCTCACTTGTCCTGGGCTATATTTCAAATAGCCAGCGTAAAAAAACAACCGGGTCGGATTGTTACGTCGTGGTGCGATTGTGACATCATACCGGTTTGCGCGCGCACGATATGACTCAGGAGAATGGAATGCAATATAATATTTAGACCAAAGACAAGCGCTGGGACCTATGAGGTCATTCAGCGCTGAAAAGGAAATTCAAGGTGAAGAAGGTCTGAAAGGTGAAACTGGATGAAAAGGTGGCAATTGCTAGGACAAGGTGGAAAGTAAGATATAAGAAAGATATTATAAACGGAGTAGAAAGAATGAAAGGGGTTGCAGCTAGGGCCAAAGGGACGTTACAAAGAACCTTGAACCATGCCTACAGAACACCGTGTGAGGTACACTACCCTCTACGGAGAACTGAGGAGAAACTCACTGTACTAGAGAGAGACAGAGAGAGAGAGATGTATACACATGCATGTGCTGTATATGTATATGTATATGTAAATGTATATATATATATATATATATATATATATATATATATATATATATATATATATATATCAAAATAACCACATAACTTCAATTTAAATATATTCCTACTAACTGTAATGCTTCATTAAGTCGTGGTAGTTTAGATTCCTAATCCTTTAATTTGCAACGTACAATTTACAAAGTACTAGCTTTTGAAGACATACAAGGTACTGATGCATCTGTACCTGATGAAGAAACTTGTACTTGGTAAATTTAAATTGTAAATTAGATTATCTGGAATCCAAACCATCCCGTCTCACTGAAGCCTGACAAAAGTAGTAGGAATATATATATATATATATATATATATGTATATGTATATAAATTTATATATATATATATATATATATATATATATATATATATATATATATATATAAATTTATATATATATAAATATATATATATATATATATATATATATAAATTTTATATATATATATATATATATATATATATATATATATATATATATATATATATATATATATATATATATATATATATATATATATATATATATGTTCGTGTTTTTTTAGTAGTTCTTGAGGTCGAAATCGCTTACATTTATTTCATCTATAGGGAAGTGTCCATCTATATAAAAAGTCATGTTCTGTAAATATCATTTCTCCGGTCTTAGGATTGTGTCCACATTCATTTGGTGCTTTTAAAAATATCTGAAACTGATCAAATTTAGGCGAACTATAATATGATTGACCTGGATCTCATTACAACAGTTTGCGTAGCTCTCGAAGATTATATAATTTCTTGAAAATACACTCACAGTCCCTTCATTTAAAATAATCTGCCTAGGACCTTCTGGACTGCAGTACGACTGCTCAGTAAATTGTAAGAAATCTTCTTAACGAAATGGTCGTTGAATCATAATGATCTCTTAAGAGAACTTATTCGTCTATCTGATGAGACCATCTCTGGCTCTACCCATTCCCTAACTGCGTTACGGTTAATGTTTCACTTATTTGCAATTCAGGAACGCAAGTCCGTCATTAATTCCATCCAGATTACTGAATCCCGGTTTCTTTACTGACAATCTGTCATGAATAACTTATCGTAACTGTTGTCATAAATATTTTCATAAAAGGGCTTGTCTGTATATTTCAATCGCAGGACTCTACGAAAACATTCCGTAAAAGGAAGAAGGAATGTTTTCTCTCATCAATGATAATTCCTCATAACTGTCACCGGGAATTTCAAGGTTCGAAGTCAGGAGGAGAATAATACATTTTTTATTTTTCTTCTTTTTTCTTGCTTTTTGTTAGGTGAAAATAAGGACATTTCAGGCTGTTAATTTGTTCAAGATTTAAGGTCAGAAAAAATAGGAAAACATTCTCACCGACATGACAGGTCATTTGCACTCTCGAATAATAATGATACTTTTCCAAAAAGGCATTTGTTTTGCCTAAGTATCGCAAACGTATGAATTTTACTTTTAAAATAAATTTACTTTTCCGCATTTATTTTACACTAAAAAAAATTCTTTGAATTATAAAGGAGAACTCTTAGTTGCTACCCTCATTTCACTGATACAAGTTTTGTTCATCTAATAAAATGAATAAATTCTCAGAGAAATCGAGGACAATGAGTTCGGTTTCACTAAATTATATATCCCTTCACCACAAAGCTCACTCTTTTTTAAATCTGACAAAGTGCTGGAAAACAGAAATTTAGCTTTTAAAAAAGCGTAGAATAGTGCAGAATGACCCTTTTAAACTGTAAATCTGTAAGAGATTCAGTAGAAACATTACTCGGAAATTAAGTAAACTAATATGTGGAGAATATTCTCGAAGTTGCATTTGTTTGGGTTCCGTGACAGAACAACAAAAACTTTATTCTGAACAGCGGGAAGCGCAGTACTCTACATTTTCCAAAAATTTTTGAAGGTGGACTTTTTTGTGTGGTGGCATCACATGTAAGGGACTTTTGAAATCTCTCTCTCTCTCTCTCTCTCTCTCTCTCTCTCTCTCTCTCTCTCTCTCTCTCTCTCTCTCTCTCTCCCCACTATTTCGCAGGTCCCTTTCAGGCATACTTATAAGGGTTACTTCATCACGAGATGAGGAAAACAGAATGTCTAAATACTTGATGTGAGAATTAAGTGTTATTTGTTTATATCAGTGCATGCAACGCGCATTTTTGTCACCTGACTTAATCCTGCTGGGAATTAAAATTTCATATGCCGTTTCATCACAAGCAAAATGATAAAACATCCGTGATACTGAGACAAGAACGAACATACGATACAAAAACGAGAAGGCTCTCAAATAATCTCATTACCTTTCCTTTACCCCACGCAGCGCCCATCAGCCATCTGGGAACTTTTGTTTCCACAACAAAATGGCAGCACTTGATTCTGCGAAAAGGTGATGACAGACTTTTGAAAGTTTAGTCTTGCTCTGCAGTCACTGTTCCAATATCCTCCAGTATATCTTAAAAAACCAACGGTTTACATCATGATTTGTGTAGGAACACTCGCGATATAAAATTCACTTTGGGTGTCACATGTTCGATACCAATGTGGTTTTCGTGGCATTGTATCTGATAAAGTTAAGTATACCTTAGTTTAACCAGACCACTGAGCTAATTGACAGCTCTCCTAGGGCTGGCCCGAAGGATTAGACTTATTTTACGTGGCTAAGAACCAATTAGTTACCTAGCAACGGGACCTACAGCTTACTGTGGAATCCGAACCACATTATAGCGAGAAATTAATTCTATCACCAGAAATAAATTCCTCTAATGCTTCATTGGCCAGTCGGAGACTCGAACTCGGGCCTAGCAAAGTGCTAGCCGAGAACTCTACCGACTCGTCCTACGAGGAACTATTGTATCTGATAAATAGCACAGAGACATATATATATATATATATATATATATATATATATATATATATATATATATATGCAGAATCTACTGGTCACTTTTTATCAGATACACATGTAAGTTGTAATAGCCACAATGCCCCTTAACTTCTCGAATTCTTCGCGCTTTTTTGGATGCGCTTGTCACTACAAAACCTTAAGATCAAGTGCAAGAAATATGAAGATATTATGATGTCGGTGGCGGGAAACGAACCTGGGTTCCACAATCACAACTAGGTCACGTTGAGGAAATGGCCAACGTCACCTAGTTGTGATTATGGAACCCGGGTTCGTTTTCGCTACCTGAACATCATAATATCTTCATATTACTTGCACTGAAAACTGGGTGAAAATCCTGACCGGTTTCGGCCTTATTTCTAGACCATTAACAAGTGGTAGACATTTTCAATATGTATGCTAAAGGGACAAATACTAGCTTCTCGATAGGTGCCGGGGGTGGAGTCATACGTGCACTCGTATCTAAGGTCAAGATGTGAATAGTAGATTACCAACCGTTTGTATTTTTATAGTGCCCCTAAATATCTATCTATCTATCTATCTATCTATCTATACATATACAGTATATATATATATATATATATATATATATATATATATATATATATATATATATATATATATATATATATATATATATATATATATATATATATATATATTTTATAAATATTACTGCTGTTCGCCCTCGTAACTTTTGATTGTAAAAATATCAGCCTGACTGAGACTGGGAAAAAGACGTTGTCTATATAGGTGCGTCTTCAGTTCAAACCTTAACGTCCGTTGGAGAACGGGATAGGTAAGTTAGGCCTTTACCCTATAGGAAAATTTCCCTATCAGCCTTAAGAATAGGTGGTCCTAAGGTCCCTTTTTCCTTCCTACCTGTCTCTTGGCGAATGTTTTTAACAAGAACGTGGACACCTGGGGTGACTGTTTTTGACCTAGGCCGGTCAGGGAACTTCAGAGAGACTGGAGCATTCGGAGAGACCACATGTCCGACAGGGCCTCTTCTCCTTTTCTTTGTCTATTATCCTATTAGTGAAGTGAAGAAGCAATTGCGAAGACACCCCGGCGGTGTTGGTGCGCACAACGTTCGTCCTAAGGTAAAGTCGCTTTTTGTTCAAAACTTCGCCCATTCTTTTATCTTTTTTCTGTATTTCGCATTTCTTTGTTTCCCCTTCATCCCCACTTACTGTATATGTGTTTACGAAGTCTAGATTAAGCCTCATTATTATATTGTTAGCTTCAACCCCGTTATTGCAGTAAAATACCTAGGATTTAGGGTAAGCAAAATCAGGTTAAATCTCGATGCTTTGTATGCCTCGCGTCCGAATGTTTGGAAGAACCGTTGCGTTTAAAATCAAATTCATCTCAAATATTCTTTGTTAAGGTTAATAACCCTTAACTGGCGACCTTTGGCTAATTAACGACTGTCTTTGAGGTTAACTTTTGGCTTCAAGTGGCAGGTTACATGTAATCTTGGTTTGCAGGGCGTAAAAATTACGTAAATTGAATAATACATGATCAACCAAGACCCTCACACGTAACATTGGCGACCTTGCGTAGGATCTAAAGTACATTTTAGAGAAAGAATCTGGAGGAAAGGAAATTAAATTACATTAATTCCAAAAAAATAAAAGTCAGATATCGAACTCCATTTCATTCTTCCAAACAAGGAACGAGGCATAATAATAAGCAGTAAAGACAATAGTTATAATAACGAGTGTAGTGAGAATTAGCTGTAGGTAAAAAGTGTGCGACTCGAGAGCAGAGCGTCATAATTTATAACGTCTAAGACAAGGACATTACCGTGTTCGGATCGTGAATCAAGTCGTTCAAGTAACGAATTCAAAGGCCGAAGCGCGGAGCCAGTTCATATACACAAAGTAATGTAGAAATCGCGTCGGCAATTCCGATCGTTATTGTTTGCATATAGCGGGAATCATTCAAAACCGTGTCAGTGAAGTAGCAAACGAACTGAAATAGTAATTTTACAATAAAGGTACCGTTCAACAACGTAAATTTACGCAGGCAGGCTAGCATTTCTCTTTTCATTCTTTGTTTAATGTCCGGGTGAGAATACGATAACAAAAGACACAAAGTTGTTGGTAATTTAGTTTTCCATCCGTAACGTAAAACGCTATGCATGAGTAGTATATTTAAAGTAAAATCTGGATACCTGCATTTGTTGCGTTGTTTTTTTTAATTTGTTTGAAAAGAATAATACCCGCCATCTTGGATTCCTCCGCCGTGTTCGCGCGATTGTTTTGAAATTGTTCGAACTGTTTGTGAGAGAACGGCCATTTTGGTGTTCCTTCGCCGCCCGAGGTTGTTTTGAAATTTAGGCCTAACGGGACCCTGGCCGCCATTTGAAGACCCTTGTTATTGTCATCCGCTGTCGTGACCAGACTCTGCCCGAGCCACTCTTGGGTTTTTTTTTTTTTTTTTTTTTGGCAGAACCCACCTCCTAATATCTTAGCTAGGAAAAAACCAAAAGATAATTTAGGCAGGAAAGATAGGCCTTAGTTAGGAGTAATAACAAGTTCCTCACGAATACCTGCTATAAAAATCATATAAAGAAGAATTTAAAATTTTGCGATAAACTTTTGTGACGTCGGCTCCCAGGAAAATTAAGATAATAAAGTAATCCCTAAGGAAGTCAAGACGACGCATCTATATCATTTATTAAGATCCATGCCATTGTGCATGTATAAAATCTTTGTTTACATGTTCTCAAGCAGCAAGAAATTAGCTGATTGAAAATCTCTCTCTCTCTCTCTCTCTCTCTCTCTCTCTCTCTCTCTCTCTCTCTCTCTCTCTCTCTCTCTCATCGTTCAAGTAAGCATTCCTAACCTAAGTGTACATGACCCTCTTCAAAGAAAGAACGGCCGACACTAGGCTAATTAATTCAGAATACAATAAGCCAAATAAAAGAAACACCTCTGTCCCACAATAGATGAGGACAAGTTTAGAGTAATTACGATACAGTGATAAACTGTCGGTCACGAGTGAGGCCTGCTATCCAGACCAGAAGCAAACAGTAGTTTTCACCCTCTGAAAAAGAAGGGGCCAGCACTGGGGCGGTACTGGGACCAGCCACTCACGAGGATCTTTAAAAAAAAAAACCCAAACTCACTTTATTCCACAGTGCCAATAATTTGCAGCACTGTCATCACTTGAATAGCTTACTCTCTCTCTCTCTCTCTCTCTCTCTCTCTCTCTCTCTCTCTCTCTCTCTCTCTCTTTTACCTTTTTCTCTCTCATTCGATTGTTGCACTCTGCAGGTGTGTAGAGTGCCTTTCCTCCCATATAGCCTAGTTGGACTCCAGTAGAGGGTCCCTAGGAACACATTGGCACCATAAGTGCCACTAAAGAAAACAAAAGGGAACACAGAAGAGAAGGTTCTTCTGGGACCTAACCTGCACCAGTGCCTAGGGATACTGAGTGCCACCAGTGTGACCTGTACACGGCACACCCAAACTACAGTGCCACCTTTTGAAAGGGTGCCACGTCATTGAAGAGACACTTCCTCGCTGCCCAAGTACGCCCACTCGACCCGGTTAGACGCCCTTCCCCACCAGAACCATGGCAGCAGAGCATTATAAAACTTTCCTGGGGCTGGGGGGCGGCAGGTCTCACCGGCTCGGAACTTACCACCTGGGTTAAGGAGCAAGTGGACGACTTGGCCAAGCGGGAGAAGGAAGAAAGACTCGAGCAGAGGAAGTATGAAGAAGAAGAGAAGGAAGTATGAAGCCGAGCAGAGGAAGTATGAAGAAGAACAAAGGGTGTATGAAGCCGAGCAAAGGCAATATGAAGAGGAAAGAGAAGAAAGAAGGAGACAGCATGAGTTAGCCTGCAAGGAAACTGAGTTAGCCCTAAAGGAGAAGGAGCTCGACCTTGAGAGAGCGAAAATGGAGAATGCCGAAGCTATGGCTAGCCATCAAGCCTCCAGTCCTACACCTGCTGCATCAAACGCTCCAATTTCGAGCATCAATTCTCTAGTCCCCAAGTGGACTGAGGACGAGCCAGAAGCATGGCTGGAGGAGATTGAGGCTCTTTTCGATAACTACAGCACCACGGAGACGGAGAGAGCCTTAATACTAGACAAGCATATGGAGGGAAAAGCCAAGGCAGCGCTTCGCTCACTGGAGAAGAGCCAGAGAGGCAACATGGCAGAAGTTCGTAGAGTCATTACCAAGGCCTACGAGATAACCCCAGAAAAATGGAGACAACGGTTCCGAGGTCTTGCCAAGGAAGTCGGCTGGTCTTGGACGGAATGGGCATGTCACAAAACCCAGTCCGTACGCGCTGGTTCGACTCCTTGGCCTGCACGACGTTTGAGGATCTTTTCAATCGGACCATGCTAGAAGACCTTTTCCAATGTGTACCCCAGGGCCCCTTGCGGTATATCTTAACGATAAACAGCCCTCCACACTTATGGAAGCTTGTCGCATGGCTGATTCGTGGGAAACTTTCAATCAGTCGCATAGCACCTCTCAAGCGAATCATCCCTCGGCCTACCTCTCGAACTCCACTCGCCCGAAGAATGGACTGCCTAGCAAGACCCTGTGCAACTATTGCAGAAGGGGGCCACGCTGAAGCTGAGTGCCGATACAAACTCGGCACTAATAAGCAGCCTAACCCTACCAGCCAGAACTCCGCTCCCAATTCATCCGCTCAGCCCTCTCCTCCAACAGTTACTGCAGGCCACCGAGCCCATCCAAAAGGCCCGTGCAGATCCTGTGGGGCTGCTAGCCACTACAATGCTGGATCTCGGCCTGTCCACATCATGTCCCCACCACCAAATTTGTCAACCTAATCAGCACTTCATTTTCTGCTGCTGGTCCGCACCGGATCCTTTACCCCGAGAGACTGAAACCCAGTTCATCTCGGTGGCCCCTCTTCAGAGCACTAGCCTGCCAGTGACCCTTCGGTCACAGTAGACACTCGCGGCAGATATTAGCCTGATCGCCAGGGCCCAAGTGCCAGCCGGTGCCATGGTTGACGAAGAAACCCGGTGGGAAATGAAGTGGATAGAGGGCCACACCATTACCGTTCCTACGGTCCAACTCCAGGTAATGACACCTTGGGGCACGATACCCCACCGCCTTGGCGTGGTAGGTGGAATTCGGCCCGGAGTGGTCTTCTTGTTGGGTCGGGATCTTCTCTGCGGAAGCCCGTCACCAACGCCACTCCGCAGCCACGTTACCTCCTCCACGGAGGCCCCAGTTGTAACTCCCAAAATGACAAACCTCCACCTTCCGCCCACCAAAGTGGTCCCGGAAGGGGCGCCACTCCAAACCTATTTCAGGCCTAGCCCTCTCCAATCGCGAAGGGCTGGCCCACCAAGAGGTCCTCCCCCTCCGCGAAGAGAGATTCAGGAGGAGCAGTACCGCTGCAGGACGTGCAAGCGGGCAGACCACTCCACAATTTGGGAGGGCTGCCCAAGCAAGCAACGCCCAGCGGACGCCCCGAACAAAACTCTAGGAGAGGCTACGATCTCCTGCTGGGGCAGGAATCTCTGCCGCAGCCAAACTCAAGTCGTCCGAGAGGTATTGCACCTCCGGACCCCTTGTCAGGCATGCCTGACCTCAACTGCTGCCAGTGCCACTTGCGAGCACTGAGCAGTGCCAGACTCCGTCCGCCACGGACGTTGAGCTACCAGTGGAAAAGGCCCCCATGCCGGGTCTAAATCATGAGGCGAATCCTCCTCCGGGAGATTTAGGATTCCCCATGCAGCTGATCATTGCGACTGGAGAGCCTCCAGCACCCGAAACTTCTTCTTTGCAAAATTTGACTCAGGGGATGAACCCCTGGAGGATCGAAATGGTACCCCTTCCTTGGAAGACCAGGAACTGGCATCCTCGGACGCAGAAGTCGAGATTGCTCGCTCCGGTTGTCGCAGCAGCCGGAGTAGGAGTCCTCCCGCAGCTTTTGCAGTTGCCCCTGACTTCGCGCCCGCTAGCCCTTCTGGCCTGTCCCCCGGAGTCGGTGCTCTCATCACCTGCTAGGCCAGCTATTTATAGGCCTTGGAGGAACCGAAGAAGAAGAAGAAGGGGCTGAAGAGAGCCCAGTAGTTGCCTAATGACTATAAGCTCATCCTGGCACTAGTGCCCTCTGGCACAGTGCCTAACATCTAAGAGTGATCCTGGCCCCTCGCCCAGAGAAGGTAGCCAGTGTGATCTCTTCCTTTTATTTGTACCTAGCCTAGGCCACCTTAAAGTACAGTACATCAATTTAGTAGCCTTGTTCTTTCCACTTACCACCGAGCCGCAGTAATCATGTAAGTAGCCTAACTAATTTCAGTAATCTTAACTATTGTGAAACGAGCCACGATGCTCGTGACACGCATGGCCTAAGACCTCAGTGAGGCACCCATTTATCATATGAGGCAACCCTCATGAATTAACTAGTAAATTTTAATTGTATTAAACATAAACCATGTTGTAATTTAGCTAGAATATTAACTCTTATGTTGGTGCTACGGTCGGGTTAGGATAGGTTAGGCTAGGGAATATCATAGAATGTACCACTAGGCTAGGTCTAAAACACATCATGATTGTAGGAGGTAGCCTATAATAACCGTGAGCACCTTCTAGTACTATTAGAATTAGGTTAAGTAGTGATTATAGCTCATATCCTATCTAGGGTTAGGTAGTTCTGTAGCTAGGTAGGCTAACCAGGACTAATCTGCTCAGGGGAAGAAGAGCAACCTAATAGAGGCGAACAGCTTGCTTAGTACAGACCTTCACGCCCGAAAAGGGAGTGAAGGCCCTCTTAAAGGGGGAGCTTTTATAAATATTACTGCTGTTCGCCCTCGTAACTTTTGATTGTAAAAATATCAGCCTGACTGAGACCGGGAAAAGACGTTGTCTATATAGGTGCGTCTTCAGTTCAAACCTTAACGTCCGTTGGAGAACGGGAAAGGTAAGTTAGGCCTTTACCCTATAGGAAAATTTCCCTATCAGCCTTAAGAATAGGTGGTCCTAAGGTCCCTTTTTCCTTCCTACCTGTCTCTTGGCGAATGTTTTTAACAAGAACGTGGACACCTGGGGTGACTGTTTTTGACCCAGGCCGGTCAGGGAACTTCAGAGAGACTGGAGCATTCGGAGAGACCACATGTCCGACGGGGCCTCTTCTCCTTTTCTTTGTCTATTATCCTATTAGTGAAGTGAAGAAGCAATTGCGAAGACCCCCCCCGGCGGTGTTGGTGCGCACAACGTTCGTCCTAAGGTAAAGTCGCTTTTTGTTCAAAACTTCGCCCATTCTTTTATCTTTTTTCTGTATTTCGCATTTCTTTGTTTCCCCCTTTCATCCCCCACTTACTGTATATGTGTTTACGAAGTCTAGATTAAGCCTCATTATTATATTGTTAGCTTCAACCCCGTTATTCCAGTAAAATACCTAGGATTTAGGGTAAGCAAAATCAGGTTAAATCTCGATGCTTTGTATGCCTCGCGTCCGAATGTTTGGAAGAACCGTTGCGTTTAAAATCAAATTCATCTCAAATATTCTTTGTTAAGGTTAATAACCCTTAACTGGCGACCTTTGGCTAATTAACGACTGTCTTTGAGGTTAACTTTTGGCTTCAAGTGGCAGGTTACGTGTAATCTTGGTTTGCAGGGCCGTAAAAATTACGTAAATTGAATAATACATGATCTACCAAGACCCTCACACGTAACAATATATATATATATTATGTGTGTGTGTGTGTATATATGCAAAGTATATATGTATGTATATATATATATATATATATATATATATATATATATATATATATATATATATATATATATATATATATATATATATATATATATATATATGTATGTATATGTATATATATATATATATACATATATATATACATATATATATATACATATATATATATATATATATATATATATATATATATATATATATATATATATATATATATATATATATATATATATATTTCTACCACTATGCTCATGTATGAGAGGTCACTAATGGTTCATAAATGAAAATAAATGAAACCAGTAAGGATTTACAGTAGCTTTTCATTTCCTGATATATATATATATATATATATATATATATATATATATATATATATATATATATATATATATATATATAATATATATATATATATATATATATATATATATATATATATATATATATATATATATATTATATATATATATATATATATATATATATATATATATATATATATATATATATATATATATATATATATATATATATATATATATAATATATATTATATATACATATATGTATATATATATATATATATATATATATATATTATATATACATATATGTATATATATATATATATATATATATATATATATATATATATAAAATTTTATCACATACATGCGATATTTCTTTCTACATACACGAATATTACGTGACAAAAACCTTGTAATATTGACTTCCCTATACTTAAAACCCAAGGGGGAATCATATTTGATAACTCCTTCGTCCCCGGAAGGATTCGAAACGATGCCTGGTTTATGAACAACGAATATCTGTGACTATTCATTGAACACCCTCTCTCTCTCTCTCTCTCTCTCTCTCTCTCTCTCTCTCTCTCTCTCTCTCTCTCTCTCCCCTTCTGTATACCCTTCACCGTTCTGCATTCCATTCCAGCAGCTTCTTCACCTATTGCCTCTAGACCCAATAGCAATGATCAACGATCCTCTGAGATCGCTTCGTCCTGCTCTCAATGAAATTAGATTTCCGGGCAAGAGAGGGATCCACCGCAATCTTATTTTACCTGCGATCAATTAAATCAAGCAATAACGCATTCAAGGAGACAGTTATTGAAACGCAGTGGCCTGTTATTCGTTATGACTCTGACAGTAATAGTCTTGTAATTGACTGCCAATAAATCAGTTATATATTCACAGGCCATTGCACTTGTATTGGGCGCATTGAGGTTTAGCGACAGCAATCGAGGCGAGAGAGAGATCCGGAGGTGCCACACGTTCACCCGTATTGCGACTCAAGTTCTCGGGACACGACGTCGATTATGGCTGTTGTAAACTGGACCTGATGAACGTTAGCCTTTAGTTGGCTGAAGTTTAGATTTTTTAGAGCCACTTAATCTACCTATGTCTCATCTATAATGAAATCACAAGTTATAAGGATAAGCATTAATGATTTTTTATTTCTTCGAGCGACCTCTTTCGCGTATTTTAAAAAGGAATTTAACTCAACAATTATTTCATAAAGATTTTGAATAACAAAGGTTCCTCAAGTGTTGAAATTAACTTGAAAGTTTGGGTATGGACAAGGTTTAAAGATGGCTGTCCTGTATATCTATATTAGATGGTATATCACTTGGGTACTGACAAGGTTTAAAGATGGCTGTCCTGTATATCTACAGTAGATGGTATATCACTTGGGTACTGACAAGGTTTAAAGATGGCTGTCCTGTATATCTATATTAGATGGTATATCACTTGGTACTGACAACAAGGTTTAAAGATGACTGTCCTTTATATCTATATCAGATGGTATATCACCTGGTACTGACAAGGTTTAAAGATGGCTGTCCTGTATATCTATATTAGATGGTATATCACTTGGTACTGACAAGGTTTAAAGATGGCTGTCCTGTATATCTATAGTAGATGGTATATCACTTGGGTACTGACAACGTTTAAAGATGGCTGTCCTGTATGTCTATATTAGATGGTATATTACTTGGGTACTGACAAGGTTTAAAGATGGCTGTCCTGTATGTCTATATTAGATGGCATATCACTTGGGTACTGACAAGGTTTAAAGATGGCTGTCCTGTATATCTATAGTAGATGGTATATCACTTGGGTACTGACAAGGTTTAAAGATGGCTGTCTTGTATATCTATAGTAGATGGTATATCACTTGGGTACTGACAAGGTTTAAAGATGACTGTCCTGTATATCTATATTAGATGGTATACCACTCTATCAGTGGCTGAATGTTTTCAGCCTTTGTTTTTATAATTTTATTTTTTTTATGTGGTCACACTTGGCACGAGGCTATATAAACCTTGAAATAAAAAAATGACATATGGAATAACGGTAAAATACGTCCAGATCTTCTATGCACAAGGCAATATGAACCCTTAAATTCGAAAATAGCACGTGGAATACTAAACTCACAAAGTGCCATGTATAATGGTTGCCAGCTATATAAATGATGAAGATGAACATTGAAATAAAAAAAATTACGCAAGAATTATCAGTGAAAAAAGCACTGGGAACACAGCTATATACACCTTGAAAGTGTTTGGGTCTAGTAAATAGTATTAATGTATTAAATACCGTTCTGACTTTTGTGATCTGAGTTTTCCTTATAACAATCCATATCCATCGTAGGGAGGTTTGATGAGTTCGCCATAAAACGAAAAATGAGGTCCCTCTCACCAAGGAGGCCCAACTGGGGGAGGAGCAATACTGTTACCCACAGTGGTAACTGCCCTGGGACCCTCAATTGAATATACACCATACCCACAGTGCCTTAAGGGTCGTCAGTCCGTCGAGATCGGACCAAGCACTGAGGTTATGGCTGGGCATAAAAATTCCCCCTCGCCCGATCACGTCGGGTACTCTTAGTTTTACGAGTGGAGCGGCATGCCGTCCCACTCCACCCTCCAAGTTGAAAGAGCAGTGAATTCAGTCATCCAATACCATGCCAAGCTCGTCAACGAAAGAGGAGAAGGGAAGGGGGAATTTATAGGAGGAGGAGGAGAAGGGGGAGTAAAGGAGTTACAGGTCCCAATGTTCACTTGAATCCACAGCAGAAAGAGAAGGTGTAAAGAAGTATACACTCCTGCAGTGGATTCCTAAGCCCCCACTTCATCAAGGGGTTGGGATCAGGGGGTTCGTTCAGTGGAATTACAGGAATATTTCACCGGGTGAGATTGATTGTCCTCCCCTCAAACGTGAATGCAACGGAACAAATTCAGGAATGCAACAGGAAACATTCTGCGCGTTTTTCGATGCATTATCCCCTGCAGGGATGGATGGCCTTGTTGCAGGGAGATTGACCGGCCCAGTTTGTTTTAGTCTGCGTTTTCAAACTCTGTTTTTCTCCGAAATTTCCGCACAGCACGAGAAATTCAGACAAAACTATGGTGGAAAAGTGAGGTGATCACTGGACTTCGGCCAAGCACACGCACTCACGAGTACATAGACTTCAAAGCCCAGAATGGTAATGCATCCGAAGCAGTTAATTTATCGATTTCTCGAACTTTTTCGAACGCAGCAAGGGAAAGAAGGAAATATGTTATATATACTTAGAATAATAGTAGTTATATTATTCTACTGAAAATTTATTTTGAAAGAACATCCGTCTCTTCTTTTGTTTTTGATATATATATATATATATATATATTTTTTTCTTATTAAAGCACGATAATGAAAAATATCCACTTAATGTTTATGTGCATGTGTGTCAGAGAGAGAGAGAGAGAGAGAGAGAGAGAGAGAGAGAGAGAGAGAGAGAGAGAGAGAGAGAGAGAGTTTACATAACACTGTACTCAGTTCCATAACAGAAACTAGTTCACCACTGTATCTATATTTTGGAACAATTAAAAACAAGCTTTAGAATTTTTTTCACGTTTGCTCTCCCATCATTTTGGATATATTGTTTTTTAAAGGGTTTTGTTATGAAAGTTATATTGTTGTGTTTTTTTTTTTTCATCTTTAAGTTTTGAACAAAATCCTTACTTGTATGCGAACGTGTACATTACCCCGAGTTCATTTATTATTAGAGGGAAAGACAGAAGGTGAAAAAGAGTCATCCAAAAGATCACATCATGGTTAAAGCCAAAGAACTTGAACGAAGGAGGCCATTTGTAAAAACTGCCAAAGCTTTCATGGGCTGTTGATACTCAGTTAGTAAGCTTTTCGTCTTTGTGGATTTCGTCGGCTAAAATGATGTACGAGTTCCTTTTTTGAACTTTTGTTACATAAAATAATTATCCCTAAGAATCACTTGTCATTCAAAAAAGGTAATGTTATCAACACTGCCTCAGATTTCATATACAGATTTCAGTAGATATTCTTGTAATATGACAAACAGAACGTTCTTCACAAATTGAACAAATATAATGGAACAAAATTAAATGTTACAATACGCAAGCAACTTCAAACTGCCGCCCAAGTTCATTAATCATTGTCTGCCACATCCATTATTTCAAGAAGTGGAAAGAATAGGCCAACGCCCTAAAAAAAAAAAAGGAAAAATAAAGTGGGAATTTCAATCAATTCATCTGTCGGCTTGCCGTGAATGAAAATTGATGAATCGTGTAAGATACAGGGAGTGTTCTTGTTCCAAATTAACCAACTAAATGATTTGTAATCTGTAAAATTCCGTGTATGTTAATTCTACAACTGTCTCCTTGCTTATTTGACTCTGTTTTACATATAGCATAAACCCCATTTTTAAATTTTTTTTTATGATATCAATCCACCATATAAACCTCATTTATCTCAAAATTTCGCTGACGTAAATCGCGTTTCCATCAAAATTAGACCGAAAAAGAAATAGCGACTTTAAGTTCGATCATGAGGTTTCCTTCATGAACCATGTGATATAGATCCTTAAAAACGAAATCATTTGTATTATAAATGAGTTCTCTGACTTAAATATTAGAAATATCCATTACTCATAAAATTAACTTTATGATAGCTGTTAAAAAACACATGCACAAAGATTTATGTATATACGTAATGAAGAAAATCAAATGCTAACCCAGCTTACAGCAAGCGTAATAGATTTTATACATCTGCCAAACTGTGAGGGGTTAATACCGAAATTGCAAAGTATTTCTTGGGTGAAAATTACAGACACAACAACTATGATCATTCCTAATTATTTCGTATTTCAAATCAATATAAGAGAAAAGTAAATAAAAACATGGTAAACTAATCTATCAAGATGTTATCAGGCGTTTCCTTTATTCCAAGGACCGCTCTATGTCTATCCTTTAAAGCAACATTATTTTTATATATAATAATAATAATAATAATAATAATAATAATAATAATAATAATAATAATAATAATAATAATAATAATAATAATAATAATAATAATAATAATAATAATAACAATGGCTATAACGAAACTACGAAAATAATAAAAATCATGAATAAAACTCTGCCCTAAGTGTACCTCTTTCTGCATAACAGTAATGATGGCTTGGTTATTGATAGTTATTGCTTCAGTAATTACTCCACTTTTCTTGTACAGTCATCTAAAGTCATTCAACAGTTATTGGGGTTTATATGTGACTGGGAAGATCCTTGTTTGATTCTTTGCCAGGGAATCTAAAGACCAAACTGCGGATATAAGAATATGAATTTCATCAAAGAAATATAATTTTTCGATAAACATGTCTTACCCAGGTAATGTAAAGAAGCCAATTTCCATTCCCCTCGAACTTGCAGAGAAATAACAGACCCCCTCAGAAACGAGGGATCGACCGACTTCCAGGAAAGGAGCATCAGGAAGGAAAGACTTCCGAGATCTCCTCCAACGTTTATTCAGTCGGCTTTATCGAGGTATGTTGAAACTGCCACTTCTCTGTAAACAACAGCAGGGCGGAAGTGATGCAATAATATTAAAAAAAGCTCTTCGTGATCTCTCTCTCTCTCTCTCTCTCTCTCTCTCTCCCCAGTTCTCTTCAATAGTTAATACTTCCTCATTCGGCACTGCAAAATCATTATTTATGAGGGGGTGTGCATATGGAATGTTCATAGAAATGCATAGGGAAATGGAGTACTTGAAGAATAACACTGAAAAACCCTAAGTAATTACTGCAAGAGAAATGGATGTATATTAATATTCATTTGATACAACGAAACTGGAGGAAATTCATATAGTTCACTTCTGCTTTACTCGAAAGCAGCCTTTTGGAGATATTGAAGAAAAAGATGAGTAAGAAGAAAGGAAGAAGAGAAAGCGTCAATTTCGAAAACGTAAGTTTCTAATGGATGTTGTTCACTAAACGTCATCATTTTTGTACATGGCGTTGCAATATCATGCACATGATTTTCCTTCAGACAATCATTACTCAGGAAAATATAGAAAGTTAGTGACCTTTGGTGGAACTGATAATGAGACCGGTTCTGTTCCATATAACCGATTAATATGCAAATCGGCCGGAATGAATTCTGAGAATATGAAATAACAGACGATAATATTGGGGAGTTTTCTCATGCATATTACCAGGCTAGCAAATGTGAGGAAACGGTGTCCATTTGCTTTCAGTACCTGAATGGAAAATGGCGATGGCCGTTTCGTTGGAAGCAGCTTCATTGAGTCCGAACACCCAAATTTCCCAGAACAGTTTCCTGGTGCGCTCTTTACTGAAATTGCCCTTTCACCTTTGCAACGACAGTGATTCTGGTGATGAGACGTGCGATTCTCTTTTTCCCCACAGTTTTATTTTTTTCTCTCTCTCTCAATACTTAATTTTGACTCGTCATCCACCTACTGTCCGGTTATTTAGTAAAGTACACATAAATGTGGAAAATATATTATTAAAAAACAAAATAAATCAAATAATGCTAGAAAAGCAAATAATTGAAAAATAAGAATCCAGTAGGTAATAGAATAAAAATTTTTGGTTTGAGGCGATTTTTCTTCGAATGAAAAAACCCAGACAGGTAGAAAATGTAAATTTTTTTATCTGCTCCATTTTAACTCGGTCATGTACTGTAGGATGATTAAGTTTTTCATATGCAATTACATCGTTCAATGTAATGAATGAAAGAAGAAAAAGTCTGATGCCCTAAATCTCAGCCACTTGAGATTTCAGGTAGACCGAAAATAAATTGTAAACATTCAAGTTAAACACGAGGAATTGAGTCTTCTAGTCCAGAGATCTCTAATATTTATAACAGTTGTGTACACTGCGCCTTATGCCTGTTCCCTCAGTTAAACCCTCAAGACACTGACAGACACTCACACACACACACATATATATCTATATCTATATCTATATATACGAGTATATATATATATATATATATATATATATATATATATATATATATATATATATATATATATATATCACAAAATATATATGAATATATATGTATATATATGAAATATATATATATATATATATATATATATATATATATATATATATAAACAATACAAATAAATATATATATATAAAATTAAAAAGGAAATATTTTCTGTTAAAACAAATTCCAAATCAAATATAAGATCACAAAAACGCATAAAATGTAGAAAAGTCTACACACCCATTGTTATATATATATATATATATATATATATATATATATATATATATATATATATATATATATATATATATATATATATATATATATATTTATATATATGTATGTATGTATTCTTATTTCTGGAAACTCCTCCGTCTGGCAAACAAGACTTTTCTAGATAAGTAACATTCGCTTTACTGTCATCTTCACTTGAATCATAAGAAACATTTCTACCACATACACAAAGCCAAGGAAGGCTTCCATTGCCCCACCTGCGATAGAGCTAAAGCCAGCTCTCATTCAAGGACGAGCTAACAGTTCTGCACATCAACCAGTAGCTGGCGATTCCCCCACCCCAACCCCCGACCCTGGGGCTTAGACCCGACAGTTTCTCCATTACCAACAATAGGCTTCGTTGGAATTGTAGATCCCAAAATAATACTCCTGGAATTGAAGATGAGACTTAAGATAAAGGATTTCTATCTAATTTGCATTTTACTCTCTCTCTCTCTCTTCCCTTGCTCTTCACTGTTTGGAATCCTGGCACTAAAGTCAACAGGTGTGTTTTCTTCGTCACTTTTAACCAATTAATTCTCCTTGACGTTATAAACAATTGTGGGCCTATCATGCTCACCCTGTGGCCGTCCTTTACTCACACATACTACAGACATTAACTGAATTCGTTCGTTCGGTTTCAGTTTGTTTTATTTCTACTTTACTCATTCTACACATTTGTTCAAAAAGGCACAACAACCGTTTATACATATTCACAGACGTACACTCTGGGAAATATACTTTTCCATAGTCACAAAGTCAAAGTCACTGGTTATTTCAGGTACATTCGTCATATATTAATCACTATTAGGATAGATCAAACTGTGAGGATCTAGTACGTATTTCCCGCAAAAGATATATCTTGTTTCACGACGGTGATGAGCACTTATAAATGTCTCCTCGATAAAATTATCAATAAGAAGAAATCCTGTTGGTAAATGCCTGATTGCTAAAGAGCAACATGAAGAGTTCTACATGGATAGGACAGTCATTCACTGACGTATCTGGAAATGCAAGAGCAATAAAGTAGACCACATCTGGCAACCACTTTTAACCAGTAATTGAGATCTGCGCAACAGGGACGCCCTCGCCATTCTTCGATGGAAACCCACACTTCACACCACCTGAGAGACTCTCCTACTTCTTAATATCGTCAGGAGAACAACGGGGTGCACTCCTGAGATAACAATGCAACAGCCGCCCACTTCCTTCACCGGTGAGCAGAGCCTCCTGACCAGGGTCTAAAACCTTGCCCCTGACCAGGGTCTAAAAACTTGCCCCTGACAACAACCAATCAGAGCTTATCGTCGCTCAGCCAGACTCGCAGCCAATAGGAGAGGCTCCCGGACTAAGTATAGCCACTCAATGACCGCACCCCACCGTCCTTCTTTTGTAAAATAGATAGTGCCCTGGTGCCATTCACCCTAAAATTAGTAAATAGTAGCGTGGATATATATATATATATATATATATATATATATGAATATATATATATATATATATATATACAGAAAAGATATCTATATATATAATATATATATATAGTCAAAATCATCAACACACAATCACGTGTGGAACAGAAATAAATTTCGGGCTCGTGTCAAGATTCCATTGGGGAGCAACTCTCAGGTGCCTGGATAATCCGGATCCACTGGGCCATACAGGCCTCTTTTAGACTTGTCCACCAGTGAAATTTCAAAACAAGTTACACTTTCCACCTAACGAGATTGGCTGTCTGCCTCTTCCAAGAACTTCTCTTTGCTCAAAAAAAATATATATAAATTAATATAATTATCGGTTAGTAATTATAAATATATACTATATATATATATAATATATGTAAAATAAATAATGATAAAAATATATTTCTATAATATATATATATATAATATATATATATATATATATATATAAAGAATAATAAATCTGCCATATATATATATAAATATATATATATATATATATATATATATATATATAGAAAGCTAGAGAATGAGACAAAATATAAGAGAGAGAGAGAAAGAAAGAGAGTAGAGAGAGAGAGAGAGAGAGAAATTTTGTTCACAATCATTACTTGATAAGGGAATCATGAAAATGTATTGTTTTAAACCCTTCAAACAAATTTCGAATAAACCTCCATCTTTTTATAATCTATTTCCACCCAAGAGCATCGATAAAACTCCTTTTATGACAGCTTCGGGGAGAAGCATCTGTTCATTTGCAAGTTTTACCAAGTATTCTCTCCCTCGGGGCCTCTGCAATCCTAACCACCATGAATAGTTGATATTCTCAGCTACTCTGCACCCTTCCTTTTAATAAAAAAAAACATTTTTAAGCTACTGTACAAGTTATTGGCAATTGAACTGGGCAATTTTGCAGAAATGCGTTAACATCTTATCGAAAGAGGTATAAACTTAATCATAAAATTCTCGTCAGTGGCGGCGGTTTAGTGATAGCTGTAGCTCGCATAATCAGGAAGTCTGACCCATCCGATTCCTTCATGCTCGACATGGAAAATGATCTTCACATCATTTTTCTTCGTGACTGCACGCACGCAATCAAATATTGCTGGTAGCCGGCCGAATATCTAATATCATAATGTTAATTTTCGACGAGCACCGTATTTCTCAGTGCCCTGCTGCTGTTTATTTCCCATTCTGAATTCAACAGTAGGGTGAAACAGACTTGCATTTCTTTCATCTAAGCACATACTTGTAAGGGCTTCTCGTGCAAAAACGCCGCGCTCGTGAATAGGACTTTATGGCGTAATTTGTTTAAACTGATGATCAGCCCGTTTGTAATCCGGTGAGTAAAGGCAGGGGTGAAACACAACAACGGATACTAAGGACTTAGCGTCATATTTACCTCAGCTGGCAAAAAACCCCAGACGTTCTTTAAGGCAGCAGCGACGTTACAAATACGAAGATAAAATGATCAGCATAGAACTTGACAAGTCAAAAGAATGCGATAATTCGGGAGTTTATACAAGTAGATCTAAGGCTTTTAATGAATAACATATTACCTATTTATTCAAAAGCATGGTAAAAAATGAATGAAAAAATAAGTATATATATAAATATATATATATATATATATATATATATATATATATATATATATATATACATACATACATACATAAATACATACATACATACATAATTAACCTTTTGCAGAATCTGAACTTGTATTTTGCCAAAAGTAGCCAAGACAAAACAGCAAAATAGATTATGTGAAAAAATACATCATCTCAAAATTTTAGTAGTCCCTTAGTCTTGGTTTGCCACTCTCGTGAATGATATAGTGGATGGGCTGACGACAGGTGCGAGGAGGGTGGCCAGCGAGGAATTGTGCAGGAGAGCCGCCCAGCAGGGTCGGAGTGTTCCTGCTCCAGCAGTCCTCTATCGAAATCTTCGCAATCTATATTCCCAGATGGGGCTGTCATCATAATGAGATGCTTGGCTGCTTTTATTGCTGCTTCCGCATGTCCATTGGACTGAGGGTAATGCGGGGAAGTGGTGATATGGCTGACTTCAATCATTCGCAATTGCCGAAGTCTGGCTGGAGAATGGGGGTCCTCCGCCCATCCGTAGTTTGAATGGTACACCAACCACGGAAGTGAGACACAAAACAGCTTCCTGTGACTTAGCTGCAGTCGTGTCGCTTCCACGGGACAATCACAGGCCAGCCTGAAAGTCTATCAGCTATAACAAGGAATGCCTTCCCTGCAACATGAAAGAAGTCAGCTGACACACTTTCAAAGGGCTGGGTCGGTTGGTCATCGCACATGTAGGGTTCCTGTTGTTGACTAGGGAGAAGCTGCGCGCATCATGCTTTCTACTGTATTCTTTGCGTCAGCATCGATGCCTGGCCAAAATACTGCCCGTCTTGCACGACGCCGAGTAGCTTCAATCCCTCGGTGGCTGTCATGGAGGCTGCAGCCGAGGTGCGCTCACGGAGGGCTGTGCAGGTATGATGATCCTGGGCTCAGCATAGCACTAAATCCCACCATCTGCAAAGGCTATCTCAGCTCCGGCGATGGGAGGGCAGAGACGTGGAGGTCGTGAGCGGGTTGGTGGGGAAGCCATTGACATATTGGGTGAGGCAACTGTAGTCTTGATCCTGAGATGGCTAAGCGGAGTTCTGTAGGGTCCTGTCTTCTTCGATGATGGCCCTGCTGCATGATCGCAGGAAATGGCAGTGCTGGTATGATGCGCCTGACATGGGCAGCGAGGTGCAGCCTTCCTCATCTTCAGATGGGGCAGCTGGTCGGGGAGCGAGCGTGCCTGGTATGCAGAGCTGTTTCACGCCATACCGCGTGAAGATGTAGGGGGCCACTTTCATTTTGAGGTGTTGCAGGCGTGGATTCTCAATGGCATCCAGGGTGTAGTAGTTGAGGATAGGAATCAGGGGCCGATGGTCAGTCATCACAGTGAAATGCTGAAGCCCAGATAGGTATAGGCAGCACTTAGCCATGGCCCAAGTGACTGCAAGTAGCTCCAGCTCTATAGTGGCATATCAGGTTTCCGTGTTAGTAAGGAAATGGGAGCCACACTGGATTTGAGACACATCCAGTCCACGTGGGCTGTTGTCCTGAAGTAGGCACAGCCAAGGTCGCATATGTGAGGCAGGCGCCTGTCTGCAGGATCAATACGAGCCTGGGTTGAAAGGTGCCAGGACTGGTGGTGAAGTTTGAGCTTTCTTTGACATTCTTAAATGCCTGCTCATGGTCAGGCGTCCAGATAAAATGAGCATTTCTCGGCCTGGGCGAGCGGGCATAGAAGCTGTGCTGCTGATGAGATAACTGGGGTGAAGTCGGCAAAAGCTGGTTTACGAGACCTATAAACGACCTGGATACCCGTGACATTGGAAGGCGGGGAAGTCACGTATGGCAGATACCTTGTCAGGGCGGTCTGCCAGATGCTGTCAGGTGATAACATACCCACAGAATTTACCTTGAGGGGCGCCACGCTAACTTTTCTCATTGGAGTGGTACGCCGATGGCGGCACATGGTCAGCATTTGGTTTATATGTTGCAGGTGGAAGGGAGATCCTCGTCTGATATATGATGTCATCTAGCAACCTTCACACAGCGGAGATACTCAGAAAGCATATCTCCACGGAGGCAGTAGGCATCACCCATCGCTGCGAATCCCATCGGGCCAAGGCAGTGCTGAAACCTTCCGTACGGGATTATGAACGTGGTCAGATAGCGATCTTCCTCTGCCAACTCCATCTGCCAATAGCCATGGAGGGCATCCGCTGTCGTGAAATACTTCAAACAGTAGAAGAGATAAGCTGGCGGATGGGCATCCTGGGGCGGCGATGGATGTGTTGGGCGGGCAACCTGGACAATTTAAGTGGGTGTAATCCACAGTGATGTGGGACACCTTTGTCCATGGGTACCAGGACCATGGGTACCCATTCGGAGGGTCTGTCGCCTTACAGGCGTGATGATTCCTTGTTGCACTAAGGAGTCCAGTTCTTCTTTTACTTGATCCCCAGAGGGCGAACAGAATGAGCCTGGGCATATGTACAGTGAAAGGTGTAGCACCAGGTTTCAGGTGAATCCGCATTGGATGACCTGTCATCTTCTTTAGTGGCTGAGTCTGCAGATCCACCTTGGATATGAGTACGTCGTTGAAATGGCGGAGAAAATAATCCTTAGCAGCTGCAGGTGATGTCATGGCATTTATCCTGATTAAAAAAATACATTAACGGAAAGTTGTTAGATAATGTAACCATTATTAAGAAATATTTTTATATGGATATATACATTTATCTACAGTGAAAATTTGTTTGTAAGAGCAATTACTATGAAGTCCACATCATTTTTTGTCGACAATGAATGACCCTTTATCATTATTATTATTATTATTATTATTATTATTATTATTATTATTATTATTATTATTATTATTATGTGTTGGAAGCTTGACTTTTCATATTGGTAATTGAAATAAGAGAGAGAATGGAATGATTTTTTGAAATCTTATTTTCATGACGTTTTGACTACTGATGAGATACGCTGCAAATGAGTTAGGTTTTAACATCATTGTTTCTATGATACCTTTGCTCTGATAACATCCATATCGGTTCTTGAACGTAATGGGTGCCGCTGCTTTCCAGTGACGTTTTGATTGAAATATACATAATTTAGATCTCACATTACATTCCGTCGTTAAATGAGTCATTTTGGGTCCCATTAAGGTAATTTCTGTCCATCTCCGGCCATACTTATGTATTCACATTTCTTGATCCATATATAGATACTTGCAACATTATGGCTTTGTTAACATAACAGTCGTGACGTCTTTCAGGAGATGTAATTGAAGTTTGTGAGATAAGAATAAGGTTATGGGTATAGTGAAGAGATTGAAGCTAATGAGAGGAGGAAGAAAAGGACATCTCATGATAGTCACATTACAAGAGTAGGAGGAATCCCAAAATAGAGGGACGTGTATCTGTGTGTTGGGATGAGGATGAAAAGAAATGTTTACCAGTATTCGCTTAGGATTGACATGATATTTAACTGATGATGGTGGGATTTAAATAACACATGAATCTGCAAAAATAAGCCAAAGAAGGTAGTAGGAGGGTTAAAAAAACGCTTGAAATAAAAGATATTTGTTGAAATTTTAGAATGTCTAAACAGATGACTGAGCCAGCTTTCCTTTGATGTTAAAGTGAATATTGAATGCAAGTGAAAGAAATAAGTTAGGAAGCTGAAAAGACGGATTAAAAATATTGTGAGTTCCATTGTTAAGGAAATGTAGGGGATGGTAAAAACATAAAAAAGTGGGCCATTTTTAAGAAATTTTGGGAGGGAGGAAAAGGGAATATTAGTGAAAGTGAATTTGCTGAATGATCATATATGTATATACTATACACATACATACATATATTATACACACAAGCACACATATGTATTAACTATATATATATATATATATATATATATATATATATATATATATATATATATATATATATATATATGTATCATATATATACTATATATATATAATGTATATTATATATATATATATATATATATATATATATATATATATATATATATGTGTGTGTGTGTGTGTGTGTGTGTGTGTGTGTGTGTGTATGTGTGTGTGTGTGTGTGTGTGTGTGTGTTTTGTGTTGAAAGAATAAATTCAAATATATGTATGTGTAATCAAGATATCAAAGTTATGACGGGAATTTCTATTTGTTTAAACGTTTTCTTGAATGCGAGAGCCACGGAAAAACAGCACATTTGTAGGAAATTATATATAATGTATTTTAGCCATTTTCGACCTCAATAGGGGAGGGGTTGATATCCTCATCAGTGTGGAGGGGCTGGTATCATCATCAGCAGTGGGGATGCATGATCCGTCGTCTCCCATTGATCATCCGTCTGATCCTCTCCTCTCTGATCCAATAATTCAGTTAGCCGTTCCTCTTTGCTGAGTCATATTGAGTTGGGTATCATACGAAAGCTTAGGATGTTTAGAGTGCAAGGAAAATGTTCAGTTCTCTGTAGGTTCACGAAGAAATGCGCCAGAAGTATTTAAAATAAATAAAAGATCCTGTTGAAAATAAGCTGCAAAAAGGCTGGCAAGTCGAGCGAATGGAGGCGAGTGTGTGCGTACGTGTGTTGTGGTGGTGGTGGGTGGGGCATAGCAGTGACGGTTGTCTGACTGGGCTCTCTGCGATGCATGAGACGGGTAGGGCAGTCCATGGAATCGCTGGGGCAAATTTGAGTAGCCTTATGCATTAGCGAGGGAAGCAGTCCGCGGCTCGCAACATCACACTGCACTAACACATTAACACAAACACTGCCCTTCACAAACACTATATCACTCCTGAGACACTGTAATGCACACACAGATACTGTCGATGATATCCCGAGTCACTGTAAGATCCAAGGTGAGAGGCGAATACAGCAATGACGGTTGCTTGAATTTCAAATTTGGGGTCCGGCTGATTGAAGTCTCTATCAAAGGGAGCAGCTACTTAACACTGCGCCATGTAATGATGTCTCACTGCGACATGTAATGTCTTTCACACTGAAAGGTGATGAATGAAAAGGTAGATTCTTTCCAATCCTATTTAATGAAGAGACGTAAACAGTCCACCACCGACCGTGGTTGAAAGTTTCTTGGGCCGCGGCTGAGAGTTTCATACTTACATGCTGTACAGAAACTCGATTGCGCCGAAGTAACTTGGGCGCATTTTTTACTTGTTTTATCTTTGTCGATAAAATGTTGCCTTTTTAAGGACTCTGCCTTGAAAAGTCTCCGCCCAGAAGCCAGAACGGAATGCTACAACGTTGCAGTTATGTGGCATCCCTTGTCACTGCCCAGATGCCCAAACATCACAAACAAGTTGGATATAAGTCAACATCTCACCGATAGTTCTAACCAGTGGTTCATACGATTATCCAGCTCTTGCCAAAGGTTCGTTCTCCACTTATGGCCCTTGACTTGTTTTCAACTTGTTTGTGATATGTATGCAATTAGTTGCAGATGTGTTTGACACGTTTTTCCTGTGGTATGGAAGCAATCTCTGTAACCACAGAAGCTTCTGCCATTTACAGTATCGCTTCCTGTCTCAACTTTAAGAGTTACATTATTTTTGTTTTAATGTTGGTGTATTTTTAAAAATAAATAATATTCTTGATCAGTACTTTCGATCACCACATCGATCAGTTATCATCTCTCTCTGTGTGTGAAGAACTGTTCTTGGCCCTGAAAGAGGCCTGTAGTCAGTGATGTTGTCAGAGAACGCTGGAACGTCAGTGGACATTCATTCCGTGCTACTCTCAAATCTATGACTCAGATATTACATTGGTTTACCTGGCGAACATTGAGCGTCCTTGATATTTCTTTGTTTTACTTTTAATGTTCTCATTTCACCGATGATGTTACCGTGAAGAGCAAGATAATATATTGCAGATATTTTATGATCCTCTTTGGCTCTTTTACTCGAGTAATTCAGGACTTGATTCAAACTTCCCAAAACTTTATTTTCGTCCTTCAAAGACGACCTCATTTTTCCTCCAGAAAAACCCTGTTTAAGGAGATCGTCCGAGGCAGGGCCTCACTCCTGAGTTCGATGGCGCCTGCTGCTTCGTTTCTGGTAATTAATGAAGAACCGTATTTTCTTTATCTCTTTACTAAGCTTTATTACAAACCCGGAAAGTCGTGACCGCAGTGACATAGGTAGTGCCCGTGAACTTTGTTTCTCCAAATTGTTGTTTCAAGATTGCTAGTTTCGTAGGCGTGTCTTCAGAATTATCAAGGTTAATTAAGGTCAAGGGTCGACAAAATAAAACAATGGTTTTAGAATATTTCAGTATTCCGGGAGCAATTCTGATAATTTTGCTCATATTTTTTAGCATTTAGGTCGTCTGAATAAGCAATCTTTTGTTCCAGCAGATTTAGCAAAATTTATTTTTACCATTGAAATATTAATAGCTATTGAATTATTAGATAGAAGGAATCCCTGATCGAGGTAAACCAGGATAAAAAGCCATGCATTCTCTTGTGTGTGCCAGATTCTGATTTTGATTTTACCTTGATAAGGGAAGGAGCGCAACGCTATGTTGACGTTAGGTATCACCAGAAACATTTGTTATTCTGTTATGGTCTTTTTATATTGTCATTTCCGATACTCCACCTTTGATATTGACAGCTGAACTTTCTGCCATCGAGGTCAAACGCAGCAAAGCATTTACAAGACGCTATATGGATTTTGTTTTTTAAAATAGAACTCGTATTATGCAGATTGACGGTGACGCCAGGTAAGTGCCTTCAACGTCATCAACGTCATAAGTCTTCTCCGGTGCCCCTGACCTTTTGATGCCCCTTCATAATGAGTGACACATTAGATAGAGAGTATCAAAGTCTGAAACAAAAAATACAATGATATTGATCTGACGATATTTTTCCTTAGTCAGAGTTGATTTTGTGTCCAAAAAGTGCTTCACTTTTGGTCAGTCAAAATCTAGAGGTCAGATTACGAGGATTAACGTAACTCTTATTTAAGTTTCTTGAAGGAAATATTTGTCAAGAGCAAGTAATTTTGATAACAGTTATTTTCAACTCTCTTTTCTTTATCGTTAGAATAACTGGGTTGCTGGGCTTTGCTAACCGCCAACTACCGTGGCAGTTGATGCTTTAAAATTCTCACCATCCTTATTGTTTGTTTTCCCAATAAATGTCGCTACTTAACTTGCTGTTGTTCCTCTCGCTTGTTCTGCTGGATTTATCCTCTAAAGACATTGGCCGTAATCCTAGCCTGGAAAATCATTTCGGTTAAAATTTATAAACATTAAGGTCGTTTGACCTTTACCTTTGAATGGCATAACTTCGAGTATGACCTGATTTTCTAAATGTAGAATTCTTTGTTTTGAATTGAAAGTACTGGTGTGTGCTGTCTTTTGCTGTAGATCAAAGGTACTTTATTAATTGATGAGCGAGTTATGAATATAACTCCTGTAACAAACCCAACTCAGTATGTTTAATATTTAAATGCTCTGTTTCTTAGTGGGTTTGTGGTAAGAATTTGCTACATTAAAGATGGTTAAAAAGACAGAAAAGCCATTAATAATACATTTCATAGTCCAACAAAGCAGTTAATACATAATACAAACTATATATTAAAAATGTGATACTCAGAAAACTAGTAGCAAGAAGACTGAGCAAAATTTCACTTTGAATATAAATAACACCGTTACCACAACTCAGGCCATTCGTCCGAGGACAGGAATTGAAAGAGATGGACCGACGCAGGTAGAAGGTTATAAAGTCACAGGAAAAATCATATTTAATCACATGAAAAAAAGGTAGTCATATACAAAAATACTTTGTAACTCAAAGTCACACGTGTGATACTTGCTGATCTTATAAAACAGCTTATTTGAATAACTCCTCAATAAATCATATAGTTTTAGTAAACTATAATATTCACATTCGTTTCCAAAGAATTTCCGTATACCTGTTGGAGTATTACTACGTAACATTAGTTATTATACCTGGCTGTAGGAACTTTACAATATTTTATATATATGCTACCTTTTACCCTGGTTTTGTAATACATTAATTAAAAATATTGGTTCTTTACGACGTGTTGTGTTAAAAGGAGCAATATGTTTTTTCTTTTATGTTACCGGTAACGGCTTACTCTTATTTGATTATCAAACGATGAGTCCATACTGCAGTAACACACTTTATATATAAACACGCGTCAGTAACTTATCGCGCTCACTTCGCAAACAGGTTGAATACAGGTTAACTATTTCTTGGTCGTCCTAACTGGGCGTCATACGATTATGTAGTATTGGCCAAAGGTTCCTTCTCCAATTACAGGCCTTGGCTTATTTTTCAACCAGTTTGAGATAAGAAGACAATAAGTTGCAGACGCGTTTGGTATATTTTTACTTTAGTTTATGCCATGTTTTTACTTTAGTGTGGCTGTAATCTATGAGCCGTTAGAAGCATATGCCATTTCATTATTGCTTCCTATTTAAATTTTGAATGCTACCTTTTGTCTTGTTTAATGTTGTGTACTTTTTTTAAATAAATAATATTCTCTGTTCTGTTGGTCTCTGAGCAGACAAACTTGATCAGCCTTATTGACCAGTTGTCTCTCTTTGTGAGACTTGATAGATGACTTTGGTCATTGATTTTTTTAATAGTTTAGCCTGCAAAGAACATTGCAATCGTCAATGAAATCAATATTATATGAGTATTCGAGGATTCCTCTTTTTATGTCACGCCCTAATACGTTTACTTAATATTTATGCATAATTGATTCTTTAGTTCATCACATGAAAATAAACAAACAAGTAGAGTCATTTACACAATACTTTGCCACTCAAAGTCGCACGTGTGTGATTTTGCTGATCTTATACTGTAATAACAGTTTATATGAGTAACTTCAGTAAGTCATATAGCTTTGTAATTTTTGATATTCGCTTTGTTTACAGGGAAAACAAAGAGCGCTGACCGTCAGTGGACATCAGTTCCTTGCTACTGATAGAACGAGTCAGACATCATAATTTTTGCTACACTAAAAATAATCTTCCGTTATATACTTGAGAGACTAGATAATTAACTTTAATGTGGTTTTTTCTGTACAGTCCTCATTTTCTGAGGTTAACTTAAAGAGTTTTATAACATATCACATAGGTTTTATGAATCTAGTGCTTCGGCCTCTTACTCAAATAGTTAAGGACTTCTGGTCAAATTTTCAAACCATTTTCATCCTTCCTGATACCAAATAATTTTTCCATCTAAAACCCTGTTTAAGGAGATCGTTCATAGGAGGTTACTGGCATTTATTGAAGAGCAGCACTTTTCTTTTCGTTGGAGGACTGTGTTTAATGAATGGTTTCTGTTTTATTAAAACCTCGAAAAAGACGTGACTGCAGCGTATAGTTTCTGTAAATTGTGTTTTCAACTTTGCTAGATTTGTAGGCATATCCTCAAAATGATCAAGGTTGATCAGGGTCAAAGGTCGATGAAATAAGAACAGTGGTTTTATAATATTTTAAGCATCCAGGAAGCAGTTGTGATGGTTCTGAGCTCTTTTTTTTTCCTTTATAGAAATCGTGTCTTCAGCAGGGGCAGCCTATGTTTCAGCAAATTTTGCAGAATTGCTGTTTTTAACATTGAAATGTTAACAGTTAATTATGTAGATTGAATTCCTAACCTAAGTAACCTAGAACATAATACGAGGTACATTTGCACATTGACGCAGAATTTGAAAGCCATGTAATTTCTTTATTTTGCTGACTCCTTTGTCAGACTTTGGCTTGGATTCTAACGTGAGGGCAAGAAGGTGCCATTAATGTAAATATCACCTTGAAACTTCAGTTATGGTCGGTTAGTGTTGTCATTCTTGAAGTCTATCTTCAAAATTGAAAATATTCCCCTAGGCCAAAGCCTGAGGAAAATGGCCTTATAACAATTTATAGGGAAACATATTATCAGAAAACAAAAGGGTGAATATAACGATAATAGAATGTTGAGTTTGAGTGGTATGTTGAGAGAATATATATATATATATATGTTATATATATATATATATATATATATATATATATATATATATATATATATATATATATATATATATATATATATATATATATATATATATATATATATATATATTCTCTCAACATACCGGGGCAAATGAGGCTAGATATCGCACCAAATTTGTTTTGAAGTTACTCCACATAAAAAGTGGAGGAAAAAGCGAAACTTTCCATTGATACGAGAACGCTCATCACCTCATTACTCTTAGCTGTCATTAGTCGTGTCTATCTTCCATTAGTGAATTTCTGTGGAAAAACCCTTTTTCTTGAACCACCTGAATATAAACTCTGCGCAGGTAGCTCCGCAGATTTGTTTTCTGTTTTGCTCACTGGGTCAAACTTGTGTGTTTCAGTTCGCTGATAATTTTTCACATTTTTTGCCTCTTGATTCGGGAAAGTTGAAGGAAAATAGACTCATTCCGACGGTCCTTTGTATCAGTTAATCAGTTGTTGACTCAATAATAAATTGAATAATTTTATTCTTGACTCAACAACTGAAAGTTGTGAGGCAAAAATCTTTTTCCATGTATAAAGCAGAGCGTAATTGTCCCTATAACTCTAGACGAATCAAAATGTTATTTTTATAGCTGTAGTTGTAGCTGCGGAAATATGATGATGTCTGCAATTACCGCTAACCCACACATAAAGATCAATAGACCATCATAGATTGTAGCTCCTCCCTCCCTCCCCTGGAGAGTTATCGAAACCACGACTTAACGGTCACCTTCGTTTGATGATGCATATGTACAGAAGACCCCTGATAAACGGACCAAGTACAACAAGGGGAGATGTGTTGCTCCCAGTTGAATGGTCAGAAATTACCCAGTATTTATAACTAAGAATCAGATTTTAATAAGTATTAATGGTTTTCTTACAAGCGTTTTCTGTTACTTTTTGGTACAGTCGGGATTTGCTGTTTTAAGGCTCAGATTTCATGTCAAAGGCTTTCAGAAACTCTTCCAATGTATCTATAACTACCCTGGCGTTATTCCTATATAAAATAAACTAAAATAAATGGGTGACATCTGTTAATAGTTTCACGAATATTACCATTTGATACGTCACAGCTCAGAAGATGAAAATATGATTTTACTGGTTTTAAGGACCTTCCTTTATACAAAGTCACTTTATCGGAAAACGTTAATATTCTTCAAATGCCTTTTTTTCATTTTTTTTTGTTTATTTGTTCATTTGTTTTTGGTCGGGTGGCAGACGATATTATGAACTCATGGAAAGATAGGTCTGTCTTTGAAGGGGGAAAAGGTCATATGGGTGGTGGGAAAAACAGGAGGATGATGAAAATCCGAAGCTTGGCTGTGGTGGGAAAGAAAATCGATATATGATTGGGTGAGTGGGGATGCTCTGCCCCCTGCGTTGATACCCAAAACCAATTTGCTCTTGGGCAGATTGGTTTTGAATGTTGAGAAATAATCCCCTTTGAGAGGTGCAGTTAAAGTTTACAAATTATGTATTCATTTTAATTATTTAAAGTCTTAAAATGAATATTCACGTATTTTTCTAACAACAAGTCTTACTTCACCATATTCAGTCATACAGCCAGTCTGCTATCATATGAAAATTAGTAAGGTTCGATTTGTTATCACAGATGATGACAAATCTTGAGGTTGTGCGAACGAATCTGCTTGTAATGGTAAACATCTTCAGAAGATCGCTGGTCTGAGAATATTCTTTGTATTTTTCGGTCTGTTCGCCCCAAAAGCTTCTTTGACTTTCTCTGGGGAATGGAAGGACTGTTTGTGGGTTTCATTATTTTACGAAATATATTATGAAAAAATAATGAAGACGAATAAAACAGAATTATGTTTTTTCATATGAATGTATAACTTTCGTGGTTAAAGTAAAACTTGATGCCCCCCAAAATCAGGAATCGTTAAATAGATAAATGTCCATATTTAAGTTCATTGTGACATGTAGAAAACAGAGCATTTAGATGATATTTGATAACGAAAGTGTGAATCAGGTTTTAGTTGCTGATTCCTCAAGATTAGGTTATGAAAATGTACAATGTATATAAAAATAAAAGGAATTGTTGGAAGGTAAAGACAGAGAGAGATGAGGGTCTTTGGCATTTCTGTGTTTAATTTATGAGTTTACTACATGTGAAAGTCAAGTACAGCTCAGCAGTTTTGTTTTTAACCACGTAACTCTGTACGCCCGTCTTGTTTTTTAGTTGTCAGTCTTTGACACTTGTCTATTTTAATAATCTTCAGAGAGAGAGAGAGAGAGAGAGAGAGAGAGAAACCCCACTTGGTTATTGCTGAAGTAGTGTTGAATCTAATACTATTTGGACTCTGATAAAAAATAAATCGAGGCAAATGTTATCTTGTCAAATACTTTAATTTTCTTTCAAAGGCCTACTTTTTGGTGTTAAAATGTAGAATAGTTCCCATTCCCTATAAATCAAAGAATTCAAATTTGTTTAAACTTTTTCTAAAATTTCAATGGAAATTGTATTCATAAATGAAAGCATTTAAATTTACTTTCTCACAGTATTCTTAATATAGGTGAGCATTAGTTCTCCTGCAAAAATGTAGTTGAAATTCATTCCCAGGTTCCTGAGAGTCTTATTAGCTTTGCCTCTTAAGATGTAGGGTTTGAATCTGCAATTGAGTTTCCCCTGTGCCATCTCCTGTAAATAAAGGAAACATTTACGATCTTTCCTGTTTAATGGAGTTCTGTATAACTGGCTGACTTCCAAAGAAAAATATTTCGGCTCAAACGGCGAGAATATCAGATTCAAATCAGAGCTGGGTTCTTTTGGTCGACTGATTTGACGCACGAACTTTGCCACCCCGAGAATTCCATCGTTATTTTTAGTGTGGCAACAACGGGACCAGTATTTCATTTTTTTATGTATTCATTATTATCTCATTAGTGTTATTACAAGAATTTATTCATCTTCCCAGAAAGCCTTCAGAGTTATTATATTCAACAGTTGGAGAAAGACTTGTGATTGTTGGTGTATTTGGCTGGGTTTAGAGAGAGAGGGTGGTGATGCTCGGTGATTTAAATGCAAAAGTCGGTTGCAATGAAAGCAATGGCGCATATGTGAAGTTCTTGGGGTAAATGGGAATAGAAAGTCTTGTGGCGAATATGTTGTGGGAAGTGGCTAGACCCCTGCGAGTAAATTGTTTTTAATAAGAATGTTTATAATTCTACATGCAAAAGTAGATTATCTGCTAGTACAGAGTAGATGGCAGGCAAGGGGAAGAATGCAATGGTGAAAAGAAGGGTAGCTGGAAGGGCAGCATTATCTGGTTGAATAAAAAGGAAAAACGCGCAACCTTTTGTCGAAGAGTAGATGAAAATGTAGCTATCAGTGTGATTAGGATGAATGAGTAGACATACCAGGAACAGATAAAAAACTGGCAATGACTGAAGTTATTGAACGGATTGTGTAAATGAGAAGCAGCCAGAATTTCAGGAATTACAAACTCTCCAGGTTACCTATGTAACCATGGGTAACGGGGAGGGTTTGTAATTATATGAAAGTAGGAAGAGAGGCTAAAACAGCAGGTGAGGGATGAGGCAATGAGAGTTCAGTGGAGGAAAAGCAGATTAGATTAACAGTTAGTTCCATGTAGTTGTATACACAAGGATGGATAAAGTTAGACAGGAAGAAAATGACAGAAAAGGAAGCAAAAATAATAATACAATGTCTTTACATTGCGTCAGGAAATGAAGGAAAATTCAGTGAAAAAAAAGCAAAACAAATTGACATTGTGTCCTTACAAGCAAGAAAATTCACAATCAAGAATCTAAGGCAACATGTTTGTGGTGAAAATCAAATATCAGTCTACGAAATAGGAAGTCAAAGATGTTTTAAAAAAGAAATTAGGCGTCATACGATCTTGAAGAAGAGAGAGAGAGAGAGAGAGAGAGAGAGAGAGAGAGAGAGAGAGAGAGAGAGTTTTTTTTTTTTTTTTTTTTTTTTTGCTTTACTGTATTTTTGGCCTCATACCTATTTCGAGCTTCCTCAGAATCTAACAAAGCCAACCATGGGAGATTCAGTTACGACCTTGTAATCAAATGACCGCAATCGAGGCCCAAAGGATTTTTGTTGATGCGGCGAGAAGAGAAATAAGGAAAAAGAGGAAACTGGTCCTCGCCATCATTTTTGGTGTTTTCTAGACATCATTCCTATTCCAGGCATTTTCCAGAAGCCCTGTTCCTGAATTATGCAGGATGATCGTCCACAAAGTAGATCTCAAAAGCCCTGGCAATGGATTCCTGCAGATACAATCATCCCTGTAATAAGATCCCACAGAACGTCTGACAAAGCACCTTTCACGACTATTGTCGTGTCCCGGGAAAGTTTCCCGATGCCCACTTTGATGTCGGGAATCTGAGCTTTTGTTCAGAATCATCAGGGAAAAACTATTGGATTTTCCTCGAAAGACTGCCTTTTGGTTTTAGAGAGCAAAAGGAAAGTTTATATCGTGTTGTATACAATTTTTTCTTCCTCCGACGGATATAACACAAAGCATTGTGTCTTTATGCATTGTCTTTACAATTGATCAAAGAGATAATTCACTTTCCCTCCGCCATTGTTGGAGGGGATGAAGGTATTCCCTTGTGAAAGGAAATCCTTCGGCAAATAGCCTTTATGGGAGAACCAGCGATGACGTCACACTTTCAATAGATTTTCTCTCCAGTAGAGATCAAGAGAAAAGAGACGCGCTTTTAGAAGAAAGATCAGGTGAATGAATCATTTGGACGCTACGCTAATAATCGAAATTTTTGTTTAGTTTTTCTAAG
>NC_089785.1:7336645-7354145 GCF_040412425.1 Macrobrachium rosenbergii | reverse complement strand
TATATATATATATATATATATATATATATATATATATATATATATATATATATATATATATATATATATATGTGTGTGTGTGTGTGTGTATACAGTATATATATATATATGTATATATATATATATATATATATATATATATATATATATATATATATATATATGTGTGTGTGTGTGTGTGTGTGTGTGTGTGTTAATGACCCTATCCCCAGGTCAAATAGGGTCATATTCTATTGCTGTATCTGTTTTATTACAGAATCAATCATCTTACTTTCCTAAGATTCTCTGGTAGCAATGGCCCATCCTGGGTCAGCATATTCCTTCTCCCTCGTCGTCTTCTCTCACTGAATCTATCTTCAAACAAAGGCCTACTGGAATTAAACACTGATATACAAAACTAGACTTTATTTGGAAATTTAACGAAAGTGATTCAGCAAAAGCCACGATCGTGAAATGGAATGAATTCTACCGCCTATAAGTGGAAATCATCACGAGAGGAAATTCTGATTCACAAACATTCAGATTAATGATTCTAGACCAACCAATACTAGTGACTAACACCTACAGTAGGTCACCAAACAAAGTAAACAGGTCATAATTATTCTAGACCACAATAATTGTCATATAGTACGTAAAAGAATAAACACCACTTCCAAAATATTCGTCCTCACAGGACGAACCCAGAATTCCTGTCAAAAGAAGCATATCATATAGTAACCTGAAATGGTGTTAAATGACATTAATATTCAAAAAGTAAAATGTACAATGCAGAACAGGATGGGAAAATGCATAATGGAGACACAGAGGAATTTTACTGTAGCACAACTGGGTATTTCCACATAATATCTGGAAAAGATATAAGTGTTCATGAGCTATGGTGCTCACTTCTATGGCGACAAATAACGGATTTTCCAGTGACTGTCCTTCAACACTGCACCACTAACAAATCGGACCCAATCATAAAATCACATTTCCCGGAAGCGTCTGTTCCTTTGATAATATACCATTAGAGAGTGCCACACACATACACACTCACACTGTCTCTGTGCACTTAAATCCTGATCATGGTCAGGAAAGCACAAATGCATGCGTCAGATACCTCGCTGTACCTAACCGTGTAAACCTCCAACGTCGACACAACGCACCTGCAGCAGAAGCGCCTCTGACAGGCCAGCGCTTAGTTCGTCAAAGTCGTCAAAGACGTAACAGGTGTTCGGACCATCTACCTCCGGCGCCCCCACCCAGGTATGATACCTGTCTAATCGAAAGTTCAGTAAGGGCCACCTCGAAAATCATAGCAAACGATATGCACTAGATACGAATATTATTTGTCTCGTGTGCACGATTGTTATTCCAATACACAGTTCGTTGTAGAACACATCACTTCACATCTTGCATTATTGATGGCCTAAATATTGTGGACGGCTTGCAACTGTACAAACCCATGCTTCTCTTCACATCTTGAATTCCTGGCGATCCAACTATGCTGAACGGCTTGCGACTGTGCAAGCCCATGTTGAATGCTGTCCCCACGAACTTTGCGCCAAAGAGATGTCTCCCAGCAACGACGGCGATTTGTAGACGTCCTGCCCGACATCTCTCAAAAAGTCCTGGGTCCTCTCATGAAGGCGCAGGCATAATGTAGACGGCCCCTATACCTAACTTGTATCAGTTGAGGCTCACAGAAGTCATTCATAAAGGCGCTGCTGCTAGAAGTGGGTGTAACATAAGTCGGTCATGCCGACAGTCAACCCAAAAGGTACCTAATATACTCATTACGCCATACTATTACTGAATCATTAAAACCACTAAGGATAGGACATATGATAAAACTGCGAAACAATTCCAAGTTACCAACTGGAATTTCCACAATCAACCCCCTGTCAGGTACACTAACTTCAAGATACTACCCATACAAATTCTTCTCAGTAAAAATTATCTGAGAACCATGCCGATATACTGAATTCATTATAAGCAATTCTCAACATCCAAGAGATAAAATATCTCATAAATTCATCAAACCTTTACCCTGGTTAGCAAATACTGTCGATACCTTCTCAGTTCTCAGTAAAATAGCAATTGCCATACTGGCAATCGCTCCTATGATCATAACAACTGCAATTACCAATGGCGCAGCCGTCTTAATTTTAAAAGAGAACTGAGAAATCTAAACACCTAAATTTGGAAGCCATGTTAAAAAGTCTTCCTAACCCTCTCCTAAACCCTAACTAATTTGCCTAAACCCTAACTAATTTGCCAAAACCCGTAACAGATCAGACTCACTCCGTCCGATATACAAGTTACCACCCCACAAAAAAATCCTAAGCAACAGAACTTTATTCTGGAACTCTATACTCAAAGATATTGAGTCAGACTACTACACATCATAACATTCTCACATAATAACACACGGGCCTAACCTTACTACGAAATTAGCTCATGCCACGACTCCCAAAGTCATGTGAATACCAGACTTCAGCATAAAAAACAAAAGAAAGAATCTCTAAGAACTGGGAGACAAGGCAATCAAGCCAATGGTTGTAGAAAATATTGTTGCTCACCTCTCGCTCCTACAGACCACTCTGGCACATTGCTTTCCCATGGATCAAACACTTCCAGAATGGATACAACAGCCCTTTTGTCAGACATGGATGATAATGGTAACCTAAAAGAGGAGCCAATCGATCTGCAGGTGAACCAGGGTTGTCAGACAAAATTCCGCCCACTTCCACTTTCAGGTTGCTGGTGTGGTCAGTTGGTATCTTACCCTGGACTAATAAGAACACCATTGGAAATGATCATCCCATTTCCAACTACCTACCTCTGTGAAAAGGCAATCTCCACCATGCTCCAAATCAAAACAACTGCCTGGAACCTCCTTCAAATTAAGTTGCTCCATGATATGAGGGTGGCTCTGACCAACACGAAGCCTCGAATTGAGAAACTAGTTGCGTATAAGTAACAACAGCAACAAAAATCACGTCGATATATGTATGATTGATCACCCAGCAGTGCACATTTGACTTTGTCCATGGTATTTCCTTTTTCTCGGGTTTTCTTATTTCTTCTATAAGCAATAATGGCACTTTCTTTTAGTTTTAAGAAGTCAACAAAATAAAATCTAATGATCAAGCAGTGCAATTCACTCTATTTTACCCTAGCAATAATATATTAGTTGGGGGGTGCTGGACTGGCTTGACCTGACTATAGGGGGTGCTAGGCTCAGAAAAGGTTGGGAAATACTGTTCTGGGGTATCTAACCCCTTGCAATCAGTACATAACAACCGCCTGTTTTTATTCATCTAATTTGGCAATGAAGTTGCACAGGAATGCTGCTATCCTATCATCGGAAAATCCTTTTGCATAATAGTCTTCAAGAAACCATAATAACATAGTCTTTCTTTGGACTAATATGTAAACTTTGAATTATCCCATTTATTATTATTTATTCCACCTTGAAACTTGAGGTGTAAATCTCTTGTACTTCTCCCAGGACTACTGTACAATAGCCGTTGCCCTGTTGTCTCCGCAAACTTCAGAGGTATTACTTTTGATCCTCAAGAATTTTGCTTTCATCCAAAGCCGAGGCGAAAAATAACAAACGACCACCAAAACTCGAGTTTAGAAGGAATACAGTAAGTTATTAGTGGAATGGGTAATGAGCTTCAGTTAAGATGCTATGTAATTGAATGAGGCATGCAAGCACCGTCCTGCTACTCTCTAAATGTCGAGGGATAAGCAGGGATGAATTTTCCATGAGGCAGAACAAGAGGAAGAATGGCCCCTAGCCCAGTGGATAGTGGTTCTCCACAAATCAAGAAGAAAGCCACTGTTCTTTCCCACAATTCCGCAGAGTTCAGTTGTTTTGAAGTCTTCGAGACTTACAACCACATTCTTTTCCTTTGGCCTAGGCAGGGTAGTACAGAGCATTGCAGGTAGTGTCATATTTGCCCACTACGATGATTAGCAAGTTTTGTCAAGTGAGTGTACTGATTACTTCTTTTGAAAAGCCTTATAGCAGTTTCTTGAGCAGTGTATCGCCTCTCTTCAAGGGCAGGGTTAGATAATGAATGTTTTTAAGGTAGTTCTTCTACTTAAGACATGTCTAGCTTCAATTGTAGGCATTCCTGTAGGTCCTGTATGAGGTGGACATATGCACCGGGTGAATTAAGTGATATGATGGTTTTTTCTTTCTTAATAGTACTCTCTCTCTCTCTCTCTCTCTCTCTCTCTCTCTCTCTCTCTCTCTCTCTCTCTCTCTCTCTCTCTCTCTCTATGAAAAAAAAAGGGAAAACTGTGGCAAGTTGAAGCCCTGAGGTTTTACTTAATGATCAAAACCGAGAAGCAAATCTGTGTTCTTGCACGGAATTTATATTTCGGAGGTTCCAAAAAGAAGAATTTTTTTCGCGATTGCGTAATGGAGGGATTGGGACTACTGGTGATAACTGAGAGAGTAGTGAGGTGCTTAGCGTGTTCTCGATTACTAGGAAATTTGGCTTTTTCACACCACTTTTACGATGGGTACCTTCGGAATGATTTGTTGTGTTAATTCGTCTCCTCTGACAAAAGAGGTTCATTTTTGTCTTTAAGGTGAAGAAAGAGTAGCAAATTGAAATGTCTTGTCTGTCTGTCTGTGTATCCATCTGTCAATCAGTCTATTTTTTCTGTCAACCCATTTATCATACTACGAGTCGCATGTCGAAGAAAATTTCGTACCTCTGTGGAATTCCAGAAAAAAGAAAAACACAGATTAAAATTCTGAAAACTCAACTACAATTCCTACATCTTAATTTTTTTCTATTTTTATATTAAATTTCACACAATAAAGTGAATTTTTGGCTTTGCAGTACAAACTTTTAGTGAAGAATGGCTGCCACTAATCTACCCATGTTTCTCAGCCTTCGTTGAAAAGCATTTGAAGGAGGCGATAACCTCCCTCGGAACAAACTTTCCCGTTGAAGAGGCGAGTCCAGATAAGCCTTGGCGTCCATTCCCAATCTGGCTGTGCCCTATCTTTTCCCATTAGTGCACGAGTTTGGTATTGCAGTCGTGGGAACAGATAGGTTAAGTCTTTAAAACTGATTAAAAATTGAAAATGAGGTCTTTTTGAACATGAACAATACACGATTTCTGTAAATGAAATCCTGTTGATATTTTATGTGCCGGCCTTTTGTTAATTTCTAAATCAACAGCTGTAGAAATGAACCTCTTAACATGAAATCTAGAGCACGTAAGGCAATAGAAAGTTTTTCTGGCAATTTTCCAGATTATACATTTTCATTCCAAATTCGTGAATGAGAAGAATGGAGAGAATATATATTTTTAATATTCGTTTTATAGATGGAAAGAGAAACTCCACAAGATTCTTGTGTATAACTTGTTCACTGGTAAATATTTACATATTACTTTGATCTCGAGCACTTTCAGGTTCTAATATGACTTTTTCAAGAGATGAGTAGTCAGGCTGGTTCAAGGCCCAGCAATCTGGGGCTTGAACCAGCCTGACTACCTCATCTCTTGAAAAAGGGTCACAGTTAGGGCCTGAAAGTGCTCGAGATCAAAGTAATATGTAAATATTTACCAGTAAACAAGTTACACACAAGAATCTTGTGGGTTTCTCTTTCCATCTTCGGAAGAAAACAAAGAAATTTTTGTTTGGTTCATTCGTTTTATAGTTTTTTCTTTTAAATCAGAATATTGTTACTTCTGCCTTCGTCATAAATCCATATTTTCATAATCATTTAGATGTTTTTATAACCTTCGTACATTTCCTCTCAATTTCTTTTTGGCCAAGTTTACCTTTTTTTTTTATCCTTCCAAGCTGTTTAAAATCACCATTGGTGACTTTTGATCTTATCGTTGATGTTTTAAAAATGATCCGTACAAATCTACTGCTAGATTATCTGTAATTAAACTTTGGCCTGTTTTTCATTGTTGTTTTGTATGGCATTCTTATTCTTTTTCACCAAACTCATTTGTTCTAATTACATTCGAAAACTTTTCTGGAACTTTACTCCAAGCGAACACTTTATTTTTTTATACATTTTCATTACTAGATTATTTTAATTAAGTTTAACCATGGTTTTCATCCGTCTGCTTTTAATCGCATTAAGACTCCTTTCACACTCAACTTCCGCGTCAACCAGGCAGTAGCCAGATAGACCTTCCAGTCACCTCTCCATAACAGCCAAAAACCTCATTTTCCATCTGACTCTCACGGTCTCATAATGTATCAAAATCTTTTCCTTCCTATCACATGATGTAACTAAATCTTTATTTCCCTTCTCTACCCGAAGTACACATGTTAATCTTCTTTTTTTTTTGAAAATCACGTATTCCCCCCTCATCAAACGTTTTCAGAGCATTTTTTTAAAATAAAAATTCCTTTTTTTTCGGTTGTACAAAATACTCAGTATCTACTAAATGTGCTATCTCTTCTGTCATTTACCTGTACATTCAGATTACCCAGAACGATCACCCTTTCTTTTGCCTTAAATTAAGTTACTCACTTCTTCAGACTCCAATAGAGCCCTCCTCTTTCGTTCTTGTAATTCACAGTTCTCACATTTTCTTTCCTCCACACAGCCCTTGACGAACAATTCTCTAGATATTTCACTAAGTGGCAACCGCTCCACCCCACTTGCCCTACATCTCTCAGTCTAACCAGATGCTCTCAGTCTTAGCTCTGACCAGCTTGCGCATTAGCACCTGTGGACTGGTAAAGCAAAAGCCATATATATATATATATATATATATATATATATATATATATATATATATATATATATATATATATATATATATATATATATATACATATATATATATATATATATATATATATATATATATATATATATATATATATATATATATATACATATATATATATATACACATATATATATATATATATATATATATATATATATATATATATATATATATATATATATATATATATATATATATATATATATATATATATATATATATATTTGTGAGGGGCAGCAGATCATATGACAACTACAATCTTTAATAATTTCTGAGCTGTGACAAGATCTCGGCTGTCCACTTTGCAATGGGGATATAGTTTTTAGTCCCAAGTGACCATCTGCAGTTTTATGGACTGATATTTGATTTTACCTAAAGCATTCCAGTTTTATGTTTAGCAGTGTTTTCTGACTAAGTTCAGGTGTTATAGATGGGGCACTTATTTATCTATAAACAGGATTAATATGGCTCATTTTTGTTGTGTAACCCATAATCTAATGTATGGAGTTCGAAAAATCAACTTAATTTGTTTTTCTACATTTAGAATTACTCAGCATTTGACTATAAACACTGATGTAAGATAAAAATTATATCTATACTTACAGTATCTTGCCTTCAGATCGTAACATGAATGTCTGTGTGTATGAGAGAGAGAGAGAGAGAGATAGAGAGAGAGAGAGAGAGAGAGAGAGAGAGAGAGAGAGAGAGAGAGAGAGAGAGAGACGTTAAACAAGGTTCACAAACCTGGCCTAAGTTCCAATCAGAGGCCGCGTCTTAGATTACCATTAATTTTTCCTTTGCAAGTTGTAATGGAAACCAACCTATTTTTAACTCTGGTTCCATTGCCCCAAAAAAATCAATCAAAAAAGAAAAATAAAGGAGTCTAAATGACAGATGAAACAGTCCCGTCTGAGTTACAAAGAAATGGAAGGAACTCGCTCCTATTTCTGGAGTTAAAGATTTTCCCTTTTGGCAGGAATTAATGAACGCCTGAAATCCCGCTGAAAAATAGAGGAGGATATTCGCAACGTAATTAATGCAACCACTGCTTTTTATATATATATATATATATATATATATATATATACATATATATGTATATATATAATATATTTATTATATAATATAAATATATATGCATATATATATATATATATATATATATATATATATATATATATATATATATATATATATATATATATATATATATATTATATATATATATATACATTATATACAGTATATATGTATATATATATATATATATATATATATATATATATATATATATATATATATATATATATATATATATATATATATATATATATATATATATATATATATATGTATTACAGCTGTAAGTAATATTCAGAATCCATAAGACGATTTTAACGCAATGTGGCTAACAAGTCAAGATTTTAGTCAAATGGTCTTTTAACACAAATATTTTCTGAGTTCAAGAAGGGCAGCCATTTAACACAAATATTTTCTGATCTTGAACTGCAGTGAGTGTGGCACTGAAATTAAACAAAAGTGGGTCAGCAGACTCAGTCAAGTTAGCGAATAGACAGCCTCTCTTCATTCGCTATTAGTGAGGACCACTTGCTAGTGGAACCAGCAACTTTCCAGCAATAGCAAGATTAATCTCACGAGATTTCTTTATCTTTTTCTCCCCATAAAGAAACCTGTTACATATCATGACTATGCAGTTTATTCCCACAAGACTTCAGTATTTTTCTTTCTCCAGGGTGTATCCCCGAAGGGGTCTAGTGTAGTCAGTGCACCTCCCGTGGTGCACTGTAGGCGTTAAAGAAGGGTGTTTGCAACGTCCCTTCAACTCCCAGCTGCACCCATTTTTTAGCCTTTTACTTAGCTCCATTCCGCTTCCTTTCTTTAGTCTTGCTGTCCAACACCTCAAACTATTAATTCTTAGAGCAACTGAGGGATTTTCCCCCATTACCACCTTTAGATCCTTTGCAATTCATCTCCTTTATTTTCTGGATCTCTCTGTCTTGCTGTCCAACCACTCCAACCCCTCTTTTACAGCCTTGAGCGGTGAACGGCTGAAAGTGCCCCAGTGCTGGGCTTGACAGCCTCAATTTCATAAATCAAATGAAATTCACTTCATAAAGGTGCGTCTATTCTCCTTTTGTCGCCTAATGAATGTCGTCGCCTTTCTCTGATTGAGTCCTCTCATCTCGTTTTGTGTCTACAGATTGCTGGAATTCTCCCTGGGAGGATTGTTTATCTGTCATATTATGCTCGTAAATTTCTATAATTTTTGATGTTCATTTAAACCCTGTAAATTGGTGTATTTTGTCTTAAAGTTTCACCCCTCTAGACTAAACCATCCAATGTGTATAAAATCATCAGTAAATCTTAACATATAGTCACTAGGTCTTTCGATCCTCAGTTTGTTACAAGGCTTGTTAATATCGGATTTATATATGTGTGTTGAAAACAAAGGGCCAATACGGGCCGCATAGAGGACAAATTCAAGCTTTGCAGATCTGCACAGGTGGTGTGAGCCCGGCACAGCTTGTTCTGGTCTTGGCACCCGGTGTGTGACTAATTCATTTTGCAGACAGTGATATGTGGTGGCCTTGCAAGAAATAAGGTCTTGCGTAGCAATTGAGGATTGTTAGCTGTTAGTCTGTACTTTAATTTCTTGTTGATGATGGTTAACGAATTGATAGTTTTGTTTCATAACCTGATATTTTCACAGTTTGTTTTTATTGCATAACTGGGCCTTTATTCCTTGATTCAAATAGGTTCCCTGATAATCGTCTTATTTTATTTTTATGCAATAATGGTGTCGCCTGCAGGGCTTGTGAAACTAAGGAAAAGGTTAGGTTAATGTAAACATTTTTAATAAGTATTGTCGCTTGCTGAGATAACTGGTCGATATCTGGAGTGGTTACACTGTATAAACATTTGAGTAATAAACCGCAACATAGTCCATTACTGGAGTAAAACTCCAATAAAGCCACTGACAGCTTTCGGCAACAAGGACATATTCGCCTCCTGAGGGCCACAGAAGAGAGACCTCGATTTTTTCGGCCGTGTCCCAATGCCCCTCACATATTAGCCAAGAGAGCCTCAGCCAGAGGAATGCAGGTGGAACAGGTGTGCTTGAGAGAGAGAGAGAGAGAGAGAGAGAGAGAGAGAGAGAGAGAGAGAGTTAAGAGTGAACTTAGGGAGAATAATATTTATATTCTTCCTTTTATTCTTCCTTAGACTTTGACCTTGAATAACCTGAACAATTTCGTCAATAGAATTTTAAGACAACGTGACAGGACCAAGATGGTGGAACAAAAGTTCCGAAGCGCAACCTTTGTCATGGAAGCCTCCAAAACCACACACAAAATTCACCCAATCTGAAAACCAGTTTTCATACAATTCATTCATGAGGTTTTCTTTCTTCTAAATTTATTCATACTGAATATGGAAGGCAAATCGCTTGTCCATGTACTATACAGTATTCCTGTGGAAGATGCAAGTAGACAAGTAGACTCATCGAACCCAGATAAGAGGAATCCTTCTTGAGAACATCTCCTTGAACAGAGCTGTCGGGTAGAAATATCAGGTCGTATTTGAAGCCATTTCTATGAACATATAGGAGATTTGTCCCAGGTCCTAAAATATTTCTGTAACAAGACCAACGAAAATTAGATTCATAAAATCCATGTAATAAAACAATTGCATTCTTCAAGTAACATATCAGTAAAAAAGAGAACAGTGCAAATCAAACAAAGTAAAGTAGTTACAACGTTTCTCATGAATGTGAGAAGATGACTTTGTGCAGGGAAAACCAATCTGGATCGTAGTGACAGCAGCAGGGAATGAATGTTTGCTAACTTTCTATCATTCTTTGTAGGCAAAACTATCCAAACTATGTCAGTGATGAAGCCATCTACTGAGTCCAAAGAGTAGTTCTGAGAGAGACAAAACTAGTCGATGTGTTGAGGAGAACATCAGAATAGCCATATATAATTATAAACTAATAAGTAAACAAATATATTAGAACAAAAACATTAAACATTTCATAATTTCTCTCAACTGAGAACAGTAATCAAAATGTCGGTTCCTTCTGATGATTCTTAGATAGTTCAAGAAAGTGATGTGATTTGTCAGTAAAAGGGTTGAAAGTGAAATATACAATTATCCTTCACACAGTTCAAGTCATAACAAACCAACATTTGTAAATGAAATTATACGAAACAAGGAAAATAAAAAAATTAGAATATCTGGATAAAAAAAAGGATATGTACCATTATCCGTAATTAGAGTGACGTTGCAAGCAGAAAAGGTGTGTATGAAATACCCTGAAGACGATTATGTGAGATACAAAAGTTTGCAGATTGGAATGAATCACACATTTATGTAACTGTGAATCTGCCATGCATGTTTGTGAATGACGTTGCTTCTGTTTAATATTGGCTAAGGATGAAACACGTTAGTTATTAATTATGTGTAAACATTAGGCAAATAGTTTTACTTCAAGACTAAACACAAAACCATTGAATCCTTCGGCCTTCATTTGTTTTAATTAGAAAAGCAGAAAATCTTCTGACAAAGATTACATGAAAGGTAGAACTACTGAATTTTAATTGGACCATGTATGCACCCATGGAGAAGGAATCCAGTCTTAAATATTACTCTCTCTCTCAGCGCACTTGAGTTTCCAACTAAGACATTGCACTTTCTGAGAAATCGCATTCGGAAAGCTGCAAGGGATTGTCGCATCTCCCTGACTGAAGAATTCAACTCTGGCTGGAGGCTTTTTCTTTTAAGCCTTCTTCGTACAAAAGGTTACATTTCCTCGAAGAGAATTTAAAGAAGAAACTGTCTCGGTGAATTTGTTTATTCCTTAGGTTTAGTAAATGGTCGAGAATTGCTTGAAATCTTCATTTTTTCTCTGTAATTTTTCCCAATATTCTCAATATTCTAGTAAAATAATTGTCGTTTGGAGGGCATACCTCTGATAAATTCCGGAAGACTCGGGAAGAGAGTTAATTAGTTTTTTTATGCTCTCTGTCAGGCTTTGCAGGTGGTGTTTAAAAAAAAACATTGTTATGTGTTTTTTCATTCTTGTTGAAATTGCTCTTACCTAACGTTATTATATGAAGATCTCTGACTATGAAATCGAAGACGGCATAATGGAGTTGGCTCTGATTTCATCTTCGGTTTCTGAGAAGCGAAATAATGGCTGGCGAAATAGATTCGAAGTCTTCGAGGAATGCCAGGAAATAGGAGCTGTGTTATATGCCTTCTTCAATATCAAACCAAATTAAGGGCATTATTGGAGGCTCTCTCCTGGTGCTTCCCAGGGAAGCATCAAGGCACTGTTCTAGAGGGTGGGTTTGTAGCTTGACCCATGCTTAGTTACGAAATCCGGAGCCCTAAGTCTGCCTGATTGGTCCTTCTTCAGTGCCTCCTGCAAAAGCTAAGAGAGTCTGAAGGTTTTGGAAAGCGATGATGTACTTTTACGTCCTGGGAATCTGAAGGGCTAAGGAACAGTTATTTTTATCCTAAACATTCCTCTTTGAAGTAATTTTTAAAGTATGCATCTCCATAAGGCAGATTTATTTTATTTTTATTTCTGTGATTTTGTGAAATGACAGACAGAAATGTCCTGACAGACAGACAGACAGACAGACAGACAGCCACTGCAATCTTCTTCCAATGTTTTGGTTTTCTCTTCGTGATGTTTCTGACCCCATTTCATTGTTAACAGAGGTTGCAGTTGCATCAAAATTTGTATTCCATTGTTTTTGGTTTTCTCTTAAAAACTATTGTGCCGGCTTTTTCTGTCCTGTCCGCACTTTATCCGCCTCAATCTATACTTGAGGCTTGCAAATTTGCTGATAATCCACCCTCCAATTCAAACAGACCAAATTTAGCCATAACAGTGGTTTTTATTTTATTTGCTTCTGCTTCTGGCAACGATATAGGATAGACCACCACCGGACTGTGGAAAGTTTTTCTGTCCGACCAGTATTTGCTATCAGGTTGCCCTGCAGTAAAATCATCACAAAACTACTCGCAAACAGGTTGAATACTAGTCATCGGCTTAGTAGTCCTCACGAGTGCTTCGATTCCTTCCCCACTTCCGGCATATTTGGTATATGATCATCCATCCTGACATGTTTCACTTTTAGTGGACGTATCAAGACTTCTGCTTTCTTTTTCCATTACACGGAATGGTTTTAGCCTTATTACGATGATATAAATTAGAAGAGAAAGAACCTCATTCTTCATCTATCGGCTCACGTCAAAAACGATAAACAAAACGATAACTAACACGTTTTCTCTCTCTCTCTCTCTCTGGAATCCAAAGGTGCTCACTGAAAAAGAACGGCGTCAGTGATCCTGTTAGATGTGACGTCAGGTGACTTATAGTCAATCGGTCAGTTACTAAATGAAGGTGTGGAATCCAAAGGCGCTCAAAGAAGAGTTGTGCTCCATGAAGGTCAACCCAAGGAAATCGTAGTGGTTTGCGAATCAATGTATTATATGCAATGGAAATATTTATAGGTAGTTTCAGTCGTATTTTCCTTATGCAGAGTTTTATTTAGTTTTTTTTTTCAGTTACACAGAGTAATGTTTCTTTGTCCTCAGATCTTTTTTTGTCGCCAACGATTATATTATTAAAGAGCATATTTTTTCTCACCAACGATTATATTACTACAAAGACATATTTTGATAAGGATACACAAATAAAAACGGACAGCCATTTCCACTTCAAGAAGAAGTCGAGAAAACGGACTTCCTTCCATTCCAAAGTCTTTCAAATGAGAAACAAAATAGACGCTAAAAGTTTATCAGCACCAGAGACGATGAGAGGGTGAAGTGACACTTGGGTCCTTTTCAGTTCCCCGTCGTTGCCTCAAAAAAAAAAAAAAAAAAAAAAAAAAAAAAAAAGAGTAAAAGAAACTCGAAGAGGATTACAGGCGACAGAAAAACAGGTCTCCGAGTGGTAAAATGGGAAGGACTCGTTTTTAGATTTATCAATTATAAGGGGAAGGTCTAATGTTGTGACTGTCATGGACTTAGGCAAAACATGTACTGTTTAATAGGTTTAGGAATGGCCTGTTCTTCTCTTAGAAAATTTCACGATTTCTGATGGTGCACTGAAAGTTGCAGTCTGTCTAAGCAACAATGATTCCATAATTTGCTATACCCAGATCTACTTAGGTGATGACTGTGACACAGGAGTGTGGAAATAAATGGAGGTTTGTCGAAGCACGAGAAAGATATTAGTGGCGTTATTTCATAGTGTTCCTGAGAGGTGATGATGATGATGAAATGGTGTAAGAAAAAGTTATGGAATTCTTAGGAAACAAATGGATAAGTGGAGTACTTATACGATTAAAGGTTGATTAATAATACATATTACTTTTTATTTCATTGAATAAAAGCGATGAAAAGAGCTACAGAAACGCCTTAGAAGCTTGACCATGGGCTAACCTTGGAAACCAATTCATTGCAGATAATAGAGTCTCTTTTATTCCGGCAATTAGGAAATGAATGTGGCAAAATCCATCAGTTTTCTTTAAAGATAAGTTGAACAAAAGAAAGTTTATTAATTTTTTTTATCTTATGGTAAATGATTTTAGATCAAGGAATTACATATCAAATCAAATGCTGGTTACTAAATTTCAGATTTTCCTTTCCAGGATTTTCTTGATAGCCGAGAATATTTTTAATATCAAAATGGAATTCACATCTGATTCTGTCTGTTTAAAGACATGTTCTGCCCTCATTATTCATTATTCAGTTTTATTGGGTGATATCATCAACTCAAAACATAAAGAATACTTCAGGATGCTCCTCTCGAATAAATATTTTGCCCGAGTCTTATAAAAATGGATTCCAGGGGAAGTGTTAGGTTTATACACCCTGTCACTGGATTTTTTTTCAGATATCTAGTCATACAGTCGTTGGGGAGTGGGCATCAGACAGCTGAGTGGCAGATCATTTAAGCAACAACTAAATGGGCGACCAGATAATTGCCCATTTTATCTTGCTGTCACTATTTCAGACAGCTAAACTCCAAATCGACTTATGACAGAGGACGGAGATTTAGAAGCTTAAGGTAGAGAACTGAGCAAACAAATTATGCCATTATTTTAACGAATTATAAGGATAATTAACTTAAAAACGAGAGCGTAATACCGTAGTGTGATTCACATAGATTTCAGCAACCGTGAGTGATAAATTGTCAGCCGACCCGAAAACAAACGTCCCTCTGATCTGCCAGGTTTTCGAAAATGTTTAATTATGATTGACTGATTGTGACTATTGAAACTGGCGTCTTAACATGTAGGTTATTGACACCGGTATAAGTATGAGGGACACAGGATGCTTCTTCTAGTGAGAATGTTGAAGTATTAGAACATTTCTTGACCGATGAACCTTTTCTCAGAGCTTCCTCTCAGCCTCACAATTACTGCACTCGCTTTTCTGCAATTCCCGCTCTCTCAGGTTATAACGTATGTGCCAAATACCAATCACGAAAGAATGAATTAATGCATGACTTTAACAACGCATAAATGACCATCATCATTAAGGGTACAACTAAAAGACGCAGTCCTCTAAGTCTTCACTGGAATCTCAAGGAATCAAGGCGATGACTCCTGAATCACTCCTTCGGCGTCCGTGAATACCGTGAACCTCTTAGCTTTCGGCTTTGGGCAGCTAATAATGGCAGATGTTCTCTGGATGGAAAACTAATACTTTCATTCTCTCCCTTAATATCACGTTTCTGTTCCTGTCTTTTTTGAGGTCGAGTCTGTCCCTTGTTCTTGTTCTTGTTTTGTTTTGTTTTCCTTTCCTTGTCGTCGTCCTTGTTTGTTTTTATGACTTGTGCTACATAAGGAAAGTAGGTTACCGTCACTTTTCATTTACGGAAGGAGATTGATCTCTTTTATGGAGAGTTAAATTTCATGGTAATTAATATAATTCTTTTATTCATACCATTCTTTTCAGTTTACTTCGTAATACTATACATGACTCATTGACATGAACAAGGATTTGGATAGGTAATGAGGAACTGGAGTCATTTCGAAGAATATGAATGTACAGGGAAGGAATGTCAGGAAAAGGAGCGCAAAGTAAAAATAATTTGAAGAAGAAGAGTAAAAGCCGAAGGGAGTTGAGGCATTATGATAACAAGCAGATTGTGTTGCTCTCAATTTAAGCTTCCTTCTCGTATTTTCTATCTTCTCAATAGAAAAAAACTGGGTTCGTTGAATCTCTTCAGCACACGTAGGCAACTTACTGCACACACATCACAACCAATTTGAATACAAGTTGACGACTTGTGGTAATACTAACCACTGCTTCAGACAATGATGGAGATTTTACCAAATGTTCGTCCTCCACTTCCTGTCGTTGACTTCTTTTTAACCTGTTTGATTTTTATGCGACAGTTGCCGAAGTGTATTTATGGCATATTTTACTTTAGTGTGAACGCTCCTGAAGAAAGTCATCATATTTATCTTGAATCTAATACACATTATTTTCCTGCGCAATTTATTCGTATTACTGTATATTAGTGGGCAAAAATCCCAGATGCGGTCCTGGAGTCAGCAGGGAGTACTTGCAGTGGGAATAGAGAATAAAAGAAGGGTGTAGTTAAAAAATTGTTTAACGGGAAACAGGAAATCATTTGAGTTCCAATGCACGCCAGGAGAGATCATAAATGGGTAAACGAATGGGATTAGAGTGAGAGAGGAGACAAAAAAAAAAAAAGTTAATAATGCAGAGGAAGGAAGCAGAGCCTCCCTTATTGCTTCCTCCACTCATGACGTCATCTGTAAGTGCAAAGGTCCTCACACCATAGGAGTAGATGAGGCAAGAAATTAAGTGAAAGCAAGATTTCGTCCCTTTTACGTTCAGTACTTCAGCTGTTCATTGAATTTTCTAAAGGCTTGTGAAGAAGATTAAAGAATTTTCTTCCTTTTGCAATAATGATAGTAATAATATTGTTAAAGCTGGAATACTGATGGCAGCGAGACCAGATAAAAAAATGAAATATTTGGCTTGACTTAATTCAGGTTCCAATCAGGGAAACAAAAGATTTCAACTGGTACGCTCTGATCTGAATCTGATTTCCTCACCGTTTGATCTGAAATATTTTGCCTTTGATGTCAGCCAGTGACACAGAATTCCATTTTAATCAGAAAGAACATAAATGATTATTCCTTTATCCATTCGGAGAAGCACCGGAGAAATTCAGGTGTAGATGCAAAGCCCTACATCATTTAGGAGGCAGCGGCTAACAAGGACATGAATTTCCATTACTTTTTGTTAAAGGAGAACCTATGCATTTTCATTTTAAGAATAAAGTAAGTAAAATTAAACGTTGTTCTTTAGGGATGTGATGGCATTGCATTCTTTTTAAATGTATGCATAATGAATTTGATTTTCTCCATTTTTTGAAACGGTAACCATTGCATATTTAAGAACCCCAATAAATATTATTTTTTCAGGAAGTAAAATAATTATCTGTCGAGGAGGAGAATGTTTGATCTTAGGAGAAATTATGAGATTTTATTCAACCTTTAGTATTCCGTGTTAATTATTATAAAATGGTAACCTAAATAAGTGTGATGGAATCAATGCTGCAGTTTTTTACGGTAAAACAAACCTCGTATTTATCAAAACATTTAAAGTAGTGTGACTTATTTATTTAACATTTAATATACACAACCTT
>NC_089785.1:7291645-7331645 GCF_040412425.1 Macrobrachium rosenbergii | reverse complement strand
GGAGAGGGCGAGGGATGACAGGAAAACTCTTCTATCGTGCCTTTATAAAAGTCAGCAAAGAAGCAAAGACCCCCCCCCTAGGGGAGAGCAAGGCTACACCGTCAGCTTTCACATAAAATTGTGCTTCATGGTCTGCAAAGGGGACCTCATTGAACAGATTTCCCACCTTGAATAGATTCTTGGTTTGAATGAAACTTTGTACGTAGAGACTTAGGCTTTCGTGATTATGTTCGGTAAATATCATGATTTAACTTGGTAGCTTTTTCAATGACAGTTCAGTTGAAAAGTCTGCCTTTTATTTTTTTCTAATTTTAAAGGAACTTGATAGGTAGGTACTTTTAGGGCCGATGCGTATTTTCTTGCCTAGAAGGAGTTTTCAATATCCAACGTCAATTTTGGAACCAAACATTCTACTACATTTTGCGAAAGGAATGGGTCTGATCCACAGCTGAGTCTCTGAAGAGTCGGTTGGTCAGGGACATATTCTATACTATTCCAGATTCACACATCTCAGCTCTTCGACGGGATTTTTGAGTCAAACAGGAACTACCGATCTGGGTTACGCATGAATTGTGCGTCACACTTGACTCTTAAGGAGACTCTTAAGCCAACTTCCTGACTGCAAATTTAGGATGTGTCTAAAGCAATGAAGCGTCCCCAGGACTCGAACATTGGCTACCCTCTCGCTATGAGGTAAGCATCCTTTCGATCACATACACCGCACAAATACACAAACAGAATTCTTACATACATACATACATATCTGTATATGTATATGTATTTATGTATATCTGTATGTTTGTATGTATGTGTCTATATATAAATGTATATATATATATATATATATATATATATATATATATATATATATATATATATATTATAAATTTATTATATTATATATATATAAATATTTATATATATATATATATATATATATATATATATATATATATATATATATATATATATATATATATATATATATATATATATACATACATACAATATCAGAACCTTTACATGAAAATGGGGAAGTGTATGTTGATTAAATATACCTCATAATAAACCCAGCTATGTATTGGATCTCTCAAAGTAAACAGTAATGGCCACTTTGGTGGCTTGAACCAGATACTAATGGGGACATTTCCTGCAGCAGTATTTGTAGCGACTTGCATTCGCCATAGATAAGATGAGCTCTAAAGCGAAATTTCGTCTTCCTAAACCTTTGACAGAGATTTACCATCCTCTCTTCTTTACAACAGTATAGAAATTTCACTCTTTTGCGCACGTAGAGAGAGAGAGGAAAGAGAAAGAGAGAGATTTTTGTTTCTTTCCTAAGGTATTTTGAAAGCGTCTCAAAACTGGTAAAAGGAATGACTGGAATTCTTCGGGAAAAGTTTACAAGGAGTTTTCAGTGGAAATTGTGAAATTAAAAGAACCATATATTTCAGGTTGTCTCACCGAGACTAAATGTGACACATAATTATGTCGAAAGCAATTTTATTACGGAAGAAGTGTTTGTCTCCAGAAGTCTTACTTCTCTCATAGCGACTGGTTACATGGGACTCTCACCTTCCTCTTGAATACTTCCTTGACATGAAAAAATGCATTGAAGAAATATTAGTTTTTGAGCAATATCATGCTGAAAAGAATCAGTGAGACACTTCAGAGCTGAAAGAAACAAAATTTCCTTTCTAACCACAGAAGTTCAAGGAAATCAAACAACAAATTGTGAACTTTCAATCTCTTGTAAGTCAGTTCATCAACAAATACGCGCTCATGGTGTCGTGTACATGTACTGTACCTGTGTGGTGTTAAACAGCCTGATATGTCGTTCATTACAACTATGGTAAATTGAAGAGAAATATAGCAAACCTAGCGTACTAATTATCACATACAAATCAGACCGATCAAATTATATCAGCCAAAAGGATAATTCTTCAAGGATTGTCAACCAACAAAATATCAGTTGAAGGCAGTTCTCATTTACAAATTTACCAAAAGACCAACGTTTATGACCTTGCAACAGTCTCGAGTGTGAAAATATGTTGAGATTTAGATATTCATTCACACTCGGTAATCTAGATCATTCGGGAAAACCAAATCTAAGTTAAAGACGCATTTTCAAAATGGGAAAGTAACAAACAATCAAGAGGGAAGCCACGTGGCTCAAAGCTTCCTTCTTAAAACCTGTCTTCAGAGGGAGGTTCCACGTCTCAAGGGCGTCCAAGAGAAGTAAAAGCTACTGAAAACACTCAAAAGTTTCTGGACCGTTCTCATTCATGCAGCCTGTTAAGGCATTCAAGGGAATGAAGAAGGAAAGAAAGAAAAAAAGAAAAGGGGGAGGGGTGGAAGGCACCTCCCTCGGGGGCACTGCATTTCGGCATTTCTCATCCCGGAAATCTTGGCTCCAACGATGTTCATAGCTCTGAGTGCAATCCCCAGCGATCCGTCGCTAATGCGTTGTAATCCGGCTGTTTCAACAGAAATCCTAGGCTTTCCTTTAAATAAGAAGCAGATTTACTTTGTAAAACCTGACCCTTAAATTATTTTTGGAGATAGCATTTTGGATTCGTGATGGAAAATCCTGTGCTGCATTTTCGTTTCTATTATAAAACTTTCTCCTCTCTCGTAACCAAATATGTATGTGAGCGAAGATGTCTATTTTTCTTAATAATAGCATTCATCATAAATCAGAGGTTTTATTACGAATGATGTCATGGATAAGGGAAATGAGATCGTTCAATTACAGGGCGTGATATGAAAATGTCTTTTGATGGTATAAAAGAAGAGGAAAAAGGCCCGGTGGCCGTCACTATCTCATTCCACCTTGTCTAATATTAAAACCAGGTGGACACTGTCTTTTAATATACCCGATGTAGATATTTTAAAGAACCTATTTAAAGGTAACAATATTATTTTCATAACCTGACAAATGCAGGGGAACAATTATCCTCAATAGAGACGATTGTAAAAACAAAATTGAAGTTATTTTAAATGATAAAACCAAATTTCAGAAAGTTGGTTCCCAGATCATTATATATATATATATATATATATATATATATATATATATATATATATATATATATATATATATATATATATATATAATATATATATATATATATATATATATATATAAATTATATATATATAGATATATATATATATATATATATATATATAAATATATATATATATATATATATATATATATATATATATATATATAAATTATATTATATATACAAATTATATATATAGATATAAATATAAGATATATGAATTATATATATATATATATATATATATATATAATATATATATACAGTATACGTATCATATATATATATATATATAAATATGGTTATACAGTATATGTTATATATATATATGTTACCGAAAGTTAGTGATAAGAAGGCATTGTATCTATCTACACATACACACATACATATATATGTAAAAATTCCACTCTGATGATATCAATATATATATATATATTATATATATATAAATATAAATATATATGTATAATGTGTGTGTGTTGTGAGAAAAACAAAGAATGTGTAAAAAACTATCCCCAGCCAAGATGATATCAACCTTGAGCAACTTGATTTTGCCATAAAGCTCACAAATCCAGGAATAAGCAATACATATAGATAAAAATATATAAATATATATAAAACAATATCTCCCGCCAATATATATATATATATATATATATATATATAATATATATATATATATATATATATATATATATATATATATATATATATCTATATACTTGTCCTGTAAAAGTGAATTGCAAACACCATCCCTGAAAAGGATTTCGTTAATCTTTGACGAAGTAAAGTTGTTTATCAGTAATGCAGCCCGTATGTTCTCCGTTAGTCTTCGTTGCAAGTTTATTAGCTGTCCTTTCCTTTCTTGGAACCAGCCACCACTCCCTACCTAAAAATATTGAATGGTGAAGGTGACTTAACAGTGTCGTCTCTGAACCACTTTTTACGCCAAACCCGCCACTCTCCCTCTCCTCCTCATGAAGCGCAATCCTTACTCTAAATCTACATGACGTTTACTATTACACTCAAAAACCTCTAAACAACAACTATGAAATCTGTTATCACTTTTCTCTCAGTTAAGTATGTCACACAGTTTTTCGCTTTACTTTCAAACTTCACACTCAACGCTTCCATGAGAAACACTTATATTATTCAAATCCTATATCGTCTAAATTCTCTCCTCTGGGCAGTCCCACTGTTGCCTCTCTCACCCTTTTTTATCAAAATCCTACCTTTTATTTTCCATCAAGGTTATGTTCTCGGTCCGGATTGTTTGTCTGTTTGTTTTCTCAATGTTTTTCCATTATATTTTTCAGTAAAATTTTTTTTCACTTAAAGTTACTTCAACAGTGCGTTTTTCTATCCTGACTTTCTATTTCCTTTCCCTTTCCCTCATTTCTCCTTCAGTGTTTCCATACATTTTACCATCAAATTATGCTCTCACAACAGTTTCCCCCTTCCCCTTACTGAGGTGATTTTACGTTTTCTGGAACGGGACATTTGATACAAACTTCATGAAAGTTTCTCTCAAAGTTCTTCCAGTTTCATTTGATACTCACATCATCAAAGACATGGCAGTGATATTAATTTCAGAATATTAATTTCACGAGAACCCTGGGGTTTCTGTTAAAGAGCCACGCAGACAACATGCCTTGTCTGAGACACGTTGACATCAAAGCAATTAGGAAAGAGAAAATGAGGTTAAGTAACGCTTCATTTTCCGTTCGCGATGGAAGTGCAAGTAAACAATTCCTAATCGTTATCAAGCAATTACTCAATAAAATATTATCTCAATGAATTTCCGAGGGTAATTGCTCAGTTGATGGATTTTTTGAAATTTACGAAATAATTTCCATATTGTATAAATTAGTGTTATTTCGTCCATGTGTAGATGTCACTAAAAAGAGGTATAAGGGTTTAAAGATAATCTAACATGAAATTATTCTGTAATTATCGTAGTAGGGCAATAGTTTTCTGAATTTTTATCTCAGCAGCAAAAATAACGAAAAATGCTAAGCGTCAACTTATTGCCCTCAAAGTTGAAAAAGTCGAACTCTCTAGAGACACTTCCCAGCAGCACATCAGCAGATGTAAGGAATCCCAATATCTCTAGTCTATGACCACGCATTCACATCCCACACTTACATCACCTACGCATATCCAATTTGCTACCTCGGAAATAATATATTTTCACATATGTTGCCTGAATGAATTTTTAGGTGATAATAAGTTCGTCGTCTCGTGGGCTCAACCACGGAAGACAAGAACAGGTGCAGAGCCGGACTTATTATCACCTAAAAATTTGTTAGGGGACATGTGTCATATTATATAAATTGGTAGTTTACTCTAATGTTTATTTTGTGAAAGTAGATAAGATATTTTTATATATAAAAAAACTGACTAATTCATATATACATTATTATCATATATATATATATTCATATACAATAATATATAATATATATATATATGCGACAAAACTGTATATATATAATTATATATATATATATATATAAATATATATATATATAATATATATATATAATATATATATATATATATATCATATATAAATAAATATATGAAGTGTAAATGTGAATGCAACAGGCGTGAAATGTGTATATGTTAGTACTCTATTATGTGATAGTAGATAAGACCATTAACGCGAAAAAGCTGACGTAATGCGTGACTGTGTATTGTTCAAAAAATACAGCTGAACGCATCATCGAGATTCACAGAAATTACTCAGCAAAATCAGCTCGCAGATAGGTTCGATATTTGCTGAGCACAAAGTCAGCCCCAGATTTAGCCAAACGACAAGATAAGCCAAAACTTTTGGAATTGTCCCACTGTGTAATTTAATCTGGACACATTTACCCGAAATCAAATGCCGGGAACAGGAATAATCGGGGTTGCATTCCTACTGGGAAATATGATGTATGATTTAATTGGGAGAGAACTGCAGCGTTGCGCGGTTTCCAAATTGAATTCCACTGGGAAAACACATGGAAATAAAATAAACATATTTTTATGGATGTGTTTATAATGCAGTCGTTTAAATGTTGCGGAAAATGCCACACCTACACACAGACACAAATACACACACAAACACACACACACATATATATATATATATATATATATATATATATATATATATATATATATAAATATATATATATATATATAATATATATATAACTGATTATTACTGTTTTTGCATATCCTTGATTTTTTATATATATCTTATATGGAAGGTTTTGTTATATATATATTATATTTATATATATATATATATATGATTATATATATAATTGGGAAAAAAGACATTTTCAATGAGTTACTTCTTTTGTTCTCCTTGTTGCGATATCTTGCGTGAAAGGTTTTGTTCCATGGTTGGTTTACAGTTGGGAGAGTTGACTTCATTCCTGGGAATGGAGAGAGAGAGAGAGAGAGATCCTTGTAGAGCCCTTCATTCTTCGATAAGAATAGTTCTAGATTAAGCCAGCCTTGTGCTTTTGGTCAAGAGCAGCCCGTAAACCGCTTTGCAGCTCAGTATTCACATTCTCCTAGAGAAATTAGAGCTACGCAGTTCAGCCTTGGACTCTCGAGGGAGAGAGAGAGAGAGAGAGAGAACCACTGGAGGAGCTTCGTACAATAGTCTGTAGCTCTCTGTGCTTTTGTCTGTCGAGGCAAAGGCTTGCTTTTGAGATCCCGTCCTCGGGTTCCCTACTGGAGTATTTGCTGCCACCTTCTGACTGGGAGGCGTGGCACTTTTTGGCATTGTTTTGCATCGTGTGTTGGGGGCCTCTGATGGCTGGTTTTTGCGAGGACGTCCTACCACTTTTTCAGTATTCTATTTAAACTTGTTTTTTACACCTCCCATTTATTATATTTCTGGCAAGACTCCAGCCAGGCCAGTGTTGTGAACGGGTGTGGCCAGTGTGGCGAGCGACTCGCCAGGATTATTTTGATACCTTCTGGGGTTTACTGCAGGCGAGCGTTGTTTCCTCATTTGGACGGAATATTGTCATTGTTTGTGAATAGTTTTGAGTCATATTTTCTGTGATCTTTTCTTGTTTAATCCGTCTTCGAAATGCCCGCCATATTTCCGGAGTGATATTATGGTGGTATAAGTGGTTGAACTGCGCTGTTTACAGTATTGTTTATGACTCTTCGCTCTGAGAGGTTTACTTTAGGCGCGCTCTTCTGTAGCCTTCGATTTAGGAAGAAGCTGTGACCAGCATATATATATATATATATATATATATATATATATATATATATATATATATATATATATATATATATATATATATATATATATATATATATATATATATTTTAAAGCGAAGCAAAGGCTGTAATGAGTTCTGGAAAGGGTATAAATAATAAGTAGTTTTGTTCACACGAGCGTTTAATAACGTAAAAGGTTTGTTGACTGCCAGGATTACAGTTGTTGTTAAGATCCAGGAGCTTACCTGGTTTTAATGGTTGTTGGGCATTCAGAATTGTTGTTTTTTTCCTTTCTTCTGTTATTACTCTTTGTAAAGATGGGTTCCTTCCTTGATTGACAGTGATAGTTGGGATTCAAAAGCGAAATTTTGAGAACAGGAAAGCTGGAAAGAGAAGGATTTGAGAAAAGGAAGATTTGAAAAAGAACCGCAAGTAGTAAAAAAGATGGGTTGTTGGTGTAGCTACTTAAAGGTGCGCAGGAATGTGAGTTCTGGGAGAAAAAAAAATGTACAAGCGAACTGGAATTACAATTAATCAAAGAAAAAACTAGGTTGCAAGAGTTAGAAATTGAGAGAGTTCGCTTACAGACTGGGAAGGAGAGAGAGAGCGTCGAGGGAGTGAAGGAGAAACGACGTGTCAGTAGCTTAGTCGTTAGCCAGTTGCCATTCCTAAGTTTATAATACATTAAAATTAGTCCCAGTATTTGAGGAACGTTTATCGCAGAATTTTTCTTTTTCATCCGAAAACGTAGTTGCTTTGACCATTAGTGTTGGACAACTTTGATTCAGTATCGTTGGAAGGGTAAGGCTCAGGGTGTATGCAACTAACTGCTAGCTGCTTTTCGCCTGTTGAAATGTGGTCCACCTGCCACTCTTCATTTTTTCAAGTCCAAAGTAAAATAAGAACGAACCCAGGAAGACTGAAATAATGGCAGGAACTGGTGTCAGAGGAAAAAATGTAGTAACAGCTTTCGTTTTTTACTACAGAACTTTGTCTTTAAAAATAGGGAAAACGATAGAGTTGCAAAAATGTTAAAAATTATATTAACTACAAAATTCATACTGTAATTTATGAATCATTGATGAACTCTTTCTGTATAAAACTTCCACAATATCAGCAGCTTCATACTCGTAAACAGAAGGTTCATCACGTTCATCACGATATTAAATTACTTAACCTTCAAATTACCTATGGTAACTTTTTACCATTGCTTACCAGTCTATCCACTTTTCTCATCTTTGACTTCTTTTACCACATTTGCTGTGCAAGCAGGTACTCTTTCCGCCTTCGATTTTTCCCCTATATATTCAGCATCAGGAATTTTCCTCAATATAAAAACATGGCTCGATAATCTCTTGATGCAATCCAATTTTGCCTCTCGTAAACATTCCGTTTCCTTGCGGTCTTTTGCGCATACCATTTGCTCTACTTGTTCTGAGATTCGCCTGTTCTTTAATCCTACTACCAGATGCTGGTAGTAAGTATTTACGCGCAGTTACATACACGAACTGAATGTATCTATATTCCCACCTCCCAGCGTTCCGTTTTATGCATTTCCGTTTCACCCTGCTAACTTTACTTTTACTCACTTTTCCTCTCAACTTTCAACACTTGCAAACACTTTCAAAGTCTTTCACAAGTTTATGCAGTTTCCTTTTAGTGTCTGAAACTTTGCTTACACTTGGTGTAACTTTTGACTCACATCTGACATTTGAGACATTTAATGACAGTATCAGCAAATGCTGCACGGAAGTTAGGTATTATACGTAAGGCCTCTTATATTTATAACAATGATAAATTCAACACAACTTGTTTTAGGTCCTTTGACCTTCCTTTACTAGAGTACTGTTCTCCGGTGAGGATTCTTCTTCTGCCAGATTTTCTCTTTTAGACTGAATGGTTCATGGTGGTAGGTTTATGTTTCCTAATTTTGACCATCGACTGACTGTCTCTTGTTTGTCCAGTTTTGATAAGTTGTATTTTAACAGAGAATTTTGCTATCACAATTGTTATCTGCCGAGAGCGACCAAATTTGCTGAACAGTCGCACCGTGTGGAACTTCTCAGTTCGGAGGTCCTTTATACCGCACACAGTTGGGCTGTGGGACAGTCTCCCTGAGGATGTTGTGCAGTTAGAACCTCAAAACTTCGAGCGAAGATGCAATACATTACTACCCTAAAACAATTCTCCTTGTACTCTAATAATTTATTTACATTTCTATCTATTTATTTATTAGTTTTTAATTCATATTTTTCTTTTTGTATTTCCTATTATCTTCTGTAACTTCTTTCAAATGAACACCAAATTCTTTGGATGCTTGATTTTCAAGTCACTTGTTACTGTACCTGAATAGGAGTTTATCTTCTTGTTACTGTACATATGAATATTAGTTTATCTTCTGAATAATAATAATAATAATACTTAAAACACTCTCGATTTCCTACCCCGAATGAAATCAGAGTAACTTCGGAAGCAGAATTTATATCTGAGAATAATGATTTGGGTTTGAGATAAAAGACGAGAACTTTTAAATAAAAAATGCCGTCCCCCTTCCTTGGCCCGAGCCTTGATTTCTTGCCTCGGCATTTTCATCATAAGCCAATGAGGGAAAGATGAGGTTCCAAGCAGAGGAAAATTTCAGCAATATTTTAGAGCGAGAGCATTTCCTGGAATTCTTCCAGATTGCTGTTCTTGATCACACACAGCTTTCTCAAGTAGGAGAGAGAGAATATAATTAATCCTTTAATATTTTTTTATAGTGTTTTCGCGTTTCTGCAGTTCATAAAGTTTTGCCTCTGGATCTGGTTTATTTGCATAGTGGCATCAGAGGCCGAAGTTCAGGAGGGACTTTGGGCGGGGTTGGGGGGGTGAGGTCGATTCCCCCGAGGTTGACGAAAGCGCCCCTGCGTTGCTCGCTCCTCATGTTGGCATTTCATGTACGAGGAGTAATTTTTTGTGTGCCTCTCTCTCTCTCTCTCTCTCTCTCTCTCTCTCTCTCTCTCTCTCTCTCTCTCTCTCTCTCTCTGGCTGTGTCCCTTTTCCTCAGACTCGAAGAGGTCTCGTGGCATTTGCTCACCATCCACTTGGGTGGCAGTTTAGAAATTATCCCTTGTATTTTAATCACCATATGTAGTTATTTATGTATTTACAATTCAACGCTTTTTTTGGCATATATGGACGTTCCTTAGAAGCGCTTCATCCTTTAATCCCTCGACAGTCATGATTCATGTCTCAATATTAATAATGTACTTTCCCAGCACACAAGGAAATAAAGTAGCTATAAATCTAGTTTGTAGTTAGTAGTCTCTTGAAAATGCAACACACGGGGCAGAACCGCTGTCGTAAAGAAAAATAATTACTGGAGGAAAGAAGCTGCAGATTTTTAACGAGAAGCTCACGATACCGACGATACGCAGGTTCTTGAAACAAAAACTTACTCATTTTACAAAGGCAATTAGTGATATATATATATATATATATATATATATATATATATATATATATATATATATATATATATATATATATATTATATATTATATATATATATATATATATATATATATATGTATATATATATATATATATATATATATATATATATATATATATATATATATATATATATATATGTGTGTGTGTGTGTGTGTGTGTGTGTATAGTGTGTTTGTGTGTGTGAGAGCTACTGTGTTTACCATTTTAATGAACTTGGATCAGTTCATGAACCATTGTTAAAGGTGTGTGTCCACGAAGCGGGCTGGAAGACAGTTTCACTGTTCAAGTGAAACTTGGAGATTCGCGAAATTACAATTCCTGTGGAAATTCGCGAAATTACAATTCCTATGTTAGGTCCGTAACTTCGCCCGAACACAATAGTTTGTTGTTTGTTGGAAGCTGAGAGTGGAACTTGTGTCTGACGTTTGACGAGGGAAGTGAAACTCTGTTCATTGGTACTTTATCGTCTCATTCAAAACAATACACTTTGCAAGAAAGAAACAAGAAAAGTACAAGATGGATACAGTAAAAGGTGTGATTTAAAGGAGGGATTAGTGAATAAATGCATGATTAAGGATTTTATACTCTCTCTCTCTCTCTCTCTCTCTCTCTCTCTCTCTCTCTCTCTCTCTCTCTCTCTCTCTCTCTGGCCTTCTGAATTCTGTTTGTAAGTCTCACATTAACTCTGAACGGAATGGTAAATAATCCAGTCCTGACCCTTATTAACTCAAAACGAGTTAGTCACGCAATATACTATAGATGTTCGTACGTAAATAGTAAAAACAAACGTGTTTATATATATATATATATATATATATATATATATATATATATATATATATATATATATATATATATATATATAATATAATGTATATATGTGTGTGCGTGCGCGCAGACCCACAACTATATATTATCCAATTTACTATTCCTCGGGAATAACTTAGATCCTAGAGCATTTACAGTTGATAAGTGCTTCGTCACTAGTGGGATTCGAACGGCTGCCTGATTTAGAAATAACGATATACAGTGACTTTTGAACGCTGAACCATCAAGTGGCTCAGGGGACAACAGTCCCTGTGCATTGTTGTTTTTGGACTAAGCTGCTGTTCAAATCCTATTGGTGACGAAACACTTTTCAGCTACAATTCCCCTTGGGTGTGAGTGATTACAGAGGAATAGTGAATTGATATTAAATAATATTGTGGCTTGAATATATATATATATATATATATATATATATATATATATATATATATATATACACATATGTAATATACACATATGTATATAGTGTATATTTTTTTCAAGCCACAAATATTATTTAATATCTAATCCTTAATTCACTGTTCCTCGAGAATAGTGATAATATTGAAGAAAAACGGATTCAAGTGTGATTCCACGAATGGGAATCAGTCAGTATACTCCACCTCCAGCAGATGCTCTGCTTTTGGAATACTGACGGGCCAATATGTCTACAAACCTTATTCTCTTCACAGAATGCAAATGGAATTCCGTCTCCCTTCATTTCGGTGGACCTGAAACCGACAATGGGGGAATGCTGACTACTGCGGTCAGCTGTCAGGGGATCTCAGTTGCAGACAAGTTTCGTAGTTTGTTCAAAAGCAGAGATACGCGAGCTCAAGTTCGGTGATATGCAGCTTCTTTTGGTTTTATAGCTTTAAAAACTTATTTAACATTCACACAAACACACACAGGAGAAAAGATCGCTTAGCGAGTGTCGTTTCAAAATTGCCGAAAGCTATTGTCACCAACAACCACCGTTAAGGTATTATGCCCTGCATTTACCTCTTAGGACTGTAGTAGACTAAATTTCCCATTTTATTACCTTCCTGCCCCCTGCCCCCTGCCCCCCCAACCTTGCCCCCCGCCTTTCTCACTCACGCACACCCATGAAGACGATGCATTGTTTAAATAGTTAATATATGATCAGTTGGAAGTGAATGACAGATTAACATTAAACCATGTTTCCACCGGGAGTTCCACAATCCAGGGTTGAAGGGATTTAGATAAATAGCCGACGGAGAGAGAGAGAGAGAGAGAGAGAGAGAGAGAGAGAGAGAGAGAGAGAGAGAGAGAGAGAGAGAGAATCTTACCAGTACTTTTCATTCTTATTGCACGTTTCTTGTGGCTAATACTTTCCAACTGTATATTGTGAGCGAGAATGTGTGCATGTAAAAATGTGTGTGCGGGCGCATGTGAATGTCTGTGCGCGTTGGTGAGAAAGAGAAGAAGAATTTGTACTCTTCCTTCTGAGGCTGTGATTACTGACACTTCCTTTGTGTTGAAAACCGCGATAACACGGAATACGTCTGAGGCGGATATCAGAGGCACAGATCCCGAATAGAAATGTCTAAACTTTCCGCCGGTTTAAAATTGTTGAAAGCACCTCTTTTGTTTTCCTTGTTAGTCGCTGTCTTACAAGAAATTGCTCTGAAGGGCTTTTGAAATGTCTGTAACCTTAAAGTCAGATTCTGTCCCGGTGCAGAGTGTCGCTTCTATTTGTTGTTAGTTATGTGAGAGTAGACATTTGTAACCTCCTTTTACTGTAAACAGAAGGTCTACCTTCATTTTGATACACTGCGCATTTGCAACAAAAGGTTTCATTACCTATTTTACTCATAAAATCATCAGAAATTATCATTTCTTAACTTTCTAACTAAGAGATTATTGTATTAAATATGACAAAACCCTTCCAAATAGAATTATCACTTTCTTTCCGTCAGTTCAGGGTCTACATTATTTTTGATGTATTGCATATTATATTGACAGCAGACAAAAGTATCGACAGATTTATTTGACCGTTACGCTCCTTTCCTCTTAATAACAATCAGTTATCATAAGTACAGGAATCAAGTTTACTATCTGGCCTTTGATAAATATTTTACGCTTGTCTAATGCTGTGGTGAAATATTTAGTATCTAAAAACGACATCAAATTAGTACACTTAAAATAATTTTGAAATTTACATCTTGACAAGGTTATTATTTCAAAGATGACATTTTCTTTATTAATAAATCAGAAAACAGTCAAATGTCGGAATGAAAACCACAGTATACAGAGAAATAAATTATACTGCATAGAATTGTTCAGATCTAGATAGGCTATACGTTACTGAGAATTTTAAGAACCAAACATGAAACAGTGAATGGAGAGAAAACCTTAGTGACAGAAATGGAATAATAATAATAGAAAGAAAATGGATTAAAGTTTATGACAAAAAGCAGAAGCCTCACAGGAGTAGAAGCAAATTTCTCGTGAAGAACAGAAAATGATCAAAGAAAAAATGAGCGCTGCTTTTTTGTCGACAAAAATGACTCCTTTCTTGCATCAAATAAAAGTAGCAACAGAAACAATTTTAAACTTTTATCTTAATTGAATTTGTTTCAGAAGCCTCTTTAGCCTGACTTCATAGTCTCTCTCTCTCTCTCTCTCTCTCTCTCTCTCTCTCTCTCTCTCTCTCTCTCTCTCTCTCTCTCTCTCTCCCAGAATCTTTTATTTGAGCGAATGCCCTTTTGATTTAATGGCTCAAGTTTCAGTGAAATTAGATCCAGTTCTCTATTTTTATTGTGTATAGGGACTTAATGAAGTTTTAATATGCCAATACAAATCGGAGTGCTTAAGATATGAAGCTTCTAATGACTTTATTTCAGTTTTAGAACTCTAAACTGCTGGGAATTATTCATTCCTTATGTTATTGGCCATATACGAGTTGTACTAATGACTGGTTTAATTATCTTGAATCTTTGGAGCATAGGAATTTTATTCACGTTTTTACGGGTAAACAAACCTTCAGAACTGGTGTTGTAATTGTTTTCCAGTTACTGAAAACATATGAGATTCGCAAAATATTTATTAATGATTTACGTATCCCCTCTTTTGTTAAGTTTGGGAAAATACTACCCTTGCACTCTGACATCAATGCCATTATTATTTACCGTGTTCATGCATACCTACCACCACACACTTTTGCACCCCAATTTCTTTTTGGATTGAGTGTTGAGACGAACTCCTCAGTTTAAAAATGTTACTTGGTTTTCGAAATATGAATGCATGAATAAGTAGATTTATTTTTGAAGAACTATCATACTGAGAATTTTGTTTTATGGTAGTATGTTAGCTGAGCCTATGTTTTCTGTTTTTTGATTTTTTTAAATCAATTCCTATATGCGAGAGAAGTCGACCTCCATATCAAAGGAACAGACGTCTGTTTGCTCAAAAGAAAATTACCTGATTAAGAAAAGAAGGAAAAGTAACATTTATTTGGAAAGTTTTAATTTCAGGATAATCAAATCAAACAATCTTAATCCTTCTCTCCTTTGGCTTCAGTAAATAGTTTGTTCTTCCTGCGCTTGGGTGGAGAATCAGGGCTATGTTTGATTATTCTCATGATATCAATTTCGTGACAGGAATTGTCTTTTTCAAATGTCATGAAGGAAGGAATTCTTCTCTGCCAAGGTGTTCCCTGACTAAAAGGTGTTGAGGTCTTTAGATGAGGTGCAGAGTCCTCTTGCCTTATGTTCTTATATTCTTATTCTTTTCATAATGCGTTTGTTGATAAAATCCGTTGTCTTTGCTTATGCGTTGGTTAAGAAAAAATCAGGAGAGACTTATCTACTCTCAGTCATTTAAAAGGTAGAAGTGAACACAGCCAATTGATATGGAAATAAAGTAAATGGCAAAACTCTGATTTTAGGAACTGTGCAGAAGAGTGAGTTTGAAAACAAGGGATAAAATTAAGGAAGAGTAACAGTTAAAAGAAAGTGAGGATGATATAGAAATGATTTCTCATTTTCTGTACTGTTTTGTTTCAGTATTCCTTCTCAGATCAAATTTGTATCCTAATGTCATTTTGGGATTTTGATGGAGGGGACCATAATGCAAATCACGAAAATTTCCTAAAAGATCTTCCACTTCGCCTCTTCCTGCCAGTTTCAGCCTTCCGCCTCTTTCAGTTCCATTTCTCAGATACCTGTGCTCTACGGAACTCTATAAACATGAAATAAAAATATATCTTTTAGAAATCGGTAAATTTCATCTGTATATGTTTTAAATCTCTCTGCTACTTTTTACCGTATCCAAATGACGTTTTCTTTACTTGCAATTAATTTGACTTTCTTGCATTTCGGCTCAAGGGCCTTGTATAAGTTTTGACGTCAATAAGTTTTCTTTTACTTAGTCTGTTTTTTCAGAATGAATATATTGTACCAGTTTATTATGGTGCGTCACCTGGAGAGAATTTACTTTTGAAATTGTTATCATTATAATACTAAATTATCAGTGACTACATCCTATATTAGTTGATCCTGACCGTCATCATTTTAGTAAGGTTTTGAAGTTATTACAAAAGATTAATTTTTATTTAAATTTTTTGCATCTGAAAAATCCATCTTTAATGCAATTTTGCGACTCTTGTATTTCGTGTATTTAAAGTAAAAAGGTTAATTGCTGTCACAAATGCAACTCGACGGAAAACTTTTGCAATTATGGGATAAAAATTTGTGTAACGATTCTAACTCATATTACCTCTGATTGCAATAATTTATTGTTATTCAAAATAATTGATGTTTTATGAACAGAAAAAGTTAGACTTCTAATAAAAAGTATAGCTTTTATAGGTAGCAGATTTTTAACCATTAACATGAACTATAAATTGTTAAACAATTAATTATAGTTAATTATAAATTTCTCTGGGATTACTGCAACGACTGGGTCTTGATTAGTAATTCATGACGGTCAAAGTAAGTTTGTTTATTCCGCACCAAAAAATGCAATGAAAAGCTAAATCGGTGAACAAATTATAAAGAGGATAAAGAGGTTCTGGTTCTTTTGGATTTTAAACTCTTGGGGAGAAATAATATTTAAGCAGGAGAATTATTTTTTTGTTTTACTAAATGGAAATAGTTTATCGGAGTGAACACGTTTCTAAATACAACTGTAAAGTTACATTCAGACAGCAAAATGAGCACCGTTGAAATTAAACTTTAGCAGATGAGGCTAGAATTAGGGTAAGGTTACCGGTCTTGCAAAGGGACTTGATTCATATCAAGGAAAATTGCTTTTTCCTGGAATCTCTCTCTCTCTGTTACTCTCTCTGTTAATGCTAGATTTCTTTGTGTATTTAGGAACGACAGTTGATTTTCCATATAAACAACACATTCGTCATTTCATGAAAGAAACCGAGTTCTTTATGAAGACTAGGCTAGTAATTTACTCAATAGTTCTGTCTTATGGCGATAAAATGAATTAGTTTTTTAGGTGCTTTGTCCAAAATTATTAGGATTTGGAAAATAATGAGATAAAATTTTCAGCTCTTTTCGGAGAACCTAATAAATGGTAAAATCTATGGTACAACAAATATGCAATAAAATAATAATTTTTTAGGAATGAATATTTGTTTTTTATTGAATAGTTAACAATTAATGAATTAAAATGTTAACGAGAATTTTTATGTTAAGCCTCAGCTTTGTTACATCGGAAAAAGTCAAAAGTCAAAATGAAGAAGAATTATCTGTGTATTATCAACTTGGAATAATGATAAGAACGTTAATAATAGTAATATAAATAATATCATTATTTTTATTATCATTAATAATAATAATAATAATAGCTGGCAAAAAAGTAAGGAATGATACCAATCCATTATATGGTACATTTCTTTATTATTATTATTATTATTATTATTATTATTATTATTATTATTATTATTATTATTATTATTATTATTATTATTATAAGAATAAGAACATGGAAACAAATAGTTCATCCCGAAAATTAGCGTATACATACATAAACAGCAATAGATAACAAAGCAAAAAACAAATATTATCGTTCAGCAGTCATGTTGATGATTTGCAAAGATAGATTTTAACGTTTCCTGGTCAAAGTAAGAAGGAAAATTAGCATACACAAAGTAATTAATAACTGTAATAAAATAATATATTGCAGTACTGACGGTTCTTTGCGGTTGAAACGTGATTCTTGTAACATGGGGACAAGTTATTTCATACATCTTTATGGTTTTTCCTTTGTGATTTTAATGTAATGTTTACATTAACGTTAAAATCCGTTATATAAATATTATGTGATGGTTAGGTGATAAACTTTCTTTTTCAAAAATATATTTTGTTAAATGTTTAAACTTTTCTCAGAGAAGAACATTTGTCATTTATCACTTGCCTCGAGCACTTGAAAATTGAGAAAGAAATGATAATCGTTTAGCATTTCGTTTTATCTGTTGCCGAAGGCGCATTTCATATTCAGTAAATGCATGTTTTTTTAATTGTAGTCATTTAATAATTATTCGTCACGCAAGCAAATAAATGTGAAAAGCACTTGTTTGAAGTTTATGAAAATAGATATGTCTTTCGTAATATTAATTGAAGCATTACGTAAATTGGTGAAATACTAGTCTTAATATATATCAAAAACTGCATTTAAAATATGAAGAAAAGTCTCTTGATTATAGAAACAAATAGAATGATATCCTTGCAAGAATATCAAAAGAATTGCACGAAATGCTAGAAAATACGAATTTCCTGCTCAAAAGCATAAAGTTAAGGGGGCTCAGAATAAAAAATCTCAGGGTCTCACTTGTATTTGGGTTTTGAAAATTCGCATAAAATCTTAACCCCATTTTTGGTGAACATCACAGATTGTGCAGTTTTGTTTATTGCCCTAAAAAGTGAAATGAAATGAATTAGGAATGACGAGGTGGTGTCATGTTGGGGGCGTCTAAGGGAAGTCATTAATTAGGAACAGATGAGAAAGTATCAGTGTTTATCAGGACTGGTAAAGCTGGCTGGGACAGAAAAAAATGGTTTTCATAGTCTTTATTATAAGAAAGCAGATACGAAGATGGAGGAGAGATGAGATACCAGGAGCATAAAACACTGAAGCTAAAGTAAGTCCACACAGGGAGTTGGAGTGGTTGGACAGCAAGATAGAGAGGGCATTAGTAAATAAATTAGATGCAGTACAAGGATCTAAAGGTGGAATTCGGAGAAAACCCCATAGTTGCACTAAGAAGTAGTAGTTAGAGAAGTTGAACATCAAGCTTGAACAAATGAAGCGAAAGGGGAGGGAAAGTACAAGGCTGAAATATGGGTGTAGGTAGGGAGGGTCCGAAAGGGCTCTGCAGACACCCCTTAGTTATGCCTAAAATATGCTAGGTGAGGTGCACTGACAGCACTACCACCCTACCTGAGAGAATGGTGACATGTCGGCGATATCCCTGGGTTGGGTCAAAGGTCACAGTGAGTCTTTTGGGGTGAAAGCCAAAATGGGAAGAAGAACAACAGAAGCCAGAGGTTGCACAATGAGAGAGGAGGTTCAGCGAAGGAAAAAGCAATATCTGAAGAGCAGGTGCAGGAGAGAAGAAATAATCGTGTAGAGGTATGAAAGAGGATGAATAAGGTGTGTGAGGAAAGTGTGAGAGAGAAGTTTGGAAATAAGGAAAATACAGGAGATAACATAAGAAGGCTTATGTTGTAATGCTGGGAGATAAAGGAGCAAATGAAAACCGCCCAGAACAAGCAGAATAAACAGAAAGTGAGACTGTCCTTATGCACTGTCAGTTGAATTAGCAAATTATTCTAAAATCCCGAGATTGGATGCTTGATGCCATCATGTATATTTTTTTTATTATTAATAATTCTGGAATGCCAAAAAGTACCTGGGAAAAGCGCCTTGAAAAAATTTATTCGAATATGATAGTACTTTAGTATAAACTATGACTGATAAGGACAGAACGATAAAATTCAGAAGGAATATCTTCAAGATTCCAGTTATAATATCTACTGTATAGTTATTTTGGCGCTGATTGTTTTCTCTCTCTCTCTCTCTCTCTCTCTCTCTCTCTCTCTCTCTCTCTCTCTCTCTCTCTCTCTCACACACACACACACACACAGAACAAGAATAATAGACATCTTTATATCTTCAAAGTATCGACCCAATGCCTACTGCAAAAATATTGCTGCTACAACTATCATCATCATCTCAATTAAAGTTTATAATTTTCATGGTAAAGTACACATAAAAAAATCGGTCTAATATTAGACATAACACTGTTGCAAACTTATGCTAGGAAAGAGTGAAAGTTCGCCCACACCCACATGAGTATGAATGTTAGAACTTATTGGAACTGGAGGAAATTTTGTGGAAACATGATGTCAGTGGGTTAGTAGAAGACTCAAAGGTCATTCTTTTGAGAGCAGGAAACCACAGGCAGAGAGAGTTACTATATAGTCAATGATCGTGACTTTTTATGTTAAATATAACGCTGACAACTTTATGAATGTTCAGGAAAAACACAAGATGTTAGAATTTTTGACGTTCATTTTCTAAAGATCGGCGATTAATTTCGACAATCTGGATTCAATTTTTGTTCTTTTTTTGGGGTGGGGAATCCTCAAGTGCTGAACAGGTCTACAGCATGTAGCTCATACACGTATGCACATGCCACACAAACATATTTATTCTTTTGATACACTGGTTGCAGGCGTAGAAAAGTTCACTTCATTTTGCAAAAGATGCTGCAGTGCCGCTTCTAGTTTGTGTTTCGAATTTATCCATCAGCAGCGCAGAAAGGAAAAAAAAGCTGAATTCTCTCTCTCTCTCTCTCTCTCTCTCTCTCTCTCTCTCTCTCTCTCTCTCTCTCTCTCACAATTTTTTTTCTTCCAGCTCTCCGGTTAACACGAACGAAGCATTAATGAATTCAGATTTTTTGTCTTCCTGGACCCACCAAAATATAAATTCTCCGCAGGTACAGAGTTCCGCGACTTGAATGTTCCTAGTGACCTTTTCTTTACTTTTTTGCTTTGATTTTCTATCATGAAACGAAAGAATAAGCATTTTGTTCTGCCGCATCTTACAGTTAAAGGTAGGATTCAATACATCCACTATATTCAAGGACCACCATTTAAAATGATTCAGTATACCCACCATCTTCCGCTTACCACCGTTTCGAAATTGGTTTCTAAAATTTCGTGCGATTTGAAAAATCAAATATTGATAAATTGTAACTGTATCGCTTTTTCTGGCTTAGCAAAGACATTCGAGACAAAGTTTATTAACGTGGAATTAAACGTTATGATACGTTGTAGCATCATTCTTTGTAAAGTATTTTGCAACAAATTACAAACACTATCTAGACATTCATATGCATCTGGACACGACCCAGAAACTGGAGTAATTCTAGACATTCAGTAATACGGATAAATTTACAGCAGGGAAAGTGGAGTAGGAAAAACAGGAGTAAGGAGAAGAATTATTATCAAAGTAAAATCAAAGGAGAGAGAGAGAGAGAGAGAGAGAGAGAGAGAGAGAGAGATTCATCGTCGTATTTTGTATACTTGAAGTAGAAAGAGCCTTAAAATCGGGAATTTACTATCATAAAAGGCCAAAGCGAATGTCCTCCAAGCAGGACATTTCAGGGATCGTGAGACAAAAAGCAATAAATGTAAGATCATAGGAGGTCCCGTGATAGGAAAAGGAAGAGATGAAAAGACGAAGATCTCATGAAAATCTCTCCCGAGATCCAATCTGCCTCTTTTACTGCCACATTTCAACATCTTCCTTTTCAAACGCCTTTCTCTCGGACCCTCAAGGCTTCGGCAGACCCTGCCTGAATACGTCAAATAATATCGGAATCATTGTTTTGTATTTGTTTGTTGTTCTCTGTTTCTGTTTCTTTTCTTTTCTCCGTTTTTGCATATATTTTGAGGTACGCTTCATACGTTATTGTTCTTGGGAAATAATGGCCTCGCGATTGAAGCCAAGCAAAACATGAGTCAGCACAGTCTAAATGCTTGCAACAGCTGATTCTATAGCCCCGCCTTCTCCGGAAGGTGTTTTCGTGGAAGTTCCAGGAATTTGGGGTTGACCCAAGTGATATACTTCTTCAACCTCCAATCAATTATGTGTGGGAGGGTCTTTCCCACACCCTCCTAAGATCACCTCCTATCAAGTCCTCTAAGGAGAGATTTGAATCACACCCACTACAGTCCTTCCAATCAGCTACTTGAAGGGGAGGCCTTGCTGATTAATCCTTCCAATAAGGCTAGAAGGAGGTGGAGATTTACAGATAGCAAGTTTTCTGAGGGTTCAACGAGTGAGAGACCGACGAGGAGACCAGAGTCAGAACTGTGTCCTTCAAGGGAGAGTACTTCTCCCAATCGCTTCCGTGTTCCCCCATATAGACTGATTCAAGAGTGATTCGTTTCTGTCATTGTAACTTGTTAATTTTGTACTGATCTTTATAATATTAAGTACTAATTAAAGTGAAGAAATTACCGATCTCGTCTCTATACGCCTTTCTGAGAGATATCAATATTTAAAAGGAATAAATATACAAAGATAGCACATCATCCGCGAAGCGATCTGAAGGACACCTCGAAAGAAACCAAGGTAAGAAGAGAAAGACTAAAATCTATGCAAACATATAACGAAGGACGTAAAAAAAGAGAAATAATAAAAACATTACAAATGGTGGCAGCTAAAGTGGATCCAGAAGGCGAGACGAAACAAACGAACATTAATGAAATTATCAGTGCAATTATTTAAGTTACAGTGAAACGAAATTCTACAAAACGAACTTAGATTTTTTTACGACGACGAACAAAATATATCAGAAGAAATAAAAATACTCCAGCGAATAGCAGCTTACAACAAGAACGTCGAGTGTGAATAAAACAGTTTAGTGCGTCCCGAAGCAAAAACATTTTGAACTGTTACCGTCAACAAATTGAGCAAGACGCCGACAGCGATAATAAGCCCAGTGTTAGCGACATTGCATCGAGTGATTGAAGAAAAACAACGTACAAACTTTCAACAAGATTCCGAAAGCGGAAAACCACAGCGGAAAAACAACGCAGACGTAGTGATCCGACAGCGAAACATTCACCGCCGAATGAACAACATTTAGCGATATCACGATATCAACAACACAACACAGTAAGGAATTTACTGTCCACTCTCTCTTAATAAATAAGTGAAGATATATTTTTTTGCATCTTGCTATAAGATTGAAGATTAAGAAAACTCTCTCTAATGAATAAAATTCTTTTTGCATAAATACCAGCATTACTCTCTCTATGATAAATTAATTATTTAGTAAATAATTTAGATGGGGAATAGCTATTTTTTACTCGGTTGGTGATGATTATTTGAGAAGTTATATGTGTAATTTTGTGTACTTATTATAATGAATTTTAATGATATGATGCCCAATTTCATATAAGAATTTATTTTGAGTATTGAAAAAGGTTTTAATTGTGCACTTGAACTCAATAGAGAATTTTTTTTTTTGTGTGACAATTTGACAAATTGTTTTTAATCTCGGTACAATATAACGAAAATTTTTTTTTGATTGATGTACTCTGAGTGAAAAATTTTTTTGTGTGTGGACATGCAACGAGTATTTGATGAACTACTGAACACTGTTAGACATTCACATTACGATTTAAGACCGTCGACAATTAGACGAAGTCGAATTTCAAGACTAAATTCCCACTCCGCTGTAGTGCAAGGAAATACTAACAATAATAACACAAATAACCAGAACCAAAATAGTGTTAATCATTCTAATACTACTAACAATAATAATAATAGTAACAATACTAATACTGTAATACTAATAATACTCGCACATTACAATTTTTTAATATGAACCAGGCGGCCGTCATAACAACCGCCACTCGCTTCTGTGGACAGGTGGATGATTCCAATCCTGACAAAAGCAGACTCGAAGCCTATACTGTAAATCATTGGCTAGCAGATGCAGATAGTCGTATAATTTCAGGGGAATAACAGATGAAAGAGCTAAGATAAATGAAGCCTTGTTGCTCGTCAGCTCAGAACATGGAGACGCACATAAAACTTTGAATTCCACAAGTTTTAGCAAACTTAATAACTATGTAGAATTTAAAGAAATTTGTTTATCACTCTGGGAACCAGTAAATCAGACTGACGGTTTATATAACCTAACTAGATTTCTTAACCCACAATATAAAACAATTGCTAATTTGTACGCAAGCGTGGAGAATGCAATAGAGAAAATAAGCGAAGATTTAGAGAAGACAGGTATTACTATAGGAGACAAGGATCAGTTTGGGGCTAGTGCCCAGAAATTAGTTGAGCTACGGCATGTATTAAATTACGTGTCATTTGGAACCATATATATAATATTCTTGGAGAAGAGGAAAAGAAAGCTTTCAGAAAAATAAAACTTGATCCCAGAAAAACAAGCCTTCAAACATTGAAGACAATGAGAGAAGAAATCCAAAGGAAAGAGATAAATCTATCCAAGGAATTCGTGGGAACAACAGAAGCACAAAATGAAAGGAAAGTCAGAAATAATAATCCTAATTTTAAAATGAATAATAAATTCTATGATAATTCCAGACAAGTGGGCAATAGACCAAATACATTCCAAGGGAAATATGCCCAAAATACTAAAAGAAAATGGAATCCAGATCAAAGGGGAAGAAACAATCTAACAAAGAGTGGACCACACAAACCTTATACTCTTATAGATATGGTCAAAACTCAAACACAAACAATTCAACCCAAGTGAACTATTCCGCTCAAGGGGCGAGACCCAAGACAGCCTGAAAACTGTGGGTATACAAATCATTTTACAAATGAGTGTAGAAAACCTAGAATCTGCACGGTTTGTAAGAAAATAGGACATTTAACAAAGAATTGCTGGTTTAAAACACAAAAAGGAAATAAAGAAATAGTTGAATTAAGTAGTAACCGCTCAACATCAAATAAGTCTTCAAATCAATGACAATTTATCCCTACACAGAATACCACAAGAAAGTCCTTCAAGAAGATAAATTAAGAGAAAAATTAGCAAATAGGAGAAGTGAAGGTTCATCCGCACTATCCATATTGCAGAGTAAAGAAGTAGTATTTTCCATGGATGAAGAAGAAATAATCAGAAAGGATTTACCTATCATTAAAATTCCAATACAGAATAAATTATGTACTGTCCTTATGGATTCAGGTAGTACTGTAAGCATAATTGATAAACACACATTAACAAGCTACTTAGGCGTTAAAGAAACGCTAATTCAGGGTCAAAGCAAGATAATAAAAGGAGTAGCGGGTAAACAGATAAAAAGTTTAGGCAATGTGAACTTAGAAATAGACCTTTCGTCACATAAAACTGTTGAAAGTTTTATAGTTCTAGAAGACAGGTTCTTTCCCGCACAGGTGTTGTTCTCATATAAATTAATGAAGAAATGTGGAATTATACTGAATTGCCGAGAAGGAAGGATTAACGTTACACAAGATAATAAAAAGAGCGTATGCTTTACGCTTGAAGAAGAAAAGTTTCACCCAAATCTGATCAATTTGTCTGAGACGACTTCAACAAGCGACAAAGATATACAGAAATTAATCTATCATCAAGAGAACAATCAAATTAAAATGAATGGTAACGGAAAGGAGGAATTTCCACAATTACAAACTAGAAAGTTAAGATGTGCACATCCAGAAATTATACCCTCCAACAAAAGAAGTGACCCAGAAATAAATAAAGGTGATCTCCAGTGTTCTGAATATGACAAGGAACAAGACATTTATGAGGATAATTATGCAGAGATAAATACAGAACATTATAGCAATGTAGTAATCAGCTATGATAATGAAGGGAAATTAGTAAATGAGGTACTGTTGTTAAAGAAAATAAATAAAGTAGATATAAATGATATAATAGCAGTAACTGAAGAAACTAGTATAGATGCAGAACATTGTTACTTTGCAGAAACAAAAGATGAGGAAGTATGTTGTGTAAGTACTGCTGATGATAATAAAGTACAGTTAATACTAAACAGACAGGTAATTTTGCATCCAAAGTGTTTAACAAAAATACATCTAAGGGGAAAAGAAGAGATAGGAGTTAAAGATGTTCTTTTACTAAATGAAGAGTTACCAGAATTTGTCAGAATGGATAATTCTTTAGTCCACATGAAGGGTGATACTTGTGAAGTTTATGTCCAGAACTACTCAGATAACAAACTAACACTTTATGCAGGCATTATCTTTTGTAAAGGAATACCTATTAACAATCCATTACTAACATTAGAAGAAGAAGCATTTTCTCTGTAACTGGTCAAACATCTGAATTAAGCAAAGAAGTGAATAAAACAGATTTTTCAGAAAACAAAGATAGATTAATTCAAGTATTAGAAAAATACAGAGATGTAATAGCAATAGAAGGAGATAAATTAGGTAGAACAAATGTCCTAAGGCATAAAATTGTATTAGATGATGGAACAAAACCATTCTTTATTCCTAATTACAGATTACCAATAAGCCAAAGACCCATAGTTGATAATTTGATAGAAGAAATGAAGAAAGATGGGGTAGTCATTCCTTCTAAATCTCCATATAATTCTCCATTACTACTTGTTCCAAAGAAAGATGGAAATTGAGACTTGTGATAGACTATAGAAAGTTAAATTCCAACACCATCCCCGATAGAATGCCAATGCCAGTGATTCAAGATATGTTAGCTCAGTTAGGAGGTGCAAGGATATTTTCATCTTTAGATTTACTTAGTGGATACTGGCAAGTACCTTTAGACGAAGAGTCGAAACCATTCACAGCCTTCAGCACACACAAGGAACACTTGCAATTTGAAGTCATGCCATTTGGACTCACTTCGGCTCCTTTAACGTTTGTTAGATTAATGCTTCAAATATTAGGGGATATAGAAAATGTTGCAGTTTACTTAGATGATGTTATCATTTTTAGCAAAGATTTAGAAAGTCACCTCAAAACATTAGAAATAGTCTTGGAAAGATTAAGAAGAGCAGGATTAAAAATCAAATTAAAGAAGTGTCAATTTTAATGAAATCCTTGGAATACTTAGGACATGTAATTAGTGAAGATGGTCTCATGAATGCAAGCAGGCAAGATAAAAGCAATAGTTGAATATCCAGCTCCTACCAATTTGAAAGCATTGAGAAGATTCCTAGGAATGGTAGGCTACTATAGACCTTTCATTAAAGGCTTTGCTACAATAGCCAAACCATTAACAGAATTAACAAAGAAAGATGTCAAATATGAATGGAATAAAGAACAAGAGACAGCTTTCCAAACACTAAAAGAGTAAAATGACCAGGAATCCCGTACTAGTCTACCCAGATTTCTCGAAGGACTTTTACTTAGCCTGTGATGCATCAAGTACCGGGCTAGGGGCTGTATTATTACAAAAGGACAAAACAAGAATGAGAGCAGTATATTATGCCAGTAGAGTTTTGAATGCTGCAGAGAAAAATTATAGCACAATAGAAAGAGAATGTTTAGCATTATACTGGGGTCTAAGGAAATTTAGACACATAATTTTAGGACATAAAGTCAATGTACTTACTGATCACAAACCAATTTGTGATTTGTTTAAGAAGAGAACTTTTACAAATAACATGAAGTTCAATAGATGGTTCATTAGTGTGTTAGAATTTGCACCAGAATTCAGATATATCCCAGGAAAATTTAATACACTAGCAGATGCATTATCCAGAGCCCAAGAAGAAACAGAGAAATGTATTACCACTAATACTTTTGTTTTAGCTGTCAAGTGGTAGATTTAGATTTGGAAAGAGTACAAATACAACAAGGAATGGATACAGAAATCAGGCATATAATAGGACAACTAATGACAGATGAATCTTTAAAACCTGATTTTGTTTTAATCAATGGATTATTGTATAAAAGACCAACAGAGAAGAATGGTTATTCTCGACTATACATCCCAAAAACACTAATCAGAGAAGTTTTAGAACTAACACACTCATACAAGTTAGCAGGACATCCAGGAATCAAAAAGACAACTAGAATCCTAACCAGAAACTATTTTTGGCCCCATTGTAGTGAGGATGCCAAGAACTTTGTACAAAATTGTGTAGTTTGTAATCGACATAAAGGTAACGTAAATCCAAAAGCTCCTCTTGAAAAATACCCATCGCAGTTGAATCCATTTCAGGTCGTATCTATGGACTTTTAGGTCCATTTCCTACAACTGTTAGGGAATAAACAAATATTAGTCTTTTTAGACTATCTAACAAGATATGTAGAGATCGTACCAGTAAGAAATAGAGATGCAATTACAGTAGCAGAAGCTCTTAAATCTAGAATTATTACGAGACATTCATGTCCCCAAGTTCTTCTTTCTGATAACGCAGCAGAATTTACTAGTGAACTTTTAAGGAAATTTTGTGAATTTTATGAGATAAATAAATGTCAAATCACAGCATATAAACCAAGTTCAAATGGAGCAGTAGAAAGAACGAATCGTAAGATAAAGGATATCCTGAAAACTTTAGTTAAACCTGATACAGAAGACTGGGATTTAGCTTTGGAAGACGTACAGTTTACTATAAACAATACTGTAAATGAGGCAGTAGGAGAATCACCACACTACTTGTTATACGGATACGAGAAGAGACTACCAAATACGTTACTAGATGATGCAACACCACCCCGACATACTTATAACTACGATGACTATATTGCCTGGAAAACTAGACGTACATATGAAACGATCAAACAAACGAGGACTAGACTTAAGGAAGCTCAGAGTGTCCAAGCAAAGTACTATGACAAAAATACAGCTAAACCAAAAATTGTAGTAGGTGCTCAGGTATATGTTCAGAATCATGTTCCAGAAGGTCCTAATGTAAAGGTATCCGCAAAGTTCCAAGGTCCTTACAGGGTATTAGAAGTGTTGAAGTTAAATAAGCTAAAGATCATAAGTGAGAGTGATCTAAAGGAAAGAATTGTTCATACCAATCATGTAAAGGTAATAAAAACAGACTCTTGGTCCAATAAGAGAATAGTTGAATTATTGAAAGAAGTTGAACAGGAACCAATAAATAACAAATACAATTTAAGAAAAAGATAAATTTATGTAAAGTGTTGAACTATTAGATATAAACAATGTGTAGGCATTAAAATACCTCATGTATACAGAATATCTGATAAGGCTTATTCTTACAGATACAAACATGCGGTTCTTCTTGGTTATCATAACACTACTTTATGTGTCATCTGAGGTGGTGATCCGGAAGGGTGCACTACTAGAGAAAAAGGGATCTGTGAAATTAATAAAGGACTTGGGCATAGTGCTGTGAGTATTGACATTACATCAGTGCTTATCAATGAAATGACATTGAAAGATGTCCAAAGGGAATTAAAATCATTAATTAGGAAAAGTGAAAATAACAGTGTTTTACCATTGTTGGAAAAACTAGATAATGACATAGGAAGTGTGTTAAATACAAGATCCAAACGATCCCTCTTACCTTTTATAGGAACAGCACTTAATCAATTATTTGGAGTCGCGACAGACTCAAATGTAGAAAAAGAAAGTGCCCGTATAGACAAACTGGAGAAATGGGCAGCAACAAGAGGCATTGTGTTAAATAAGATTATAAGCTCTCAAAACTTAAACAGTGATGAATTGAAAAAAATAAAGGAATTTATTAATCAAGTGAACGCAAATATTACCAAAGAGATTAAGATAATAACAGATGAACAACATTTACGTACATTTATGAACAATGTTAGAATTGTATTGCAAGACCATAAAGATCTATTAAATGCCATTTTGTTAGCCTATAAAGGAATATTAAGTCCAACATAAATAAACCCAAGAGAATTAGAGGGCATAATTAGTGATTTTTGGTAGAAGGACATTATACCCTATGGTAAAGGATATAATGGTCTATTATAATTTGATAACCACCAAGGTAGTTAAGAATAAGATCCTTCTAATTTTACCTTTTAATCAAAAAGAGGCAGATGTACTGATGTCCATACATCCTTTTCCCATGTTGATAAAGGAAAACGTAATTATCTCAAATGTCAACCACATCAATTTTGCATTAGAAGAACATGGACTAATGATGTCATTTATTACTGGTGCTCAATTAAGAGATTGTATACTTTTGAAAGATAAAGAGTATATTTGCAACCTTGACAACCTGTATGAAACTACTAATGCCTATCCTTGTGTTCAAGAAATAATTGAAAACAAGAATCAAGAGACAGTACTGTGTACACAATTATCCAAACATGATTTTGTTTCCATTATAGTAGAACAGTCAGTTTTTGTGTTTTCACTAAGTTCAGTAACAGCAACTATTAATTGCCATAATGTAAGTACTGAAATTAATTTCAATAATGTCCATGCTTTTGATAAGACTTGCAAGTTAGTTATTCCTAATAAATTATATTACGAACCTCATGTCTTCACAGAAATCACAATCCATAAAAATAAGCCCTACATGAACTACTCTAGTGAAGTTAAAGAATTTAAACTGTCTCAGTTAGAGTTAAAACAAATAAATGAGTTGGCTTTAGTAGATGAATTTTTCTATTACAAAGAAAATGTTTCACCAATTCTGTCTCTGTTCAATTTGGTCATAATCATTATTGTAATAATAGTGTTTGCCATTTTGGTCAAACGTGGTAATTTCAAATGTTGAGAAGATTATAACAGAAATAAAAAGGACCAATGAAGAGTAAAATGATCTTATACACATAATTTGCTGCTGAATTCTTTATGTATTATTATTGGCATTGTGTGTTAAAACAATTAACCATTTTACAGTATAACAGTTCATTATATGTATATATATGTATGTATATGTATCTCTTTTGATTCATGATGTAATGTATGTGAATTTTCTACCATATATTCTTAATTGATTTTTTTGCATTAGTGCATTGACACAATTTGTGCAATTTAAATTTTTTTTGAGAATTGACTTGATGGGCAATCTTATAAATACTTTATTTTGTTTGTGATTTTGCAATCATCCATTGAAATATATTCTTTTTGTCACACTGAGGGCAGTGTGAGGTAGCGTGACCGAGTGATGTTGTGGTGTAGAATAGATAGGGAAATTAAATAGAAGAGAGAGAGAGAGAGAGAGAGAGAGAGAGAAGAGAAAAAGTTAGGAGAGAGAAGAGAGAGAAATAAGAGTAAAAAGAGAGGCAAAGAACACAGGGATAACGGCCAAATGCTGTTGTGTCGTGTTATCAATACGCGAGATGTTTACATTGCAGTATATCGTGTTTAAGCCATAAAAACAGTCGTAAAATGGGAAATAATGGCCTCGCGATTGAAGCCAAGGAAAACCTGAGTCAGCACAGTCTAAATGCTTGCAACAGCTGATTCTATAGCCCCGCCTTCTCCGGAAGGTGTTTTCGTGGAAGTTCCAGGAATTTGGGGGTTGACCCAAGTGATATACTTCTTCAACCTCCAATCAATTATGTGTGGGAGGGTCTTTCCCACACCCTCCTAAGATCGCCTCCTATCAAGTCCTCTAAGGAGAGATTTGAATCACACCCACTACAGTCCTTCCAATCAGCTACTTGAAGGGGAGGCCTTGCTGATTAATCCTTCCAATAAGGCTAGAAGGAGGTGGAGATTTACAGATAGCAAGTTTCTGAGGGTTCAACGAGTGAGAGACCGACGAGGAGACCAGAGTCAGAACTGTGTCCTTCAAGGGAGAGTACTTCTCCCAATCGCTTCCGTGTTCCCCATATAGACTGATTCAAGAGTGATTCGTTTCTATCATTGTAACTTGTTAATTTTGTACTGATCTTTATAATATTAAGTACTAATTAAAGTGAAGAAATTACCGATCTCGTCTCTATACGCCTTTCTGAGAGATATCAATATTTAAAAGGAATAAATATACAAAGATAGCACATCATCCGCGAAGCGATCTGAAGGACACCTCGAAAGAAACCAAGGTAAGAAGAGAAAGACTAAAATCTATGCAAACATATAACAAAGAACATAAAAAAGAATAATAAAAACAGTTACAGTTTGTTCCTCATAAATCAGCATTCGTTTAATAATAAGAAATGTGACCAATGTGACAGTAATCATGACATCTATAATTTTACCATTGACGTTACTGAATGATCATTTATGTATTAGACATGCATGCATACATAAACATGCACATGCGTACACATACATACATTATATGCATATATATTGAAATCGGGTGAAGGGGAGATGCTTCTACCATTTGTGTCATTCATTAACTGAGTGAGTTATTGCCTGATTCCGTTACTTACATTCACTTTTTTTAAGCTTCAAGTATCCTATACATGTAAATATTATTGACACTGACACAAGGTGTTTGGGAATTATAGATTTTAATATATATATAAGCTTTCACTGTTTCGAACGGCCGTTAGAAGCCCTTGTTTTTCTGTGTTATTGACGCTTCTCGTATCAGGTGGCGTTCTTGATCATGTGGATGTCAACATATACGTTTGCTTTTACATAAGCCATAATGACTTTTTCATTTCCTGGAATATGGAAATAATGGACGAAATTGGAAATATAAAAATAGCCCATTTTGTGTGTGTGTGTGTTGTTGTATGTGTATGTATATTATGTATATATATATATATATATATATATATATATATATATATATATATACATACATACATACATACATACATACATACATACATACATACATATATATATATATATATATATATATATATATATATATATATATATATATATATGTGTGTGTGTGTGTGTGTGTGTGTGTGTGTGTGTGTGTGTGTATAAGCGTAGAAGATATGAGCCAAAGGCTGCACCACTCTGCCACGTTGCCCACTTTGGTCAATATTGCACCTTCCAACAGGTGGGCGATGGAGCATCACATACCTTAGTTATATAATTAGTTATATAATTAACGAAGACGATGACAAACAGCCAGGAAAATGCATTAAATTTCATAATTTTATTTCGAATTCTTAAGGAAAATATATTGCTTTGCTCTTAACGGTATCGCACAAGACCCATACCTGTCCTGTTTGCTTGTTCCAGAGTCGCTTTTAATTAAGCATCCAGTCATTAAACTCGATAGCCAATTATGTGCTGTTCCCGTTGCACATCGCCTGAACCTTTCCTTTCATTCAGTCTTCGTTTTTACTTTCCTTTTCGCATTCACTCGGTTCTCTTACCCGTTTCCTGATATGCTGGTCTCCTTCCTTGCCTTCCGGAATTTTATTTCTTGATGTTTTAAGAGCTCTTTCTGAATCATGTTTTCCAGGCTATTTTTTGGACAGATTTTATGCTTGTGTAGCTTTTATGAACTTCAGTTTCTCACTTCATTCAGTATTCTATATTTACAGCATTTTTGCTTTAAAGCTCGTGCTTGCTTGTTATAGTATTTTGATGTCCTTTAAGCCTTAAAAATGATAAGTGTCCGGAAGTGTTGGTTTATAAACAAGAATTGTGTTGTACGAGACTTCTTTATACCTTAAACTCACTCACTCTCTTTCGACTTTTAGGTTGAAATTGAAGAGGAAGAGGTGGAAAATGTGGCTCTAAGTGTAATTAAGTCACGTGAGACTGATAAGAAGGATGGGAGAAGAGTATATAACGAGAAAATGGATAAGGTGTAGATTAAGCACACCCCTAGATCGGGCTAAATTTAAGATTGGTCAATTAAAAAAAACACAATCAATGGTAAGAGGAAGATATGAATATGTACATGTTATAACAAAACAAAATCTAAAATAATTTAGAAGTGAATGTTTCAAACCCTGTCCGGGGCCTCTTTACCAAGGCAGTCGTAAAAAAATATGCTAATCTTACCAAGTTATAAATATTTATTTATGACAGAGTTGAGTAGATGTGGACTAGGAGAATTACAGGGGGGAATGTTCCTTAATATACCGGGGAAAGTGTATGGTACGATATAGATTGAGAAATGATAGAATTAGAGCAGTGCAGGTTGTAGAGATGCCAGAAGAACTGATAGACTCAGAACAGTGAGGTTTTAGAAATGGGAAGGGTTTTTGGATTGTTTTTTGAAGCATCTGTGTGGGAAGTTTTAAAGCAAAGGGAAAAGTTGTAATGGCCATAAAGATACCTAGAAAAAAATCTAGTGATAGAATGGAAAACATTTATACAGAAAATAAGTTACAGAGAGGGATGAAAGTCTTATACAATGAAAGTGAAGCTTGTGGTAGAGCAAGGAGGCAGGAAAGTCACTGGCTTAGTGAGTAGTGAGTCTGAAGCAATTTTGTGATATGACTCCTTGACTCTGCAATGTTTCCATGGATGGAATGATGCCAGAAGTCAGATAAGGACTGGCGATGTGCCTGTAAAGTTGCGCGTAAAACGAACGAACCATGAATGGAATGTGGAACGGTTGATTTTTTGCAGAATTATTATAGAGTTTGGAAGTTTTGCACTAGGGGAAAGATGATGGTGAATGTGACCAAAAGTAATGCTCAGGGGAAATGAAACATCTCCACTTCATTTCCATAAAGGAATGGTAACTCAGATCAGTCAATTCAGAACTGACTGTAAGTGCAGCTATAAATTAGCAGATTGTTACGAGTAGCAGTGACTAAAGTTTTATATTTTAGTTTGGCATTTAGGATTTTTTTTTATATCATGTGCCTTGTTCAAAAACAGAATAATACCTAGGACCAAATTACATTTTGAACTTTATATGACCCAAACCAATTGAAGCTGATTAGCACCAAACTGTTTTTTTGGGTAATTAGTAAAACTTGTTGTAACCCAAACCATTTTAAGGTGACTAGCTTAACCTGCATTTTAGATAATTAGTGAAACTTCTTGTAACCCAAACCATTTTAAACTGTTTAGCACCAAACTGCTTTTTGGGTAGTTACTATTAGTAAAACTTGTTTTAGCCCAAACCATTTTAAAATGACTAGCTGATGCTGCATTTTAGATAATTAGTAAAACTTGTTTTAACCCAAAACATGTTAAGCTTATTAGGACCAAACTGCTTTTTGGATCATTAGCAGAACTTATTATTGTAAACGCCGAAAAAACTTCAGATTGCTTACACAGAAGATTAACGAATAAAACTTATACAACTTAGTTATGTATTAAAGGATTAACATTTCGAAGACGTACAGATTGTTTCAAAATGTTTCAAAACTTTATAGAAACCACGTAGAGCTACCTCAAATATTAGCATGTTAACAACCTTTTACTGTCAATTTCGCTTCCAGAGTTGAATGGCCTCATACGTCCCAGCACTTGGGGTAAATTTTGCATGCCTATCCCATCCTTCTAATAATCTTTTATCGCTAAAAGATCTCTATGACTTTTGAAAGTACATTTTGCTGGCTGTCAACATTATTAAATGAAACTATTACTCAATATACCAATTATGTCTCACTTGGTTACACCTAAAATGTTCTGTCCGTGTGTGAGAACATCTTTTATATGTCAGCCACAGTAAGATCATTCATGAAAACGGGTAGTGGTGAGAGCTTTTCCAAAGGATGAAAAAGCCATTCAACAATAGTTTCAAACAAACGCCCTGTAGAGCTTAACAGAAAAACGAAACGGACAAAACAAACAAACTTTCCTCGGAGTCTTCCGGAATCTATCAGAAAGAGCCTCTTCCAACGACCAGTTTTCCTCCCCAAACCGATGAGAAAGTAGGAAAAAAATAGATTGATAAAATAGACCAATAAAATAGACCCTTTCAAGAGTTGCGTGACTTAAAAAGACCAAAGGACAAATGAGTTTAAGTAAGTTTCCCTTTTTAGTTTTTTGTAAAAGAAAACTGTTGAGATAGCTATTTGTGTTTCTGTTCGTCCGGACTTTTTCTGTCCGCCCTCAGATCTTCAAAACTCCTGAGGCTAGAGGGCTACCAATGGGTATGTTGATCATCCACCCTCCAGCCATCAAACATACCAAATTGCAGCCGTCTAGCCTCAGTAGTTTTTATTTTGTTTTAGGTTAAAGTTAGCCACGATCGTGCGTCTGGCAACGCAACAACACAGGCCACCACGATAGGCTGAGAGTTTCATGGACCATGGCTGAGAATTAGAGTTTCATACAGCATTATACGCTGTACAGAAAACTCGATTGAGCCAAAGAACGTTCGGCGCAATTTTTACTTGTTTTATTCTTGTGGATAAAATGTTGCCTTTGTAAGGACTCTGGCTTGAAAAGTCTCCGCCCAGAAGCCAGAACGGAATGCTACAACGTTGCAGTCATGTGGCATCCCTTGTCGCTGCCCAGATGCCCACACATCACAAACAAGTTGAATACAAATCAACAACTCAATGACAGTTCTAACCAGTGCTACATACGATTGTCCAGCTCTTACCAAAGGTTCGTTCTCCACTTCCGGCCCTTGACTTGTTTTCAACTTGTTTGTGATATGTATGCGATTAGTTGCAGATGTGTTTATGACATGTTTTTCCTGTGGTATGGAAGCAATCCATGAAACCACACGAATCCTCCACCATTTACATTATTGCCTCCTATTTCAATTTTAAAGAGTTACATTATTTCTCTGCTTTAATGTTTGTGTATTTTGAAGAATAAATAATATTCTTGATCAGCAGTCTCGATCACCACATCGATCAGTTGTCTCCCTCTGTGAAGGACTGTTCTTTGTCTCTGAAAGATGACTGTGGTCAGTGATATTGTCTGAATACCGTCGTCCACAAAGAACTCTGGAGCGTCAGTGGACATTCACTCCGTGCCACTCTCAAATCTGTGATTCAGATATTACATTGGTTTACCAGGCGAACATTGAGCGTCCTTGATATTCGTGAGAGTTGTGGTCATCACCTTTTTTCATCGTTTTACTTGTACTGTTCTCATTTTCACTGATGTTACCGTGAAGAGTTTGATAATATATTGCAGATATTTTATGGTTCTCTTTGGTTCTTTTACTCGAGTAATTCAGGACTTCAGTCAAATTTTCCAAACCTTCATTTTTGTCCTTTCAAAGACGACCTCATTTTTTCCTCCGGAAAACCCTGTCTCAGGAGATCGCCCAAGGCAGGGCTCCTCACTCCTGAGTTCGATGACCCTGCTTCTTCGTTTCTGGTATTTAATGAAGAACCGTATTTTCTATTTATCTCTTTTACGAAGCTTTTATTACAAACCCCAGAAGTCGTGACTGCAGTGACATAGGTAGTGCCCATGAACTTTGTTTCTCCAAATTGTTGTCTCAAGATTGCTAGGTTAATTAAGGTCAAGGGTCGACAAAATAAAACAATGGTTTTAGAATATTTAAGTATTCCGGGAGCAATTCTGATAATTCCGCGCTCATATTTTTTCAGCATTTAGGTCGTCTGAATAAGCAATCTTTGTTCCAGCAGATTTAGCAAGATTTGTTTTCCGAGGGTAATTGCTCAGTTGATGGATTTCGAAATTTACGTAATAATTTCCATATTATATAAATGAGTGTTATTTCGTCCATGTGTACATGTCACTAAAGAGGGTATAAGGGTTTAAAGATGATCTCGTATGAAATTATTTTGTAATTATCATAGTAGGGCAATAGTTTTCTGAATGTTTATCTCAGCAGCAATATAACGAAAAATGCTAAGCGTCAACTTACTCCCTCAAAGTTGAAAAAAGTCGAACCCTCTCTAGACGCTTCCCAACAGCACATTAGCAGATGTAGGGAATCCCAATATCTCTAGTCTACGCACGCACCTACGCACGGGCACACACATTCACATTCCGACACTTACACGCGCACACACACACATAATTATATATATGAATGAATTTTACCACATCACCGTGATTCACATACAAGCATTAGGCTACAAACGTCTTTTAATATCCAATTTGTTATACCTTGGCAATAATATATTTTCACAAATGTTGCCTGAAGGGGAATTTTTTTTAGGTGGGCTTGAACCACGGAAGACAAGAACTCAGGACTGCAGACACCGCACTTATTATCACCTAAAAAAATTCCCCTTCGGGGAACATATGAAAACATATATATTATTTCCGAGGTAGAGCAAATTATATATTAAAGGACGTTTGTAGCTTAATGCTTTCATATAAATGTGTATGTGTGTGCTTGTGTGTGTGTGTGCGTGTATGTATGGTAGTGCTCTATTATTTGATAGTAGATAAGACCTTTAACGCGAAAAAGCTGACGTAATGCGTGACTGTATTCATCAAAAAATACACCCAGAGAACGCAGTGCGAGATTCACAGAAATTCGGAACTCAGCAAAATCAACCAACTTCGCAGATAGGTTCTATATTTGCTGAGCACTAGAAGTCAGTTGCAGATTTGGCCAAACGACAAGATAAGCCAAAACTTTTAGAATTGCCCCACTTTGTAATTTAATCTGGGCACATTTACCCGAAATCAAATACCGGGAACAGGAATAATCGGGGTTGCATTCCCACTGGGAAATATGATGTAAGATTTAATGGGGAGAGCACTGCAGCGTTGCGCGGTTTCCAAATTGAATTCCACTGGGAAAACACATGGAAATAAAATAAATATATTTTTATGAATGTGTTTATAATGCAGTCGTTTAAATGTTGCGTAAAATGCCACACCTACACACAGACGCACAAACACACACACACATATATATTTATACTGTATATATATATATATATATATATATATATATATATATATATATATATATATATATATATGTATATATATATATATATATATATATATATATATATATATATATATATATATAATATATAATTTTTTTTTAAATTTTTTTAAATGAGTTACTGTTTTTGCTCTCCTTGTTGCGATATCTTCCCGTGGAAGGTTTTGTTCCATGGTTGGTTTACAGTTGGGAGAGTTGACTTCATTCCTGGGAATGAAGAGAGAGAGAGAGAGAGAGAGAGAGAGAGAGAGAGAGAGAGAGAGAGAGAGAGAGAGAGAGATACTTGTAGAGCCCTTCATTCTACGATAAGAATCGTTCTAGATTAAGCCAGCCTTGTGCTCTTGGTCAAGAGCAACCCGTAAACCGCTTAGCAGCTCACTATTCACATTCACCTAAAGAAATTAAGCAGGTACGCAGTTCAGCCTTGGACTCTCGATGGAGAGAGAGAGAGAGAGAGAGAGAGAGAGAGAGAGAGAGAGAGAGAGAGAGCCACTGGAGGAGCTTCGTACAATAGTCTTGGTCTGTAACTCTATGTGCTTTTGTCTGTCGAGGCAAAAGCTTGCTTTTCAGATCTCGTCCTCGTGTGCCCTACTGGAGTATTTGCTTCAACCTTCTGACTGGGAGGCGTGGCAATTTTTGGCATTGTTTTGCATCGTGTGTTGGGGGCCTCTGATGGCTGGTTTTTGCGAGGACGTCCTACCACTTTCTCAGTATTCTATTTAAACTTGTTTTTCTACACCTTCCATTTATTATATTTCTGGAAAGACTCCAGCTAGGCCAGTGTTGTGCACGGGAGCGTGGTCAGTGTGGCGAACGACTCGCCGGGATTATTTTGATACCTTCTGGGGTTGACGACAGGAGAGTGTTGCTTCCTCATTTGGACGGAATATTGTCATTGTTTGTGAATAGTTTTAAGTCATAATTTTCTGTGATCTTTCCTTGTTTTATCCGTCTTCAAATGCCCGCAATATTCTCTGAGTAGTATTATGATGGTACATGCGGTTGAACTGAGCTGTTTACAGTGGTGTTTATAACTCTTCCCTCTGCGAGGTTTACTTCAGGCGCGCCTTTCTGTAGCTTTCGAGTTAGGAAGAAGCCGTGATCAGCCCATATATATATATATATATATATATATATATATATATATATATATATATATATATATATATATATATATATATATATATATATAATATTCCTGGATTTCGAATCGAAGCAAAGGCTGTAATGAGTTCTGGAAAGGGTATAAATAATAGGTAGTTTTGTTAACACGACCGTTTAATAACGTAAAATTTGGTGACTGCCAGGATTACAGTAGTTGTTAAGATCCATGAGCTTACCTGGTTTTAATGGTTGTTGGGCATTCAGAATTGTTGTTTTTCCCCTTTCTTTCATTACTCTTTGTAAAGATGAGTTCCTTGATTGACAGTGATAGCGGGGTAGTGAAATTTTGAGAACAGGAAGACTGGAAAGAGAAGGCTGAAGATTTGAAAAGGAACCGCTAGTATTAGTAACAGTATTTACGTACAGTTCCCTATGCCTGCAAGTATTGAAAAAGAGGGGTTGTTGGTGTTGTTGCTTAAAGCTGCGCGGGAATATGAGTCCTGGGAGAAAAAATGTACAAGCAAACTGGAATTACAATTAATCAAAGAAAAAACTAGTTGCTATGGCCTGTATAGTGTTAGACAACTTTGATCCAGTATCGTTGGGAGGGTAAGGCTC
>NC_089785.1:7149145-7286645 GCF_040412425.1 Macrobrachium rosenbergii | reverse complement strand
CAGGATACAGGAAATATATTGTCGGAATCCTTCATTGACCCTTGTAGTCCAAAGCATAGCTCAGTCCAAGAATTTCAGCCCACTATTGTATTTGCTCTGTTTAGGTTACACGAGTCATTAGGTTTATTTGATGAAATTTAGGCTGTCTAGCCAAGCTCTGTGACACTCTAGGCCATTTAGTTCTTACGATTGTGCAAAGAGGGAGTGGGAGTGGCTGGAGAGCAGGACTAAGAGATCCGGAAAAGAAAAGATACAGTACTATGATGTAGAGGGAGAAAACCCTCATTTGTACTAAGAAGCTGAAGTTAGAGAGAAGATAAAGCAAAAGTTAAAAAGTGGTGTAGCTAGAGGCCGAAGGGACACTGCAAGCACCCTTAGGTAATGCTCCCAGTGCGCCACATGAAGTGAACTGACGGCACTAACCCCCATGGGGGTTAATACAGCAGTCCCGAAGGCTATGTTTGTCTTGACATGGTGAAGTACGATTACTTTCTGAATATTGAGAGGACTTTATTGGATCTTTCCATGTTTTCTTGCTAAATTCCCATTAGTTTTCAGATGATTATTGTTAAATTTATTATTATTGTTTTCTTTGTTGTTTTTTCTTGAATTTTTTTTATATTTGCCTTGCAGAGCACAATTCACGTTTTAAAATTTCCCTGGTAATACTGAGCAGAACCGTGACCTTGTAGCTCATTTTACTGAGAAAGAAATATTTTCCTCGCGCAGATACTCAGTCGCACTAGGAAGAAAACCCTTTGCCTATAAAGGTGTGCCTTTAAGCATGCTGGATTTTCTCTCTGAAACCATTGTTTGTGAAAAACAGCCTGAGGCAGATTTCATAATCACAGAATTGAATAACTTGCCTTTTTATACGACCGCACCACATGAGAAGGATACCTCAGTTGATTGTAGAGCAGCTGCGCATTTTGTTTAAAGTATTTTTTTAATCAGGAAATTTGTAGTCTATAGGAACCCCAGTAGTACTGACTCCATATGCTCCTGGAAGTGAAAGAGAAGCGGAGTGAAGTACTAAGGTTAATCCAACTGTATGACCGAGGAAACTCTGCAGTGAGTTGAAGCAGAGATTGCCTCCGGCACTTAATTAATTTCGAGGCGACGCCAAACTTTATTCCAAATAATCACTTGAAATTGCAGCATTTTCTTCTCATAGAACTTTAGACACTGTGGAAAATAAAGACCAACTATCAATATATAAGAGTAAAAAGGGCAATGTTTCACGCTCCATTTGCTTCCTCATGTAAATAAGTGTTACACAGACTCTATCTGTCTGTCTGCCTGTCTCTGTTTCTCTTTTACCCCCCACACACACAACATACGTAGACACAGATGTGCTCATGCCGATAAGCAGACATTTACCCATATCAAATTCCGTTGCCTTAAAAAGCACCGTATTGATGGACAAATTTTCCTGAGTCATGAAACTCGACCTTCTTTATAGTCTCCATGATACCACAGTTAGCCGTTTGACCCTTTAGTTGTGGAAGCATGATTCTGCAGTATAAGAATAATTAGAATTGAAATGAATTAATTCATTTTTGTACAGCATATAAGCAAAGACATGACAGTGATCATACTCTTGGTGCATTGGATTAAAAATTGAAGCCCAAACTGGAAGTGTCGAGATATTTTGGAAGCATATTGAAAGTTCTAAACGTGAAATACAGAATAAAACATACATAGCAGAGTTGTAGAAAAAATGCCACTTGAATTTCTCAATAATTCCAGCAACTCTGTTCCATAGTGGAGGTGACGGTGTGTGTTATCCAGTCGCTGACACAATCAGATTCTCGGGCAAACACCAGAGATGACAGAATGATGGAGCTTCACGAAACGCAGCTTGTCAGCTGAAGCCTTGCGACAGGTTACTGCTGAAAGCGTACAGCTGTCAAAGTTATATTTCATATATGCTGCTTGGTAAAGTAGTTGAGGGGCATGTTGCAGTAGCCTATACATCAGAGATGGATCTCATAGGCTTCGTCGTCATGCAGAAGGCAAGATACCTTCCACTATGGGCTCTGGAACATACCGAATTTTGTTAAAAGGTAATACATACGTACATACACACACATATGTATACGTGTGTGTGAATTTTTGTCACAAACATTAAGATAAAAATGCCATTTAATATCCAGTTCGCTCTGCCTCGGAAATAATACCGGAGTTATAATTGATAAGCGACAGTCACCTGATGGACTCGAACCACCGACGATACCTGTCAATAACTTCAGTGACGAGTGTTTTACCCCAGGGAGGAGTATTTGTTTTATATATATATATATATATATATATATATATATATATATATATATATATATATATATATATATATATATATATATATAATATATATATATATACATATATAAATATATATATATATATATATATATATATATATATATATACATATATACATATATAAATATATATATATATATATATATATATATATATATATATATATAATATATATATATACATGTATATATATATATATATATATATATATATATATATATATATATATATATATTAAATAATATTAATAAATAAACATGAATTAAAGAAAGATTATGACATGAATAAATAAGAAGAGAATGGAAATAGAAAATAAATTTAGGGAACACAGAAAGTTAATAAAACATTTCCATCAATAAAAAAGTGAACTTATAGAACGTGTTAGTTTATTGTATAGCCGAACAGTAAATACATATGAAAGACTGGCCAAGTGCCAAAGGGAAAATAGTGAAACGAATTGGTAAAATGAGTTATATTATAAAACTACACAAGAAAAGAAGAGCTGAGGTTAAGGACCACATTTATTACCTGGAACACAGGTAATCTTCTTAGACACGAAGATATGTCATTTAGTTGTATTCCACATAAGCAAAAGTCGGAAAAGTTAATATGAACCTATAAGAGAATTAACCTTTTAAGTGCAATTCCAACATGATTTTTTAATCAATGAAAATAAGGAATAGTACATTCATGAAAAAGCTTTATTTCTGTATTTTTAATATAAAATGCTGCCCAAGAGTTTTGTCTGTTATACTATCAAAAGATACTTCAGTAAGATCATAAAAAGAAATATAGAAAAGATCCATGTAGGAGAAGCACACTTCTTTCGAATTTAAAAACGTTCCAACGAAACCTGTGTTCTCCCCTGTGCAAAGAGACCTCTTCAGGCAAGAGCTAGAATTCTGGGGTCGTGACGTATGACGGTCTCTGTTTGTGATTTGAATGAAGTACGCGACAAGCCGTTCCAGTCATGTAGTCACAGTACCCTCAGCGGTCCGATTACAGCTTCTTCCGTCATATGATTTGATTTTTGCTCAGTCTCAACAAACATCTCTCCCTTCCTCCAGAATCCATTTGCAATTCCAGTCAGAAAGGGAAAAACACTCAAGTGTGTACTTTTGCAGAAAACAAGCAAGAGTTGGAAACGCTTGAAGGAATAAAGCGCAAAGGAAAAACACAATGGTTTATTCAAGACCAAAACCGTTCTCATACAGTCCTACGACTGAATTATACAGATAAGCCCTTTTTATGAAAATATTTATGAAAATAATTACGATAAGGACGACGTTATTCTTAACAATTTAAATCAGTAAAGAAACCGCGATTCAGTAATCTGGATGGAATTAATAACGGACTAGCGTTCCTGAATTGCAAATAAGCGAAACATTATCCGTAATGAAGTTAGGGAATAAGTAGAGCCAGAGATGGGCTCATAAGAGAGACTAATAAGTTCTCTAATGAGATCATTATGATTTAACGACCATTTCATTAAGAAGATCTCTTACAATTTCTCGTGCAGTAGTACTGCAATCCAGGAGGTCCTAGGCAGAACATTTTAAATGAAGGGTCTGTGAATGTATTTCCAATAAATTACATAATCTTCGAGAGCTAAGCAAACTGTTGTACTGAGATTCAGGGCCATCACATTATAGTTTGCCTAAATTTGATATATTTCAGATAATTTTAAAAGCACTAATGGATGTGGACACTATTCTGAGACCGGAGAAATGATATTTACAGAATATGACTTTTTATATAGATGGACACTTTCCTAAAGATGGAATAAATGTAAGCGATTTTGGCTAAATAATACCAAGTGTTCAGAGAGATTTCTGACCTCAAGAATTACTAAAAAAACATGAATATATATATATATATATATATATATATATATATATATATATATATATATATACATATATATATATGTATATATATGTATAGATATATATATAATACATATATATATAGATACATATAGATATATATTCATTCATTCCCTTCACTAAGAGGTTTATCATATATATATATATATATATATATATATATATATATATATATATATATATATATATATATATATATATATATTTATATATATATATATATATATATATTTATATATATATATATATATATATATATATATATATATATTTATATATATATATATATATATACATATATATATATATATGTATATATATATATATATAATTATATATATATATATATATATATATATATATATATATATATATAATATATATATAGAGAGGAGAGAGAGAGACTGGAACCATAAAGTAGTTTGACACTTTTGACGTAGAAATTTTGAATATGGTGTACTGTAAAGTGAACCTTGTACTTTTTCGAAATCGGTATTATTTTGTACATTGGTAGTTCATATATGATCCTTCCTAAGGCTTCAAACATTTCATGGTAAAGCGAGTCTACTAAACGTGTTTGTTAAGAGCCTACTTTAGCAAACCCTGTATAATAAATAAAAATATTCAAGGTATATTTTCGAATCCTCTTTACATATTATGATAAGGCCTCAACAACTACCTAGCACACATCAAGAATTGCCATTGAGATTACCTACTTGAAAATTCAGAAGTGGGGAATAATCACTTACATGATACCGTAATGCCAACAAAAGTCTTTCATTTGGTGTAATAGCTAGGTGAAAATTAATATTTTTTTTTGTCTTTTACCTTCCACAAGCGACACCAGGTTCTCAGTTATAATTTTTAGATCTACATCTGGCTTGTTTCTCTTGAAGTCCTTTTCTCATATTTATTATCCTTTCTACTTTTCTTTTCGTTCGACATTTTAAGCACAGCTGTTCTACTGTGTAAACAGTGTGGACTGGGTTTGTTCCGTAACGTTCCTGAGACAGATCCCGATCTTGCCTTAACCTCGAGTAACCCTTGTAACATGTTTCTGTAAGGATGCCTCCACTCTGCAGTAAAACACGTTATAAATACGCATCGCCAACTCATTGCATAAACATCACAAACTGGCTGAATATAAGCTAACGACTTACGGTAGTTCTAATCAGTGCTTCATACGATTATCCAGCATTTGCCAAAGGTTCCTTCTCCACTCACGGTCGTTGACTCGTATTCAGATTTTTTATGATGTATGCAAGAAGTTGCCAACGATGTATATGACATGTTTACTGCAATGTGGACTCGCCCTTGCGTACGTTACGTGACTCTCGCGTCGACGCTCCCTTAGAACAATATATCTTGAATACCGTACATTTCAAATAATTGATTTTCATAAGTCTTCCTTCTAGTCTTCGAAAAACCACGAAAAAAGTTCCTTTTTATAATGACTGAAATATTAATATAGAAATGTAATATATTTTTTCACTTGCGAATAATAAAGAGGTCTCTTAAGCCATTTTTAAAATGAGAGATGCATTTGTGCATGAGACAAGCATACAAATGTCGTTTGAGGCACCACAACAAATAACAGACAAAAAAGCCTTTGCCCTCGGTCATTTCCTGAAGTCTTGGTTTTTGTGACCCAAGCATGACCTCATTTCAGGGAACTTAATATTAAATGCGTTGACTTAACTACATCTGTAATTTTCTCTGGAGGAGGAAGTGCACGAGATTTGGATGAGGGTCATTTCCCCTCAACCTCAGCCGCTGAAGAGTCAAGTTTCTTTTCTTTATGGAGTAGATTAGAAGAGTGAAGGAACTGGAAACTTAATACAAAATATGTTTGGAATGAATCTTGCTTGTCCATTTTTATTCCATTCATTTCATTTTCATACTTTGGAATTCTTTCCATGCTTCTTTTTTTCCCGATTGTAAACCCTCTTCCTTCACGAGGCAGAAAGGACCATCACATTCTTCGTGGTTAAGCACGGCCATTCTTCCTGCCTCATGTGTTTCTTGTTTTCTCAGCGCCTGAACTGCAAGGTGGCCTTGGGTCCTCCCCCTGATATGCCAAAAAAGGTTGTTGAATTTCAGGTGAATAAAGCTTAGTTTCAGTGACATAAGGTAAGGGCAGGTTCGTCAGCTGAGTTGGGTTATGATAACGCAAAACTTATTAACAAAACAAAAATAAAATAAAATGAGTAAAATAGATATATAACAAGAAAAGACAGTTAGGAAAAAACCTCTTCATCAAACCGATTACCTTTTAGGATATTCAAGGGGTGTGTTTGGATGCAGGGAAAAATCCTCAACAGTAACGTGAACTGATAATAACTATAAGAATTCCTGAAAGTCATTTAAAACTTAAGGCATTTTGAAGGCGGTAGAGAGCAGAACGAGAGTTCAAGTCACATTGGGTTTTGTGAGATGATTATCACTCATGTCTGATTGGCATGAATGGGGGTTCTTGGGATATATAAAGGCACACATATAACGCATTCATTCATAACGGTTATACTATTATTGAAGCGTTATACTGTTAGTGAAGTGTTATTAAATCCCACGAACGCCCATCCCTCTTTGTGACGCCGCTAGAAAATCTCTCCAAATACCTCGCCATCAGATTCTTCATCCAGGAAACTCATAAAACCTCTTTCGGTTGTCTGTTGTCATTTCTTTACGGTCGTCGCTTTCTTCTGTTGATCAACTTTCCTCTCTCGATTGCACAGTTTGTCTTCCTTTATTGCGACTCAAACGACGCGAATGCAAAACTGATGCTGTTTACGAAGACGCGGAGATGTTATTGCTGTGGGATTCGAGGAAAGCTCATCAGTGCCTGCGGGCGCATCGCTCTGCATGTATGTAAGTAAACACGCTCATATGCATGCGTGCGCTACAGTCGGTCACTCCATAACGGTGAATACACAATATAACTTATTTTCGCTAATTTCCCATAATTTGCGCTTATTGGTTCAAGTCTTGGAATCATCAAGATAAGTGTTCATAGAAATTTTATTCCTTTTTTATTTATTAAGGTTAAAGTTAGCCATAATCGTGCTTCTGGCAACGATATACGATATGCCACCACTGGACCGTGGTTAAAGTTTCATGGGCCGCGGCTTCTTCTTCTTCTTTTAACATGCTTTTTTTCCCATTTGTATGGGGTAAGCACGATGCCTTCTTTTTGAAGGACTTTGATTTGCCTTTGGGATAGACTTTGTAGTCTCGATCGGCTGCTCTGCCTGTCACTGCTTAGACACCAGTAGCGTATGTACATGTATTGTACCAGTCACCAGCGCCCGTTCTCCCAGCAGCGAGGAGTCGTTGCACGGTTAGGTCGACAGTCGAGACGTGTGAGGTGTCTGTTATGTTTTTAGATGTTGGAGTGGCTTTGTTTGTGTGTGTATTAGTCTGTAACACCCATTTGCTTTTAAGCAAACATACATAATCTCGAGGTGTCTACACTGATTGCAAAGTGTCCGCCTCTGTGACCTGATTTGAGCCCGTGCCACAGACCTCTATGAAGTCTGAGGCTGCTGCTCTAACTGACTTGGCCATCGAGGCTCTTTCATGGGCCGCGGCTCATACAGCATTATACCGAGACCAGCGAAAGATAGATCTATTTTAGGTGGCCTTGTTTATACACTGTAGCGGGTGTAGAGATATCGATTGCGCCGAAGAAACTTCGGCGCATTTTTTACTTGTAAATTCTGGACAAACTCATAATTTCACTTTTATATGTAAACAAAACTTCATATCCCGCAAAACCAGAAACAAGGAACAACACGCTCAAGATAAAAAAAAAAAAAAAAAAGTCCAAGCATATTCATGATTGTGCTCAACACTTCCGGGGAAGAAGAAGAAGCCTTCAAGATACGCAAAAAACAGACTGTCATGTGGAGAAAGATGGCCCTGAGGAGGAGGAGGAGGAGGTTGAAAAGACGAACCCTCAGAATGAGTTGGTGTTCTTATGAAAAGTGAAAGGAAAAACTCTGAAGCGGATATTTTTGTCAAGGGAGGATCTTCATTTGGAACCAGCGGCTCTGTGAGTTCAGGAGTAGTCTGGGATCTCTCTCTCTCTCTCTCTCTCTCTCTCTCTCTCTCTCTCTCTCTCTCTCTCTCTCTCTCTCTCTCTCTCTTAACTTTTATGTAAGGAAAATAAAATAATGTGCTGTAAATAAATATTGATATTAAGTTTTTCTTATTTTTAAATATATCGATGTGACTAATCCCGCGTGTGAGTATCCATTAAAAATCCTGTCTGCAGGTAACCTTGTACTGCGACTGACAAGTATTTGAGAAGACAGAGTGAACCCCGCATTTTTAATTAGAAAATCGTGAATTATCAAGCAGTTTTTTCTTAATAAATTACGGACTAATTTCAAACTAACTTCAAGTAGAATATATATGAAAAGTCTTCCGCAAGGTTTCCATAGAATATTTTTCATGTAAAGAAGTTTGACAGCGCTCTCGAAGATTACAAAACATTGATTTGATAAGGTAACATTCTCTCTCTCTCTCTCTCTCTCTCTCTCTCTCGGGCGTGAAACGACAGAACCCCGAGCTATATAAACAAGCAAAAAAACGCGCCGAAGCTTTTTCACGCAATCGAGTTTTCTGTACAGCTGGTACAGCGTATAATCAAGGCCACTGAAAATAGAAATATCTTTCGGTGGTCTCGGTACATTACTGTATGAACCGCAGCCCATGAAACTTTAACCACTTCCAGGTGGTGGCCTGGTCTACACCGTTGCCAGAAGCACGATTATGGCTAACTTTAACCTTAAATAAAATAAAAACTACTGAGGCTTTATGAATTAGTGGTTTTATTTTCGAATACTCATTTATTAATTTTACTATTCCCTTTGTTATGATGGAAGGATAACAGAGTTCTTTTGTCTCTCCCTGGGAGCGTATTTTTATGGGAACGTATTCGTTGCGTGATTTAAACTACGCTAATTCCTTCTTATGATAAATTACGTTTTGAAAAATTACGCTGTTACTTTTTTTTCTAAAAAGGTACTTTTGATATTTACGTAATTTAATACCTGGCTCCTGTCATGACAAGTTATATGGTGGAAAGGGTTTTCAAATTATTATCAAGATATTTCGTTAGGTTTTACGTTAGGGGGCGAAAAGAAAAGGAATTTTGTTCGGCGAGTGCCCGATGAGAAGTGGAAGTGGGTGCGCGGGAGAGAAACAGCTGATGGCTACTGCTGTCGGCGATCAAGTGATACAGCAATCGATGGTGATTTAAAATGTGAGAAAAAGAACACTCAACTTTTCTAACTGAATTATTGGTGCTGATGTGCAGAATCGAATTATTTAACTTGAAACATCAATAATCACTTTACTTTACTTAAAAAAACATTGAAAGTAAATCTGAACTGGATATGACGTCTTTGAATTGTGGAAGTGAGACGATGGAAGGCGCATGCGCCGAGCTGCTAGAGGTTGTCGTACGTATTTTAACAACACGAATTTTCGAACTACACTTCACTAACACAGGAATTGTACACTTCCTCTGCTGTAACTGTTTTCGAACAACACTTTTAGCCAACTGTTCACGGCTAACACATGCAAGAAATCCCTGGCAAAGCACTTCCTAATTCCTAACTATCAGTCTTTGGCATCACAACACAGCTGCCATTCTTCTCACGACGTAAAATTTTGCCGGTAGTTATTCTGTATCGCTAACTTAACAACTTTTGGCGCTCTCACCTTTATCCTTACGATATTCTAACTAAAATTTATGTTGCCTACCGTTTCCTTTTTTTTTTTTTTTAAGACACTTCTCCCCTATCTGTTCCTAACGAATCCATAATTTTACGACAATTATAATAATAATAACCCTTACCTTGTTATCTTAGCTCCGGTTCGGTCACCCTTATATTTTTGTCTTGTGAATAATGGGATTAAATTATTTATGAATTATATCATTCCTCTGTTCATCTTCCTTTCTAGTCTAGCAATAGCTAAGCTAGTGTTACTAGTTGACTAGGATCTTTGGCAAGATGGCCACTGTTACTTTCTGAGGCCGGTTGGAAGAATAAAACTTTTTTTTTTTTCTCTCGTCAGCTGCCTTAAGGGCTAACACCTAGCGCTCAGAATCTTCTTCTTCTTCTTTTAACGTGCTTTTTCCCATTTTTGTATGGGGTAAGCACGATGCCTTCTTTGAAGGACTTTTGATTTGGCTTTGGGGTAGACCGTAGTCTCGATCGGCTGCCCTGCCTGACATCGCTTAGACCCCGGTAGCGTATGTTACATGTATATAAGCAATAAATGTATTAAATGAACTGACTTAACTTGATATCACATCTGAGTAAACAGAGAAGTGGAGGTCGCCTTTTAAACACCAGTCAATAACTTTAAACTGAATTTATTTACAAACGGAGCAATCAGGAAAGTAATGTGAAAGGGCTGACTGAGCAGCAAGCAAGCACATGCAATGTGCAATAACAGCTAGACAATGCATAGCAAATAACTGAATCTAAAAGGGCTAAAGCGCTGAAATAGTTTGACACGCATATGAATTTGCGGCTTTTGAGACTGGTTGAATGATTTTGGGTAGTTAGCGTAACATGATTGTAAAGGGAGAACTTTGTCCAGCGCCCCTGGACCGCTGAATCAGAAGACTTCCGCGTAGCAAGGTGGCAGTTAAACGTCTAAGGCTATTTGGTTTACAATGACAGGAGCAGAGCACTCGAAGATCCAGATAACAGAATTCTGGAAGAGAATTCCAGGTTAGCATTCAAATCAAATGACTTTCTCTCACATGAAATTAATTATGGACGATGGAGGAATTTATCAATCAGATATGGTGGGAATGCTCTAATTATTATCGCTGAACTAAGTTAATTTGAGCTTGGGACAAGTCATGAGGGCCAAATGTGCGTGCTAGGCTGATTGGAAGCAAAGAGGCTTTGTTTTATGAGAATGAAGAGATGAAAATACTCAAAATAGAGAGAAATTCACGAGGAGGGAAAGAATCTGGCATTAATTACAACTTCAAGGTGTACCTTATTGCATCTGTGCATGGAACTAGCTTGCAAAAGATGAATTTCGGCCGCAAAAGTCCGACATATGGCCAGCATAAAAGGAAGAGAGACCGCACCAACTGGGTGCTTTTGCTGTCCGCGACGGAGTGACCAGCGAGGCCGCGATCTCTTTTCATTCGATTTCTAGGGCTTGGCACAAGGACATCGGTCGATCTGGAAGAGGCAATCAGAGCCAGCACAAAGGTCGAAAGGAAATAGGTCTTATAGCTAAGTCTCTTAAGGGTCAGCATAGCAGCCCAATTACGGTCCTGACTAGTCTTTCTGTCCCTAACGGCTTTATCCACCCCAAAAAATCATACGATGCTGGGGCTAAGAAGTCGGCATGGTCCCCCCAAAATCAGGTGATATGGGGGTAGGCCTACATAAGTTCACCCCCCTTGGGCCCTTTCACACTATGCGATTCTTGTCGCACCTAGATGCGATTGCAATGCCGCATCTAAATGCGACACAAAATTGCGCAAATCGTACATTTGTCCGACCGCCGCACAAAGTGACCCAATTTTAACCAGTGCTTGCAGTCTGCTCTCAGCCTATAGTGGTGACAAGATGCACAGGAAGACACAATTATTGTGTCTTTATTTATTATATTTCGGAAAAAAGAAGAGAAAATCTAGAATTCACTGGGTACACCCTTTGAATACACAAAGGCACTTGTATGGTGCATTTGTCACTCTTTTCGAGGAGCTGAAGAGAGATGATGATAAATTTTTCAAATACGTCAGAATGTCTAAACAACCTTTGAGGAACTCTTGTCACGTCTACATGACCAGTTGCTAAATGAAAATACGACATTCAGAGATGCTGTTTCACCAGTACAACAACTGGCAGTTACCATCAGGTGAGAGGAAATAATATGCACCCTTCCTTGTAAATTTGCTTTTCAAAGTAGAAATTAAAAAGGATAAATGAAAACAACAAGCTGAAACATCTCTATTTATCAAAAGTATAAACTGATATATCTGTATCAAAAACAAAAATCTTTTACTTTGATATAAAAAAATGCATATCTCTCTCTGTTTCATTAATTAATATAAATAAAACGTAAGTGTTAACTATAAAAACTTTAAAAAATCATATTTATCAAAATCAAAAGCTTTTAGCCTTCTTTTATATACTGTAAATAATTTGCCGATAACCTTCTAATAATTTCAGTTTCAAAATGTACATGTAACCTAATAAAAAAAAACAGCAAATCATTCAGTAAATCATTTCTCAGTAGCTTATACTTAAGCTATCCATACCTCTAGTTCTTTCTTATTTACCAATAACTATTATTATTATTATTATTATTATTATTATTATTATTATTATTATTATTATTATTGTATGGTGATTTTTCGTTGCATGGAACCAGTGGTTATTCAGCAACGGGAATAACACTATTTATATCCAGAAGCAGTGGAAGTCTACTGCTGCCGCACGTATCTGCAGGAAACAATCGCATATTGTGAAGACTCGTATTGAACTCAATGGCCAACGGCAATCGCGTCTGGGTGCAGCACCGCACATGTCCAGTGGGGCCTGTCGGCTATAATGCGATGCCGGACCGGCAAATTTGCCGGACCAACATAGTGTAAAAAGGTACTGTACATTTTAGAGATAATAGTCGACTGCCAGCCGCATGTAGGTGCGACATCGTGGCTGAAAGGGCCCTACCTCGTTCTTTATTTTCCATTCAAAAAACATCTCTTAAACTTGATTTTTTCTGTAGCTAGAAAAATGAACCGCAGTTGTCTAGGTTCAGTGCAATTGGAAGCTATACTTCTGTTGTGCCAAACAAAATCATCTAGAAATCAATTAATCTACCAAAAAAGTGCGAATGAAAAATAGCCAATATTTCAAGTTAATTTTACCAGAATATGTTTCATGAAATCATTGTGCTGAATCCACAAACATTTAGATACAGTGAAGAATTCATTCAGCAGGAAGCCTGCACACACAATGTTATGTCTCAATCATTTATTTCTATATACAAACACGTATAATGGAATATTACAAGACAAGTCTAGGACAATTAAGCCCCATGGACAATTAGGGTAATTGTCCTTGGGGGTAATTGACTTAGTGGGTAGTTGTCCTCGGAGGTAATTGTCCATGGGGGAGGGGGAGGGGTAATTGTCCATGGGGGATAATTGTCCTGATACCTCACAAGACTAATAAATATAAGCGGGAACTGTGTTCACACAACTGGATTCACTAATATTTCACGTAATTTCAGTTTCCATCCGTTAACTTCAAGCAAAATTTGGCTATTAATAATTTGTATCTTGAATATGAATGATTTTTTATTTTCAGGTCATATTCAACGCAAGGTATCAGGTATCTGAGCTGACATACAGTTAGTAAACTCTGATATATGACTTTTTAAAGCCAAATATCAGGTTTTACAGACTTTGCGTTAGCTGCCTGAATCCTTCCTTTGAATATTACCAGAAAATTAAAATTCAGTCCTATTCAAGAGAAAAATTATCAACATTTTTGTATTTCAGTCATCTGCGGAAACTGAAATAAGGAAAAGGATAAAGAACGAGAATTCTCCGATCTATTGTACAGCTCCAGTCTGTCCTCCATTTGCGAAGAGGTGTGGCTTAACAAGGGGTAAGCCTTAATCGGCTTAGCCCAGAGAAAGCCTCACTCACTGGAGTGATGGCTGCTGCACCCCCACCTGTCTCTCTTTCCGCGATAGAGGATAAGGATATACTTTCAGATTCCAAAGGAATTTGGGAGGGTTAAACCCCGAGGTGGTAAGAGGAAGGGAAATTGGTGGAGGAATTACCTGCAGAAAGGTCGTGGGTGTTCAGGTTTTAAGCTTTTAAGATACAGTACCATGTAAACCGCCAACCCCCAAAAAAAAAAAAAAAGGTAAAAATGCACAATCGAGTTTACTGTACAGCCTATAATCAAGCCCACCGAAAATAATCTATTTTTTTGGTGGTCTCGGCATAATGCTGTATGAGCCGCGGCCCATGAAACTTTAACCAAGGCCCGGTGGTGGCCTGTCCTATAGCGTTGCCAGAGGCACGATCATGGCTAACTTTAACCTTACAATAAAAACTACTGAGGCTAGAGGGCCGCAGTTTGGTATGTTTGATGATTGGAGGATGGATGATCAACATACCAATTTGCAGCCCTCTAGACTTAGTAGTTTTTAAGATCTAAGGGCGGACAGAAAAAGTTCCGACGGACAGACAAAGCCAGCACAAAAGTTTTCCTTGACAGAAAGCTAAAAACGAAGCATGATGAGAGTTCGTCATCAATTACAGTATTTCTGCAAAGTCACAACACCCCTCAGCAGAGCATTATCCGTTGCTACAACGTGGAAGAGAGTAACGGAAAATGACAGCTATTCCATTTTAAGTTCAAGTGAGAGAGGGTTCGTGTTTAGATAACTAAATGAATGATGATGACTGACAATCAAGAGATCTAAATGAATGATGATGACCCACAATCAAGAGGACAGAAATGCTATGGATTAGGGATAATGGTAACCATGACTTTTGTGGCGAAGCCAAACATACAAAGCATATTTTTCTACGTTTTTGTCAAGAAGTCAGAAGAGTTTTTGTATGGTTTAAAACTCAATTCAGGTTCGTGTGGTCACTAGATTACTACAAGGAATGGCTTAAATTACTAGTGTTTGATATCACCGGTAAACTCTGGAAAAAAACAGGAATACTGCTGTTCTGCTCTTTTCGTAACAGTGTATATTGTATACAGTAATGATTAAGGGTGTGCAAAGCTTGCAGATAGTTGAACGTTCTGTCTACATAAAGGAAATTTTAATTATGTCGCATGGTTATTAATTAGTCTTTACTCTAGTTCCTCATTGGACGGGTGGGTATCGTTCTCGGTTAGCACTCTGCTGGGCCCGCGCTCGAGTCTCCGACCGGTCAGTGAAGGATTAGAGGAATTTGTTTCTGGTGATAAAAATTCATTTCTCTTTATAATGTGGTGCGGATTCCACAATAAGCTGTACGTCCCGTGTTTAGGTAACCAATTGGTTCTTAGGTACGTAAAATAAATTTAATCCTTCGGGCCAGCCCTAGTAGAGCTGTTAATCAGCTCAGTTGTGTGGTTAAACTAAGGTATACTTAACTTTTAGTCTTTACTCAAGACAAATTGATGAACATGGTTACAAAAGAATTCTTAATTGTAACATTGAAGTTAAAGGAATAATGTTATTGCTGTGTGTCGGGCATTTTTAAATAAAAAATAAGAAATGATGTTTATCTGTCTCCAGGTGAGATTAATGATTTAAACTATTAAACATAAAGATATTCCACCGAAATTTGTTTTGTATTATCAAAGGACACTTTCTCTTTAGCCATACTGATAATGTTAGAACGGTTCTGCTACTTGTTTACAAAGTATCTATAGAAGTAATTTTACAATGGTTAAATAATGACTAATTTTTTCCTTCATAGTAACATGTTACGCAAGAAGCTACGAGTAAGGGAGAAAATATTTCACAAAGCGTGTGATATTTCATGCGCTGATTCACTTGTCAATGCATTTCTGGGTTCTTCTGAATTGCAAATGGAATATTGAAAATGGAACACTGAAAATGGAACACTGAAAACGGAACATCGAAAACGGAACATTGCGGTGGGGCAAGGAAAATGAAAGCGGACTTGGACAATTTTCCCAATGTATCGATATTCACTGGGCCGTCAGTGGTTAGGGAGGATTTTTTCTGCCATCAACTGGAATCGCGGACAATACCATCCAAACTAACGTGTGATATTGATCGTTTAGATATATACAAATACATATCTTTATCAGCCTAATGATATGCAATAGAAGAGAAGCGTCAACGTTGGAAGATGTCTGAACTACCCGATCAATGGGGGACAGGCAAGTTATTAGCGATTTACTCTGCTTAGTGTATATCTGAACATATCGTATTTTCTTTCGTGGATATATATTTAAACTTTATTTTTTTTTTCAAGTACAAACAAAATATTCACTTATTAGTTTCTGTATTATTGCCTCTTCATTTAAATTTTAATAGTATGAGAGAGAGAGAGAGAGAGAGAGAGAGAGAGAGAGAGAGAGAGAGAGAGAGAGAGAGAGAGAGAGAGAGAGAGAGATTAGAATGTACTCATAGCTTATGATTCGTTAAGTGACCTATTCTACCACACAGCGTTTGTAAGTGTTTTGGCCCTCTACACGGGTATTAAAGCACAGACCCACATTAGTCGTCTTTTGGTACATGAGTCGTGCAATTAAGCGCTGTTTCTCGTGGAAAGCTACTCATGTGGAGCTCGAACGTGTTGGGCATCTCCTAACTAGTAACAGATACGACAGCAACCTAATAGAAAGCTGTATACGAAAACAATTGGGTAAGTATGCCCGCACACCAGCGAAGACTCCTACCGCACCAGGAAACAAGTCTTTTGTATTACAGAGCCGCATGTCACAGCCAGTTGTGCTATTCAGTTGTAGCAGTAATTTCCTTATTGCAATTAGAATCATTATTTTGCTGTAATGTTAATTTATAACATTAATGCCTTTTATTGAAAGTGACTCCGTATTCTATTAATTAAATGCCACATTCTGTGTATAATCTGCATTTAATAAAGTAGAATCTTATGTTGATCAGAGGTTTCAATTGGCGAACTCCGTTAATTTTACTCGTGACTTGTGTCCGGTTAGTGTTTACGTTGCCCCCAGTGATTGTTGTTCAAGACAGTCTCAATTAATAGTTTCATTAAATTAACAGCCAGTGGTCAAAACGTCAATATATATCTATATATATATAATTGTATATATATATATATATATATATATATATATATATATATATATATATATATATATATATATATATATATAGTATATAATCTACTGGTCTCTTTACCAGATATGCACGTAGCTGTAATAACAACAATGCCCTCTTTACATTTTAAATCTAACACAGCCGCATCATAATCATGCAAATAATGACGGCGTTGAGTTCATGGACAATTAGAATTAGAATCCATAAATTCTGTTTTGTTTTCGCCTTCAGGTTACTGTGCACGGGCGGGGACAGGTTCTTTCTCTTGAGCAGGATTGATGCCTTCATGAACTGGTAATGAATTACAAGTTTAATAGCGCAGTCGGGGTTTTATTAAGGATACAAAAAGTCCGTTACAATGGTACGAAAGGCGCTTTGATCCCCATGGCGATCGGATCGTGCCCTGGATGTTAAAGGATTTGTTCCATCATTTCTGAAAGTAGATAAAATGACACCCTCGTGTCTTTCGTCATCAGTGTGTGTGTAATAGTAATAACCTCAAGGCCTTCTTCACTTCTCAGAATTCTTCGCTGTTCCTGGATAAGCAAGACACAGTGACAAGCCCATAAAGGCATCAGTCCTGCTGAAGAGAAAGAACCTGGCCTCGCCCCTGCACAATAACCTGATGGTGGAAACAAAATAAGAGTATGTGGATTCTGCCACCTTGTCCATGAACTCCACACTGCCATAGTTGCGTGATCATGATACGGCTTTGTGAAGGGTTGTTTTGCCATGCTCAAGGAGGCAGTGAGATGGTACTATCAATAACAACAATCATACTCCTACCTACCTGACAGCTAGAGGAAATATTCACCTATAGACTGCGTCACCGTAAACTGCCGTTTGAGCATATACGAAGCATCAGAGGTAGCGAAATTTAAACCTCCCCTTAACAATAAACAGGGAATGTCCTTCCCTGCCACCATCTATACCGGTCACTGATATCACCACTGAATTCAGCCATGAACTGCAAGGGAGATGTCCCCCGGGACCCCACGCTCCCAGCTGAAAAACGGAATGTGGTTTGGAGACTGAGTGGCGTGCACAAACTCCTCTTCAAAGCATTACAGAACTTGGGTCCTAATTAGAATAATACTGTAGAAATGAAGCTTCAAGCAGGATGGTCAGACACGCTGCCTTTCTGAGGTGTGTTAGATCAAAAGCGCTGTTTTAATTAAGAATAACCTCCTTTATAGGGACCCGAACCACCGACCACTAAAGCAGCAGACCAACGTATCCCCCGATTAATCAAAAGAGCCAGCTGCTCTAATGGTCAGCGGTTCAAATCTCCAAAGATTATGACATTGTTAACATCTATTTCCAAGTAATATTATCTTATAATATGAGATATGCTTGGGAAAACTTTGTTTTATGAAAGCAAAATGTCTTGGGAAGGAACTGCAGAAATTCAGAAGTGACGCACGACGGCATTCCTACTATTTAATTAAAGACACTTCATGGGAAGCCTGTCACCGACACCATTATCTATCTCATCTGCTACAGGAAGAAGCCTGAGAAGAATACACAGTGTCCTGGCAACATTAGGTGAAATCATGTTTTGAGACAAACGTAACAACAAATGTTACAAACTGATGATGGCATGGTGTCAGAAAAGTTGACCTATCAAGTGTTTGTTTTGGTGGAGTTCACTCTCATTTTACAGGGGTTGTCGGTCCTTTCTTTATATCCGCTAAGGCTTAGAGTAGATTCACCTTCAGTAAAAGCAATTTGAAACACCTCCCTCCCCACAAAAAGAGATAGACTGTACCGTTCTTGGGTCAAAGGACTGCAGTCATCTTTATTTCTATTTAATGGGTAGATGTATGAATATATATATATATATATATATATATATATATATATATATATATATATATATATATATATATGTATATGTATATATATATATATATATAATGTATATATATATATATATATATATATATATATATATATATATATAATGTAATAGGTAAGCGCTCATGTACGTATGTGTGTACGTGCGTATGTGTGTGAAATGATACTTTATAATCGACTTTTGCCGAGTAGTTTTAGCTTTTAGTCATTTTCTTCCGAGCTACAATATTCAACTTTATTCCCAAAATATTCAACTTTATTCCCAAAATATTCAACTTTATTCACAAACTATTCAATTTTATTCCCAAATTACTCAACTTTATTCCCAAAATATTCAACTTTATTCCCAAAATATTCAGTGTTATTCCCAAAATATTCAACTTTATTCCCAAAATATTCAGTGTTATTCCCAAAATATTCAACTTTATTCCCAAAATATTCAGTGTTATTCCCAAAATATTCAACTTTATTCCCAAAATATTCAGTGTTATTCCCAAAATATTCAACTTTATTCCCAAAATATTCAGTTTTATTCCCAAAATATTCAACTTTATTCCCAAACCTATAAATGGCAACTTCTTGGCTGAAAGGAGCCAAAGTGACACTGTCTACATTCCTGGCGACGAATAAGCATAATAATTCCCTTCATGATGGAACTACAAAGCACGATTTTCGGATGACAATATTTTTGAAGTATTTCCATTTATCTATAAATGAAGACATGTACGATGTCTGCGTATGGAGACAAAAACATAATTCTCCCTCGTGAGAAATATCAGTTATAAGTTCCATTTCATTTTGGTTCGTACTGGGAGCAGCATTACACGTGGACCAAATTTGTGTTTCATTTTTCATTCACCGCCATCCCTTCCAATGACCAGTTCGTCAAGGGTTTTGCGATGGAAGGTGATATTCCCATTTTTATGGCATTCCCTTTGCAGTATAAGACCCTATCAGACAAATATCAAATCGACCTCCAAATTTCCATTTTTTTCCTAATTTTTTCGACCACCTTTTGTTAAAAATACGAATTTTTTTCTGCAAGCGAAGTTAAAGCTATTCCTTTATCATTCCCCTAATAATACGAGCGCACTACTTTTGAGTGAAATACAAGAGTCAGATGGTCTTCGATAGACTAGGTAATCCTTCCCTTCATCTGTCTGGCAGACCACCAGATCCGAACAGGCGCAACGTTCTGTCTCCATGAAACATCTGATCTGAAGACTAAGGAATATGCCAGTGGCTGGACAGGGTCATCTGTTCCATTATTGGACCTGGATAGGCTCTGTTCACTGAGCTTCGCTCCAATATGATGTAACTGAAGTCGTCCTCTAAAGGTGGCTTATGCTCTGTGTGTAATTACAAGCTCGCCAGTGTCTGTCAATGGAAGTATGCGTTAACAGGAGCTAACGCTGGGAAATCTGTTTTTATTTTTGTATTTTTATATTTCACTCCAATCACAAAAGTAAAATATTTTCATATACCAGTCATAAAATCTAAAAATAACTTTCTCTTTTTTTATATTGTAAGAATATCTTGGCATTCTGTATTTGTTAAAATGAATTAAGAACGCATTTAACCTTCAGAATAATATTTACTTACACTCTGCGTAAAAACCTTCGTAAAAATATAATCTAAAACCAAAGCTCACGTTTCCATTGGTTTCCTTATCTAAATATTCTCGATATCAGTCGCAATCGGAAGCTGAACACCAAACTGACCGACGAGAGAAAACGCCAAATTTGATGTCTCAATCAGAGGATCCGAACAATGCTAACAGACGCATCTCTTTCAAAACAAATGGTCACTTTTTCCACGAAATTCTTTTCACTGATGGTCGGACAAAATTTTCTCTAAGAGAGATGATTAATTTTGGCAACTTTCTGAAACAATGCTCCAAACATTCACACGCAATTATACATACACACACAATATATTATATATATATATATATATATATATATATATATATATATATATATATATATATATATATATATATATATATATATATATATATATATATATATATATCAAAGGGCTCTTGTGTTTTCTGAAAAAAGGCATTGTTTGAACACAAAAGGTATTTTCTTGCATCCTTTCAATTTACCCATGACCTTGACAAATTAAGTCAAGGTCAAATTGTCGTATAAAATCGTTTTATAAAATTCCAATTTCTCTTCATGGGAGTGTGTTAAGTCTGTGTAACAAAAAGACCTGGTTTGAGTCCTAATCAAGGATGATTCACTTATTCATACATATGCATTATATATATATATATATATATATATATATATATATATATATATATATATATATATATATATATATATATATATATATGTACTTAGGATCAACTTTTTTTAGGACCTCTGAGGTCTGACCCTCAGAGGTCCTAAAAAAGTTGATCCTAAGTGTGTGTATATATATATATATATATATATATATATATATATATATATATATATATATATATATATATATATATATATATATATATATATATATATATATATATATATATATATATATATATATATATATGCATATGCATGTACGTATAATAAGTGAATCATCCTTACACAGACTTTTCTTTTAAGCCTTCTTCGTAGAAAAGGCTACGTTTCCTCGAAGAGAATTTAGAGAAGAAGCTGTCTCGGTGAATTTGTTTATTCCTTGGGTTTAGAAAATGGTCGGGAATTGCTTGGAATCTTCATTTTTTCTCTGTAATTTTCCCCCAGTATTCTCAATATTCTGGTAAAATAATTGTCGTTTAGAGGCATACCTCTGATAAATTCCGGAAGACTCAGAAGAGAGTTAATTAGTTTTTTATGCTTTCTGTTAGGCTTTGCAGGTGGTGTTTAAAAAAAAAACGTTGTATGGTTTTTCACTCTTGTTGAAATTGCTCTAACCTAATATTATTATTATATGAATAATCTCACTTAGGCTATGAAATCGAAGACATCAAAATGGGGTTGGCTCTGATTTCATCTCCGGTTTCTGAGGAGCGAAGGAATGGCTGGCGAAATAGATCAGGAGTCTTCGAGGAATGCCAGGAAATAGGAGCTGTGTTATATGTCTTCTTCAATATCAAACCAAATTAAGGGCATTATTGGAGGCTCTCTTCTGGTGCTTCCCAGGGGAGAATGGAGGCACTGTTCTAGAGAATGGGTTGGTAGCCTCCACCCATGCTTAGTTACGAAATCCGGAGCCCAAAGTCTGTCTGATAGGTCCTTCTTCAATGCCTCCTGCAAAACCTAAGGGAATCTGAGGGCTAAGGAACAATTGTTTTTATCGTAAACATGCCTCTTTTGAAGTAATTTTAAATTATGCATCTCCATAAGGCAGATTTATTTTATTTTTATTTATGTGATTTTGTGAAATGTCCTGCAGACAGACAGACGCTACTGCAATCATCTGTTTCTCTTCGTGATGTTTCTGACTCCATTTCATTATTAACTGAGATGCAATTGCACCAAAAATTTGTATTCCATTGCTTTTGGTTTTCTGTTAAAGGAAACTATTGTTCCGGCTTTGGCTGTCCGTCCACACGTTATTCTGTCCGCACTTTTTTATCCGCACTTTTTCTGTCCGCAATTTTTTTATCCTCCCTCAGATCTTAAAAACTACTGAGGCTAGAGGGCTGCAAATTGGTATGTTGATCATCCACCCTCCAATCATCGAACATACCAAATTGCAGCCCTGTAGCCTCAGTGACTTTTATTTTATTTAAGATTAAATTTAGCCATAACCGTGCTTCTGGAGACGATATAGGATAGGCCACCACCGGGCCGTGGTTAAAGTTTCTTGGGGCGCGGGTCATACGGCATTACAACCAGTATGTTGTTTGCAGGTTGCCACACTCCAGTAAAACTCGTCATATAGACACATCGGAAACTTAACACCGACTCCTCACAAACAGGTTGAATACAAGTCATCGACTTCTTCGTAGCCTCACTAGTGCTTCGGTTCCTTCCCCACTTGCGGTTGTGGACACACTTCCAACCTGGTTTTGATATATGCAATATGTTGCCGACATGTTCACGACATGTTTTACTGTTGAGTGGAATTATCCCAAGAATTCTGTTGCCTATTTCCATTTATATGGAAATGGTTTTAGCCTTATTACGATGAATCATATAAATCAGAAGAGAAAGAACCTCATCCTTTATCTATCGGCTCACGTCAGCAAAAACGATAAACAGTCACTCTCAATTTTTTTATGAGATGAAACTAGATGTAATCTCTCTCTCTCTCTCTCTCTCTCTCTCTCTCTCTCTCTCTCTCTCTCTCTCTCTCTCATGCTGTGTATATACTCAAGAACGGCGTCAGTGATCCTGTTAGATGTGACGCCAGGTGACTTATAGTAAATCAGTCAGTTACTAAAGAGTTTTCCGTGTGGAATCCAAAGGCGCTCAGCTGAAAAGAGGACTGTACTCCATGAAGGTCAACTCAAGGAAACCGTACAATAGTGATTTGCGAATCAGTGCATTATATGCAATGGAAATATTTATTGGTAGTTTCAGTCGTATTTTCCTTACGCAGAGTTTTATGTAGTTTTTTTTTTTAGTTACAGAGTAATGTTTCTTTGTTCTCAGATCTTTTTCTCACCAACGATTATATTATTACAAAGCATATTTTTTCTCACCAACGATTATATTACTACAAAGGCATATTTTGATAAGGATACACAAATACAAACGGACAGCCGTTTCCTCTTCAAGAAGAAGTCGAGAAAACGGACTTTCCTTCCATTCCAAAGTCTTTCAAATGAGAAACAAAATAGAAGCTAAAAGTTTATCAGCACCGGAGACGATGAGAGTGTGAAGTGACACTCAGAGTCCTTTTCAATTCCCAGTCGCTGCTTCTCAAAAAAAGTGTAAAAGAAACTCGGAGAGGATTACAGGCGATGGAAAAACAGGTCTCCCCTCTCTCGCAAGTGGTAAAAATGGGAAGGACTCGTTTTTAGATTTATAAATTAAGGGGAACGTCTAATGTTGTAACCGTCATGGACTTAGGTTTAGGAATGGTGTGTTCTTCTCTTGGAAAATTTCACGATTTTTGATGGTGCACTGAAATTTTCAGTCTGTCTAAGCGACATTGATTACATAATTTACTTTACCCAAGCCTACTTACGTGACAACTGTGACACAGGAGGGTGGAAATGAAAGGAGGTTTGTCGAAGCACGAGAAAGATATTAGTGGCGTTATATCATAGAGCTCCTGAGAGGTGATGATGATGAACGTAAAGTGGTGTAAGAAAAAGGTGTGGAATTCTTAGGAAAGAAGTGGATTAATGGAGTACATATGCGAGTAAAGGTTGATTAATAATACATATTACTTTTGCTTTCATTGAATGAAAAGCGATGAAAAACTACAGAAACGCCTTAGAAGCGTGATCATGGGCTAACCTTGGAAACCAAATTATTGCAGAGTATAGTCTCTTTTATCCGGGCAATCAGGAAATGAATGTGACAAATTCCATCAGTTTTGTGACAAAATCCATCAGTTTTCTTGAAAGATAAGGTGAACAAAAGAAAGTTTAATAATTTTTCTTCAGGTAAATGTTTTTGATCAGGAATTACATATCAAATCAAATGTTGGTTACTCAAATTCAAGATTTCCAGGTTTTTCTTGGCTCCAGGATTTCGTTGATAGCCGAGGACATTTTTAATATGAAAATGGAATTCACATCTGATTCTGTCTGTTTAAAGACCATGTTCTGCCCTCATTATCAGTTTTATTGGGTGATATCATCAACACAAAACATAAAGAATACTTCAGGATGCTCCTCTCGAATAAATATTTTACCCGAGTCTTATAAAATGGATTCAGGGGAAATGTTAGGTTTATACCCTGTCACTGGATTTTTTCAGATTTCTAGTTATACAGTCGTTGGGGAGCGGGCATCAGACAGCTGAGTGGCAGATCATTTAAGGAACAGCTAAATGGGCGACCAGATAACTGTCCTTTTATCTTGCTGTCATTATTTCAGACAGATAAACTCCAAATCGACATATGACAGAGGACGGAGATTTAGAAGCGAGGTAGAGAGAATTAAGCAAGCAAATTATGCCATTATTTTAACGAATTATAATTATAAGTAACTTGAAAACGAGAGCTTAATACCGTAGAGTGATTCGCATAGATTTCAGCAACCGTGAGTGATAAATTGTCAGCTAACCCGAAAACAAACGTCCCTCTGATCTGCCAGGTTTTCGAAAATGTATAAGCATGATTGATTGATTGTGACTATTAAAACTGGTGTCACAACATCTAGGTTATTGACACCGGTGTAAGTGTGAGGGATACGGATGCTTCTTCTTGTGAGAATGTTGAAGTATTAGAACATTTCTTGACCGGTGAACCTTTTCTCAGCTTCCTCTCAGCCTCACAATCACTGCACTCACTTTTCTGCAGATACTGCTCTCTCAGGTTGTAACGTATGCGCCAAAATCCAATAACGAAAGAATAAATTAATGTGTAATTTTAACAACACATGAATGGCCATCTTCATTAAGGGCACAACTAAAGGAAGCAATTCTCTAAGTCTTCACTGGAATCCCATGGAATCAAGGCGTTACTCCTGAATCGGTACTTCGGCGTCCGTTTATACTGTTAACCTCTTGGCTTTTGGCTTTGGGTAGCTAATAATGGCAGATGTTCTCTGGATGGAAAACTAATGCTTCCATTCTCTCCCTTAATGTCACGTTTCTGCTCCTGTCTTTTCTGAGGTCGAGTCTGCCCTTTGTTCTTGTTCTTGTTTTGTTTTGTTTTCCTTTCCTTGTCGTCCTCCTTGTTTGTTTTTATGACTTGTGCTACATAAGGAAAGTAGGTTACCGTCACTTTTGATTTACAAAAGGAGATTGATCTATGGAGAGTTAAATTTCATGGTAATTAATGATCCATGGAGAGTTAAATTTCATGGTAATTAATATAATTCTTTTATTCATACCATTCTTTTCAGTTTACTTCGTAATACTATACATGACTAATTGACATGAACGAGGATTTGGATAGTTAATGAGAAACTGGAGCCATATCGAAGAATATGAATGTGCAGTGAAGGAATGTCAGGAAAAGGAGCACAAAAGTAAAAATAATTTGAAGAAGAAGAGTGAAAACCGAATGGAGTTGAGGCATTATGATAACAAGCAGATTGTGTTGCTCTCAATTTAAGCTTCCTTCTCGCATTTTCCATCTTTTAAAAAGAAAAAAAAAATTGGGTTCGTTGAATCTCTTCAACACACGTAGGCAACTTATTGCACACACATCACACTCAAATTAAATACAAGTTGACGACTTTCTGGTAGTACTAACCACTGCTTCAGGCAATGATCAAGCTTTCACCAAAGGTTCGTTCTCCACTTCCGGTCGGTGACTTGTTTTCAACCTGTTTGTGATTTGTATCAGACAAGTTTTCAACGTGTGTTTAAGGCATATATTAACATAATGTGGACTCTCCTTAAGAAAGCCATAATAATTATCTTTAATCTAATACACATTAGTTTTCAGCGCAGTTTATTCGTAGTTTATTTAATGAGGTATTGATTTTCAACCTGTTTGTGATATGTATGAAACAAGTAGTCGACTTTTGTTTGCGTTGTTTCCTGTAGCGTAGACGCACCCTAAGAATGTCATCGTAATTGTCTTAATTAATGCACGTTATTTCGTAGTTTGTTTACACAAGTATTGTTCATTCGTTGCAAAACGATATATAAGGCTTGTATTCGTCCGTTTTGCAATTGCTTGGCTGCATATAAGCAAGGCAGGTCAACGAGTTCTTGATATGCTCTTAATATTCGTATTTTTGCAACGAGGAGACTTCTCATTCATTTAGATAAGAAAACATTTCACAGCTCCGTAAACTGAATGTTTGTGAAACAGTAGAGTATTTACATGAGCTCTGTTCTCTAGAGAATTGGGCGTTGCGTGAAATGTTCCTCTCAGGTAAAACCAGGTTTTGTTGCTCTAAATAAGCAACTGAGTTTTGAACCTGCTTTCTTTCGTTTACCTTGAAATATAGATGAAGTTCATTTCCTTCCATTTCCAATTGCGTTTCGGGATGTCATGAAAAATTTTCTGTACATTCATAAGCAATAATGGGAATTATTCGCATTCATTACATTTGTTAAGTCGAGTATTTTGAAATATTTATATTTTGAAGTAATTATTTCCCCTGTTTATTTTATACTATCATCATTGGAAATTGTTCATACTCTGTCTCTGCAGAAAGTAAATCTTTTGAATCTCTTCAAGAGCAAAACAATTATTATTACAAGCCTAATAGAAATGAAATCAAATAAACATATTTCATTTGTGATTGTTACACTACGTTATACATACCAGTACATACTATACCACAAATGAGCCTAACCACACCCATTATAACAAAACCCAAGTACCATAAGACACTGATTGATTTCTTGGGGGTTAATTTTTTTTTTTTTTTTTAACGTCTAATAAAACTTTCTCTAGTCCTGCTGTAAGATTAATTAACAGGTATTTCGACAATATTCACTGATTTCTATCAAAAGGATATTTCAGTAGTAAAAATTAAATTGGGTGCAAAGTAGGAACTTAATATTTTTAGCACAGGGGTATGAATTTTAGCAGAAGAAAATATCATTACTTTTGTAAAATACGAAGAAGAAAAATCTTATAATACTTCTTATAATGAAATATTAAAACGATTTGGATAAAAAACTTCGAGAAATTACATTTTTATAAGATTAATGGACCTGATTTTTAATAATAGCTGCAAGTTCTAGTGATTCCTGGTATAAGCACCCATCCACACATCCCATCATTTCCTTCCACTTGGACAAATATCATTCCCTCCCAGATGCTCAACTTCTGAATTCGACATCCAAGTTGTAGTTATTGTCTCGTATAAACGAACACAAATCACGCAAACATTTACTTCCCATTGTATGTAGTAAAAGTAATGGCACCAATCGTCACATTTTCCACATTCATTAACATATGCTTCACATAAATCATAGACCTTATTGTCAGTAAATGACTTCGGTGACTTCATTATGAGTCATACGACTGAATTCTGACAATTGTTAATTCATCTTTCAGCATATACGGCAGTTCAGTAATTGTTTACGACCCTGTGTACGGTTTGATTATATATATATATATATATATATATATATATATATATATATATATATATATATATATATATACACACACACATATAACTAAATCACGAAAGTATGGAACGTGATGAATATATAAATAAAGGCAGCACCACGAAGGAAAGTGAAACAACGGAGTGGTGCTAGGCCTTCGACTTACTGTCCTTTACTAAGTAAAGGACAATGTGTATTCCTCTTGAACGTTGCAGTTCACAAATTATGATCGAAAGTCCCATGATAGCAAAGAAAAAAATTGGTCGGTCTACGACCAGTGTTTATATTATCACACGACGGTTTTGTAATAGGAATGAAAATGATCTAACATCTCACTAATGAAACATGAATATCATTGGAATATGAAAGATAAAAACCTTCTTTGACATTTGAAAGCAAATCCTGGCCGAGCATATATTTTGTAGCCTCAAAAAATTTGTCTTTCTTTTTCTTTTAAAGATGTTTAGGTGAAGAACTGACCACTGAGAGGCGCAGAGACATAAGGGTGAGAAAGGTTTATTATTTAGAGGAATTTCGCCTCTACGGGTTCCGTCCCACGTGCTTCTCTTGTCACTCTGTTGGTTGGGTGGCTTCAAGGAATGCCAACAGTAATGACGCTCTAATATTTTATCAGTTATCGTTTTTGGTATTAAATTAACTTCATACTTACTTTTATAGAAATAAAATTTTCATCTGAATATTTTATGTGATTTTCATCATTGTTATTAGTTTGTTTATTTATAGGAACTTGACCGGAGGTTGGTACTACCAGCCAATAGTCGGTGTAACGTGAAGTAGTCTACAGGGCTAGCATTCGTTAAGGAAAATATTAATTTTAGTATAATGTTATCAGTATTATATTGAATTTGCACGTATTTTTTAAAACTATAGTTCTCATATGAAACATACAATATTAAAATAGTAAAGTTGTCGCCAAACAATAAATCAAAATGAAAATTGGTACCAACTACCCTACCTCCCTACCCAAACCCAGCCAACGTACTTTTCAAAGACTTTTCTCGCTTTGCGAATTTGCGATTAGTTGTCGTTTAGCCAACGAGTGGTTAAGAGTGCACAATTTTCGCTGATTATATTGTAATTAATCATTAGCTAGACGTTATAGACAGCGGAGGAGGATAGAGGGAAGGCCCATGTGAGTGTTATAAAAAAGAGCCTTTAGGAAATTGGGCTCCAGTATCGCGATGGTCAGTTTGAACAAAACACCGCTACCTTTGACGACTCAAGAACTTTGCCAATGACGACGTAAGTGTTCCTTCATTTATTCCTTGTGCTTTTACTCTTATTCTTGTTTATTGACATGAGTTAGTTTTTCTTTCTATGATTTTTCGGGATCGTGTATTTTTGAGAGTTGATCGGTGGCAGGCTCCAAAATAAGTTATTATTCAAAAATAATTTCGTGCTCATTGTGTATTCTTGTTAATAACTTTATTTTTGGATTTTGTCCAGGGTGGTTACTGATTTCTGTCGTGTTTGGTGTGCGTAGTGTATCCCGTTTGTTTTTGGCAGATTTTGAATGACAAATGTCTATTACTTACTGGAAATGTGTGTTTAAACTATGGAGGCCCGATAGAGCATATTTTTATCATCATTATTGTTGTAGGTCAGAATTTTTACATTTTTTGTTGCTTTCAACAACAAGCCTCATTATTATTATTATTATTATTATTATTATTATTATTATTATTATTATTATTATTATTATTATTTGGTGATAAGGAGAATGAGTTGGTTCTAAAGTTACTGAAACTTGGGAATTTTCTTAAAAAGAAAAAAAAAAAACTTTCGTTCGCAGCTGTTCATAAGGGATGAGGTGGGCGTCTTTTGGTTGTTAGTTCCTTCGTGGCATTTGGGGGAAGGGGTTGCAGCCTTTCTCTTTAATTAGCTTCCTCGGATTTTGAATGAAAAATAGGAGGTTTAGGCTAGGCACATCTAAAGGGTATTTTTAAAGGATGGGGATTTCAAATTTTTATGGGATTATCTGGCAGTTATTTTTTTTGTTTTATTGTATTTTTGAGTTTCCTTTGAAAAGCAATCTGTCGAAACATCGCTAATAATCCGTTGAAAACTGGCCCCCTTTTTAGTCGTCTGCAGGTTTCAGTGGTTACCATCGAATAGGAACTTCGATAAGCTTGTATAAACGCTTTCGGGTCGTTTCGGCCGTAAGTCATCTAGGTCGTAAGCACGTTTGCCTGCAAAATGGGCGCCGTGTTTAGTACCAGCCCCTTGGGGATGTACGTAGAACATAAAATGATAACGGTAAATACCATAAACATAAATACCATAAACATGTTGGGCCATTGTGTGGTCTGGGTCACGTGATATAGCGTGCTCCTGGGACGAACGGGTGAGATCTGCAAAGCGCACGGGTGGGCAGGTGTTCAGGGCTGCTATGGCAGGTGCCCAGGTGGGTTACCTGATGTCACTCACATCCTTCCAAGGCGTCAGCCTCGAACCCGCACTGAGGAGGAGAGGTTTTCAGTGAGGCCTTGCTAGGGAATGGCTGTGAGGTGGGTTTCCTGTGGCTGCCTGATGCCTCTGCCTTGCGGTGTTTGTGCTTTTGAATGGAAGCAGAAAAGAGAATGATGATTGGGCAGAATTTAAGCTGCTCAGTGGGATCTCGATGTTACGTATATACCTCAGTAGATGTCTCGTCCAAAGGCTGCATTCATATCAGCATTCAGAATCCAGTATTGAAGTATTTGAGAAGAGAAAGGCGGTTGATTGTTATTTTCATGGAAGTGTCGGAATGAGAGACAGTTCAAGGGTCTTAAAAGAAGCGTAATAGCTTTAAAGGTTTCCATCAGACCAAGTAGAGAAGGGCGTGGGTATGAGGAAATGAGTCTGAATTTAGAGAAATATTTATCAGATGAGTGTTAGAATAGGCAGTCTTTCTCGATTGGGAACATAAAAAAGAACGAAAATGGAACATTTATAAGAATGTTGCAATGTTTGTTTTCACGAGGAATGCATCCACAATTCGACAATTAATGTGTGATTGCGGTGGAGTGTTAGGTCTTGTATATCATATGGAACCACCATATTATATATATATATATATATATATATATATATATATATATATATATATATATACATACATACATACATTTTGTGTGATCTCTGGCGGTGTTACCAGATTCATTAGTAAGCAGTGGTCGCAAGTAATTTCTTTACGTTCCTGATTCCGAAGTACTTAGTATAATTTTTTTTAGAAACCGTTGAAATTCAAATTTATGGATGAATTCAAGGACATTTCCAACATGTCAGGACTCGAAAAGTGTCATTATGGAGAGCAGCTCAGCACTGTGTGACTTATATAGTTGACAGGTTGTTGTCATTACCTTCCTTCCCCAGCTCCAGTAATTGTGACTGATGAGAGTTGTATCATTTGTACTTAAAATCCAAATCTTATGTAGGCTATATATATATATATATATATATATATATATATATATATATATATATATATATATATATATATATATATATATATATATACGTACTGTATATAGTGTGTGTATGTATTTATATATGTATATAAATATATACATAAATATATATACAGCTGACTCTGTTAAGCTACCCCCACAAACCCTAGCCTAACATTGCCATTTATTTAGAAAGTCCTATACACACACTTTTAACCAGTAGGCAAGTATTTTAGTATTTTAGAATAGAAAGGGGGTTGGAACATTTCATGGTTGCATCAGAATTAAACGACCTATGGAAGGCAGGATAGCTATGAAGATTTCCGTGAAGCCAAGTAGAGAAGGGCGTGGGAATGAAGAAATGAGTTCGAATTTAGAAAAGTGTAGATCAGGCGAGGATTGAAATAAGTAGTTTTCTGCATTAGTAGTTGATTTAACAGCGAAATTATGAATGTGGTGGAGTTTGAGGTCTTACAATATCTTAACAGCTATACCCTTATATATATATATATATATATATATATATATATATATATATATATATATATATATATATAACCTCCAACTCATATGGCTTCGAAAATTGAGCGGTTAACGAACAAATTAGAGGAAGTGGGCAGCTTGCCCACGAAAACTGCCGTTTCACCATCGCAACTAAACTGTCATAGCCCTTAACAATTATTCTGTTTTGTGAGCTCTAAAGAAAATACTGGAAAACTTGGCTTTTAAGTGAAGGGAAAAGTATTAGGTAAGATAACCACGTCCCTTAAGTGTCCCTATCTGCCTACAGTATTATTCATTTGGATGAAAGTTGAATCTTAACTTTTAGATTGACCTGTGACCTCAGAAAACAGGTCTGAGTCAAATATATTTAGCAGAATTATGTCACACCTACAAGGACCCCAACTATCCAGTGACCTTCAGTAGTAGGTCAAGGTGTAAACCATTGTTGGTCTTCGACACAGTAGGCACCGGCGGATGTATGTGCTCTCGAAATACTATTTTTCTAGTTTTTTTCTTTTAGCAATTCACACCTCCGAAATCTGGTAGTTGATTCCCTACAGAAATAGTGCACTCTTTAATTAAGCCTATTACGTTTTCTTCGGACAAGGAATTCTCTAAATAAAGATAATACCCTGTACCGTTTGACACGCTTCTAACAGTCTCTGATGTTTTTACAAAATAGAGAAATAGCAGATAAGTAATTGGATGCTAATCTGTCTCTGCTGTTCTGTAAAGAACTAACACGAAGCAATTAATTACTGCAATTGATATTCTCATTGGCTTAGGCGAGGGATCCTGGGATTTTGAAAGCTTTCCAAATTTTAAATAGTGGGAATGGATCCATTGTCCCTCGGTTCTCTTGTTTCGCTTCTGATGTTGAAATGAAATCTCTCTCTCTCTCTCTCTCTCTCTCTCTCTCTCTCTCTCTCTCTCTCTCTCTCTCTCTCTCTCTCTCTCTCTCTCCTTCCTGCAAATTGCTTTTATAGCGGTAACGTCAATCTTTTGATATATGTCCTAGTTTTCCATACTGAAGAGTTAGTTTTCGAAAACCAGATTCTCTAAGTGAACTCTTAGTCTTTCGCAAAATCACGTTAAATTGAGACATCTAACTATTTATTGTACATTCCTTTCACGGTTCCCTCTCCATTTTTATTTGAACCAGGAAATTAAACGTGACAGGTGCGATTTTTTTCATTTCATTTTCTCTGACTGGGGAAAACAATCTTCCTTGATGACTACACCTTAGCTTTGACCCTTGCCCGGACTATGGATCACTAATTCAGGAAATGAATAATGTCGCTACGATTTGTCTCGCTTTGCAACATCTACCGGGGATAATTGTCAGCCACCAGGAATAATAATAATGGACGCCGTTGCCATGAATTATGGGCAAGAATAAGAGGAAGGCTGGCAAGAAAACCTTGACAAATAGCCAAAGGCTTTTAATGATTGATGAGTGGGAAAGAGATGTTCGATTAGGGTTATTTATGAATGATTCTGCTTTACTAAGTCGTGGGTAGAGGTGGTGGTAATGTACAGGAGACAATCATCATATTCTATTTAGAAAATGGAAAAGGAGCCAGACTCGTGGAATAGGACGTTTCCCAGAAAAACTTGTCATTTTTTACGATGGAAAACCCTTTTAAGATTAAGGACCTGGAACATATTTCAAATCATGTGTCCAACATGTAGACAACTAATGCCAGAAATTCCTAGAAAATTCTCTGTCATGTCGTTAGTGGCTGCAAAGGAGCAGGAACAAATGCTGGCACAAGACCAGCTGAATCTAAGCCGGCTTTGAAATCCAGTAATTTGTATTTTTTTGACTCATTTTTTATGAAATAACGCCGTTGAGAGATAGAAAGCCACGAAGAGATGAGCTATATAAGAGAAACAGAAGAAACGAAGAGAGAGGCTGCACGTACAATCACGGTTTATTAGAAATTGAAGAGTCAGTAAGTATTGTTATTGTTATGGTGTACGATTCCTGTCGTGAAAAAGCACAGTCACCTTATTAACACCTGAAAATTGATTCAAAGATGAAAATATAATTTTGTCATTATTTGATGAAATAACACCGTGAAAAAACTTTTATCAATAAATGAAATATATAACTAAAGAGAGAGAGAGAGAGAGAGAGAGAGAGAGAGAGAAAGAGAGAAGAGAGAGAGAGAGAGAGAGAGAGCCACGATGTAACGTAAACACACACACACATATATACAATATATATATATATATATATATATATATATATATATATAATATATATATATATATATATATATATATATATATATATATATATATATATGTATATATATATATGTATAGTATATATATACAGTATATATGTATATGTATGTATAATATATATATATATATATATATATATATATATATATATATATATATATATATATATATATATATATATCTGATTAATATATATATTAATATATATATATATATATATATATATATATATATTATATATATGTATATATACATATATATATATATATATATATATATATATATATATATATATATCGTAATATATATACATATATGTATATATATATATATATATATATATGTATATGTATATATACATATATATATATATATATATATATATATATATATATATATATATATGTATGTATGTATGTATATATACATATATGTATATATATATATATATATATATATATATATATATATATATATATATATATATATATATACACACACATTATATATATATATGGAAAAAAGCATAACATAATCCGTTGCGTAATAGAGACGTCTTTCTACCTAACATCGGGGTCGGACTGACTAGTAGCCTACCCCTAAATGAAAGGCAAGGATGCTACCAACAGACCCACCAGGCCATAATAAAGGAAGCTGCAACCTAAGGTCTTCCGTATCTGAGGCTTCCCTGATGAAGTTGCACACCGTCGCATACAAGCGAGTTGTCCACAACTTCCCGATTGTCCTGAGTGGGTAATATGCGAACAACCAACTGCTGTCACTTGTTAAGTAAAAATAAATTTTACCTCGCATCAGGATTGAATTTACTTCAGTTACATGCTAGCCCCCACGCCTTTCAGATAAGAACCTTGGTTCGATCTGAGGTGAGGCAGAAAAAAATACGGTAGATATTATACAGATGGATATTATATATTTCTTCGTTTTAACGTGCTTTTTTCCCATTTTTATCTGGGGTAAGCACGATATTTTTGAAGGACTTTGATTTGGCAGTGGGGTAGATCGTAGCCTCGATCGACTGCCCTGCCTGACATCGCTAGACCCCGGTAGGGAATGTACATGTATTGTACCAAATCCCCAGCTCCCTTTCTCCCAGCAGCGAGAGAACTGGGCGGTTAGGTCGACAGTTCGAGATAGGTGTCTGTTATGTTTTAGAAGATGTTGGAGTGGCTTTGTTTATGTATATTAGTCTGTAACACCCATTTGCTTTTTAACCTATCCGTTGATTACATACGTAATCCCGGGGTGTCTACACGGATAGCAAAGTGTCCACCTTCTCTGACCGGTCGGATGGGGATTGAACCTCGCTATAGACTTTTATGAAGTCTGAGGTTGCTGCTCTACCAACAGCCATCGAGTCTCCACAGATGGATATATATATATATATATATATATATATATATATATATATATATATATATATATATATATATATATATATATATATATATATATATATATATATATATATATATATATATATATGAGAGAGAGAGAGATAAGGGAAATGAATCAGAATTGGGAAAAGTAAAGCATCAACGATGCAAGAATAAAGAAAAATACCAGAGGAGAACTGAAGGTGCAGAGCAGAGCCGTTGAGGCTAAAAAGAAAAGCTGAATCGCGACGAGGGCTTATTACGAAATTGCCGATCCGTTTCCGGCGCCGGAGTTGAGGAGGTGACGGGGGAGAGGACTCTTACGAATTGGGAAAAAGGTGTTTGTGAATGTGAGCTGTCTCTTCTATTTTTAGGGTTTTCTGTTCTCCTAAGTAATAGATATGAGATTTTTTTTACTGTAAAAATATCACAGCGGCCTTTTTATGTTCATGTAAATCAAGAATTCATAGCGAAGGGAGGTTTGTCTTAAAAACAGTAATAAACTACGAATCGTGAACCTTCTGCACATAAAACTCAACACGAAGAACGGAAGGTTGAGTTTTGATGATAAGTATAATTTGATAACGAACATTACGTTGAAACACATACCAAAATAATGTGTGGTTTTCTACGGTACAATTTGCGATGATATCTTTATAAAAAAAAAAGAATACATTACTTTTATACAAAAGTTTCGTATGATTAATGCTCGCTTATTTGGTAGGGAATCTAAATTTATACAGTAGTCAGACATGTGTCCCATTAGAATATTTTAAAGTTATTGCAGCAGCTTTTGCAGATTAAAATAAGTAGATTAAAAATAGAACCTCGTGTTAGTCAATCCGACCTCAATATCCTTTTCCTTTTAATTTGTGCATTTAAAAAGGATAACCTCTCAATATCGTTAATTGAAGGATTCAGTGTACCAAAATTGAAGAGTCTGGGTCAGACCTCTTCTGAAGTGGGAAATGTCAGGAAGTGATCAGTGATTATAAATCTGTCCCAATGTCTGGAACTGATATTAATTCACATCCCATCACGAGAATGAAATGGGTAAATGAATGATGTAATCAAAGATTAACCGGACGATGATCAAACTTGATTTAAGCAGACAAGCAAGCACTCAAGAACAGGCTAAATTCAGCCAATGGAGATGTATTCATTCAGATTGACTACTCAAAGTCACTGGAAGTTTACCTGGATACAAACAGAATATTATATGCATTTAGAACTTATTTCCCAAGGCGTCCTTTCTGCGCCAGTTGTCTTCGTCATATGGACCTGATAGGCTGTGATTTAAAGTTTGAAAACCAGTTTTTAACCTCACTTTCATATTCTCAAAGATATCATAAACACCTTGAATGAACTTCCGAACATTATCTTGTTCTTAAAAAAATTTTTTTTTTAATTACGATTTATATTTCAAAGAATTTTATCTGAATTAAACGTTTAGTTTCATCAAGACTTCATTAACTTAAGAGATATTAAGTTAGAGATGTTGGGACCAATGTTATGCAAATAAGAATATTGGTAAAAGGCAAAAAATTTTTTCAATAATATACCAACATTTGCTGCAAATAGAAGATACTGTTATGCGTTATATGGGCCAAAGATTGAAGGTGATTTAGTAAATAAACCATTTCACTGGTACTTAAGAACAGAACTCGTGTTCCTACAACAAGAAATTTTTATTTTATGCTTTTATTTAACTTGACTTCTGCGTCTGTCTGTCTGTCTGTCTGTTTGGGTCAAATCTTGTAACACAATTTTCGACCTGTTCCTTCGTCCGATGGACTTGAAATTTTGCATGGTTACTCAATCCCGGTGACAATACAACCTTACATGATCAGTAGGTCAGCAGTGACCTCGAGTGACCTACAGTGACGTCTCCCAGTATCTCAGGACTTGTATGAAACTCTTCAGATTTTTCACTTCTTTGACTTGATAGAATCTATCTTCTATATAACAATTCCCCTTCCTCTTCCATCCCCTCCCCTTCCACCTCCTTCCCACAGCACACAATCAAGTGTAGAATTTAGCTGTGTCCTCCCCTTCCCTCTTCCTTCCCCTCTCCTCCACCTTTCTCTTCCACCCCCCCTCCCCCTTTCTCCCCCCCCTCCACCTTTCTCCACCCCCTTCCCCTTCCCACTCCCTTCCCTTCCCCAACCCTTTCCAGACCAGTGATCAAGCGTTAATTTAGCTGTGTCCTCCCTTTCCTCTGTAAAGCTTTATTATTTGGTCTTTCTTTCCAGTAATGTTTGGTGCTTATTGGTGATTATTGTTATCTTTGTTATATTTGTTAGAGTCCCAAGGTTTTGAAGCATGCAACTGTCTTACTTCATTAACACACTAGTAAAATGTACAATATTTTTACAAGTTAAGCGGATCAGTATGAGCTTTTTCTTGAATCCCATAACTGGTAAGGCTTGCTCACCTCACCCCTAAGGCTCATCTGTCTTCCTCTCTTCTATCTGCCTCCCCTTCAAACTTGCTTTTGAAGGTTCTTGAAAGGAAATGTCCATCCCATCAAAAGGCAGGCATTAGCTTCTGTCCTGCCCTTGTAAACGTCTTAAGTGGTTGGAGATTGTCTAATGACGTCCCTTTGTGTGTGATTAAATGACTTAATCCTCTCCTTTTTAGGTGGGACTAATATCACCGGAAGTCTTTAGGTTCTGGCGAAAGTTGAAAGGTAAGCTCACAGGTGAGACAGGTAAACATTCTTGTTGTGATTGCCTTAGATTATACTGGCACCCGTGTTTTGGCTTTATAATCACGGCACAGGAAGTGTTGTTACTCTTTCTTCTTCGTTATGCTCTCTCGCTCTCTCTCTCTCTCTCTTTATTATTCTTCCTTTCTCTTCTTTCTCTGTCTATCTTTTTGTGTATTACAGGTTCTCTCTCATTTCTTTTTCTCTCTTTTATATTTATGCTATTCCTAACTAATATTCTCCCAGTTATCATTACACCTCTTCCTTCCTCCCCTCCCTTCATGAGCACACCATCAAGTCTTAATTTAACCCCTCCCCCTTCCCTCTTCCATCCCCTCCCTTCCCCTACCACTTTTCCCTCCCCTCCCCTTTCCACCTTCCCTCCCCCTCTTCCCTCCCCATACCTCCCCACCCCCTTCCCCCTTCCTTCTTTTTCCCTTCCTTCTTTTCCTTCCTCCGTACCCCTTCCTCCTCCACAACCTTCCCTCCCCTCCTCCTCCCTTCCCTCCCCTACCTTCCCTTTCCACCCCTTCCTTCCCTTCCCTTCCCTTCCCTTCTTTTCCCTTCCCTCTAAATCGGTTTCCCTCCACAACCTCCCTCCTCTCTAAAATCCGCCCTCCCCCTCACCTTCCATCTCCCTCCTCCTCCACTTCTCCTCCCCTTCCCCTTCCCATTCCCCTCTTCCTCCTGCTCCTCTCCCCTCCCATTTCCCCTTCCACTCACCTTCCTATTCCCCCTCCCCCTTCCCTCTTCCCTCCACCTCCCCCGTAAATGGATATCAATTTTGTTAACTGCAGTCATAAATCTGTTACAAAACCTGTCAAAACTAAAAAGCATAAAATAAAAAAAAAAAAAATTATTTTATTAAAAAGCACTAAAAAGTAAAAAATAATTTTTTGAGAGCATCAGAATTTTCTTACAATTGATCATGTCTACAAAAATAAAAGCGTGGGCCCCAAACGTGGAAGGAAATGCTACCAAAAAAGAAATATATATTTTTTTTTATTTCCTGTAGCATTTCCTTCCATGTCTGTCGCCCACACTTTTATTTTTGTACACATGATTAACTGTAAGAAAATTCTGGTGTCTCAAAAAACTTTGTTTTTTTATTGCTTTTTAATAAAAGCTTGTTTCATTATTTTTTTTAAATGAACTCGTTCAAGGATAATTAAAAGCAGCAGCATCTATTGCTATCGAATGCAAACGCAGACTAACTCTTTTAAATGTGTATTCATTGCTCATTTTTTTCTTTTAATGTTCCTTGTCAGAAGAGGTTGCCATTCAGGAATTTTCGAGTTTCTTTTCCCGGACTTGCCACAAATATAGGTTCCGCCAGGGTGCAAAGTCTCTCTTCCCGCTGCTGCCGATTAAGTGAAAGTTGTTTAATCAGCTTTCTCTTGTTTTTTTAACTTTTCTCTTATTGTTACAACATTTCATGATAACGGAGTTGTAATTCACATTCTTTGTTGTACTGTTATATTCCCCGTGGTTTAAGATAATGTTACTGTAATGCATTCTGTGTCCACAAAATCAAAGTATAGGGTATTCGTAAAATAAATAGCTATGAAATTTCCTTCCTATCCTTTCATGAATATTGTAACGTAACATAAATGACAGTCAGTTACAACTTGATCCCCAGCAGTCACTGTCATAAGAAGACTTCCATTTATTTTCACGTCATTCATATTCATAGCAAAAATGTCGTTGAACATTATAGTCAAAACTATTTTAAAGTTTTACCTTACTTCACTGTTAATAATGAATTTCTTTTTTTATTGGCAATTTCATATTTGCTTTGAGCTTTAATCTTCAGAGTTTAATAAATGTCATTTTCAAATTATCCAAAGACAAGCATTTGGATAAAAGACCATCATTATTGAATTCTAAATAATAAGTTTAAAACAAATAAGAAATTAGCTATTAACAAAAAATAATTTAATTATTAACAGAAAATCACTTTGATTATAAAATTCTCCCATATATCATTATAAATACTAATTATGTGACACTGCTGGATATCCAAGTGGTAAATGTTTCATCATTTGTGCTTCAACATTCTTGAAAGGGTAAGAGACAGATTTTATAATAGTTTTACTGTTAATAATACCTGCACTATCGAGTGTGAATATACAGTGTATCAGAATGTTTGTAAATATAACCGGGAATCTAACAATATAATAGAGAATATGAGATAAAACTGTTATCAAAGATAACTGGGAATATAACAGGAATGTGAGTTATATGGCTGTTATCGTAATATGTCGTAACAATAAGAGAAAATCGAAAAAGAAAAAAGAGAGAGCTGAATAAACCACTTTCGCTTAATCAGCAGAAAAGGGGAAGCGAGAATTTTTGCCTGGGCGGAATTTATATTTTTGGTAATTCCGGGATAAAACTCGAAAATTTCTGAATGGCCACTTCTTGTAAGAAGGAAAATTAAAAGAGAAAATGTATGAAAAAGAGAAAAAGAGATGAGAAGGTGCTTACGACATTTCTCTTGCTGGGGGAAGTTCGGACGTTTTTGTCCGAAATCTGTGCTGAAAAATCTGCCTATCAAGAATTGGCGATATTGCGGTTTGTAACACAAATGAAGTCTGCTCATTACAACAGACCCAGATGTACAGATAAAAATGCTTTTCCTTTTTTTATATACATACGCACTTTGACGTGCACGTACGCGTGCGCGCAGGCGGACGCACATTCATGCACGTAAGGTAATGGAGACGTGCTGGCCATGGTTAAGGACCTAATTGAAGATTTGTAGATCTAAGTTATTTTAAACTCTCTCTCTCTCTCTCTCTCTCTCTCTCTCTCTCTCTCTCTCTCTCTCTCTCTCTCTCTCTCTCTAGCGAGAAAACTGGATTACTGTAGTTTACGTTTCAGACAAAGGTTCTTATTGATAATATGTAAATAATACTAGATTGCTATTCTCTGTGCCTGGGATTCCTAATCCTATTAACACCCCTTAATCCTGGATTTTGTTTATTTAGTCACCAGTTTAATCATTTTACATAAAGGCATCGATCTCACTGTGCAAGAGGTACTCTGATTTCTCTGATGCTTTTGAAGCTAAGCAAGTGAAACTGCAAAGATTTATTAAAGATATAATATCTATTTCCCAACGATAATTAGACTTTTCAAAGTGGTAAACTGCGTTTGCAATCGACAGAATAATCCATTGCTTTTCATCGCCATGTAACGAGCTCGTATAATGGTTTTGCATAATGGTATTTGTATATAGATTATAGAAGTTGTGTTCTTGTGTACAGCTAAAGTGATTATTTTTATGCTTTTATTTAATTGCTGTCAATCTTTGGCCCATATAACGAATAATAATTTCTTATATTTGTACCAAATATTAGAATATTATAAAAAATTTTTTTACCTTTTACCAATATTCTCATTTACAAAACATTGGCCCAATTTCACTGACGAAAATTCTGCCGAGTTAATGAAAGTCTTGATGAAACTAAACATTTAATTCAGATAAAGGTCTTCAGACAACAAATCACAAGTAAAACAATTTTTATAAAGCACACTATAATGCTCCGAAGTTCTTTGAAGATGTTTGTGATAGCTTTTGAGAAAATGAACATTAAAAACTGATTTTTAAACATAGAATCACAAGCTGTAAGTTCAGAATGATGGTGACAACTGGTGCTTTAAGAGCGCTTGCGAGAATAATCTCCGGTTACTTACAATACTCTGTTTGTATCCCCGTATATTTTCTGTAATGTTCTGGAGTCCATCTGAGAACGTGTAAAGCTCACCTTGCTGAATTTGACCTGTTTATCAGTCATTTCTTGGCTGCACGAATCATAAAAGCTAATTAGTCATCGTCCAGTTAATTTGTGAATGAATCATTCATTGTATTTTAGTTCCAGACATCGGGACACATTTGCAATCACTAATCCCTTCCTGACAATTCCCACTTCAGAAGAGATTTCACCTGGCAGTTTCAGTTCTGATGAAGGTGAAGTATTGAATCCTTCCGTTAGCAGTTTGAAGGGATTGTCTGTTGTGTCTTATGCGCTATAAACGAGTATTTAAGAATCCAAGGAAACATTTCAAGAAATGAATTCACTTGGCTTTTGCTTAGTGAGCAAAACCTAGAGGCAAAAGTGGACACCTGCACAGAATTATATTTTGATGGGTCCAAAAAAGATTTCATGGAATTCCTTCATGGTGCGTTCGTGTTCACCGGCAACTGAAAGAGAGAGAAGAGAGAGAGAGAGAGAGAGAGAGAGAGAGAGAGAGAGAGAGAGAGAGAGAGAGAGAGGGTACGCGTTCCGTAATTCTAAAAGTTTCGCTTTTTCTTCCCACTTTTAAGATAGCCAGATTCCCGACAGATTGAGAGAGATATCGTAGGCCTTTTTGCGAAATAAGTTCTCTCTCTCTCTCTCTCTCTCTCTCTCTCTCTCTCTCTCTCTCTCTCTCTCTCTCTCTCTCTCGATCATGATCTATCGGTCGATGTGATAGTCAATGAAAGTTTTGTAATTCAGATTGACTTCCAAAAGAACAGATAATATATAGTTGTTCATTATCACTATATGAAGATAAAATTATTCTTTGTAATTCATATCCTAACTTAATTACGTTGATTAGGTGGATACAGAATGTTTATGGTAATGCAATGTCTTCCTTACACAAATGATATTTAACAATGAGCAGTATAAGTATGTGCTGACTCGACAAGCACTCATAAAACTTCAAGTTAGTCACCTGGAGGACTGTAATTATTTGTAAATTGAAAACCTTATTTTTCTTCATAACATAAGCAAAGATTTTCACGGTTATTTCAATGCAGCATGAAATATTTCAAAGTAGTTATATTACAAGGTACGTTTTTTAATTATTATAAACCTGTCCTGGGTGTTTTATCTGCATGAAATACTCGTAAATACTTTGAATCTGGATCTTCCAGTACAAAAGAATTTTTAGTAGCGGAAAGAGTCATTCAAGTCAGAGAGTTTGTACATTCAACAAAATATATTTGAATAAAAGTGAATGTATCTAACTGAACATCACACATCAGTGATGTATGTGTCCCTGGCTTTCATGTAATTGCGACATTGAGACCAGAACAGCAACAGAAAGCCTGGAAATGAAAAGATAAAGAATTTAAAATGTATCTCCTATTTTGCAAGAGAACCGTTTCAGTCGCATTGTACTGTAAATACTGCAATGTAAATTTTAATTACAGTAAAAAGAGTGAATAAACTGAAAGCGGTAATGTAACAATTGAATGGCCTGATGATAGAGTATCATCGCAGATATATATTTTGTTTGAAAAAAATTATTATTATTATTATTATTATTATTATTATTATTATTATTATTATTATTATTATTATTATCTTCCCATTTCCCAGAAGTTAACCACATTTTATTAAGAAAGTACCTTGGGATTTATCCTTACTATCCACAAATATTTTGACCTTGACCTATTTTTTTATTTTTTTATTTAGACCTGTGAAATAATGACAGAATATCTAGTCTTCAGAAGTTCATTTAAATAGCATTAAAAATATTTTTACCTTAGCCTTTTTTTTCAAAGGCCACAGGTCATTCTAAACACCCTTATTTTATTTTTTTTTTTTTTTTTCAATTTTTTTGTTTTTGTGGTGAGACTTGGTAGACACACCTTTCAAACTGCCGAATGTTCTTATTGAAATATTTTAAACCTTGACCTATTTTTCAAGGTCAACTGTCAATTTAAAGAATAACATTTGATTTTTTCTCTGGTTTTGATAAAATTTTCATCAGGTTCCCTATTCTCACTTACTCCTGGAACACCATTTCTACCAGAAATAATATATATCTATTTATCACTTTCTTTTCCATTTAAATCCCCAACACTCTCATCTTTCAGCTTTCTCCAAACCCAGATGGACGCGAAATCAGACTTTTTCAGAAACTGTCTCACTCCGATGCTTTTCCATTACTGGAATTATCTATCTTTGAATTATTATTATTATTATTATTATTATTATTATTATTATTATTATTATTATTATTATTATTATTTGCTCTTCTTCGTGTTATGTAATTGCCGCATTGATGACGCAGTAAACGGTGAATCTTTATCAATTAATAACGATAGAATTATGCCACCGTACTATTTAAGTTGTTGCATGTATTTGTCGAAAAAATAAGAAAACATATTAGGCCGTTCTGTCAGCAGTTTTGGTCTAAATATTCGTTATAAGAAATATTTAATAATTTCTCGGATGAATGGGATGAATTTTGTATCTCCCGTAAAAAGCTTTCCTGCCCTACTCAATTTTACAGGAAGCTTTTCACACTCAGTGCATTTTATCTCACTTATTTTTGCCCCTGCAGGATGATATTAAGTAACTTATAGCGTCCATATTGCAAAAAGCTTTAGGTTTTCTAAAGCTAAATCGATCATTCATTTCTAAAGGATAACACGCACAAATAAGAGAGAGAGAGAGAGAGCTTTATATATATATATATATATATATATATATATATATATATATATATATATATATATATATATATATATATATATATATATATATATATATATATATATATATATATATATATATATATATATATATATATATATAGAGAGAGAGAGAGAGAGAGAGAGAGAGAGAGAGAGAGAGTCTATTTTTTCCTTTCTTGAGATTTTTTCATTTTCATCTGGTCGTCTTGGTGTCAAACGGCCGCATTGTCATCACAGTTATTGTATGTTATCATAAGGCTACAAGACATATTCATGGTCGATCGATCTAGTGGCCCTTTGTCCTAATAGGTAGGTCATGGGTGAGTTCTTGCTCTGGAGATATTACAAAATAAAAACATAAATAAAACAAGAAAGAGAGACTTGAGAAAAATAAAAACTGTTCGTCTCTCATCATGAAACCCTCGCTCTTTGCTCAGTGGTCTGCCCTTTCTCTTTATTTTATCTATCTCGCTTTTTCCTGTTTCTTCCTGTGTCTTGCCACCTCTTTCTAATTTTGTTTATTACTTTACTGTTTTTTTTTATTCATTTTCTCCTTTCCCAGAACAGTTTCCAAGACATTTTATACTATTCTTTACTAGACTGATTTTACTAATGTAACGAAATGTATTTCTCCACAAACAAGCCTCATCGGTCTTTCTTTAAAGGCAGAAGTAAGGATGACCAGACGCCAAGGATTACCTAATGCCAAAAGGAATAATTGTAGCAAAAGTGGAAGAGAGGAAAATAAAAGAGAAGAATTTAATCGGAGAGAAGGCTGCAGGCTCCCCTGCGAAGACCACAAAAGCTCTGGGAATTATGAAAAGTAGAATAAAATAGAATTTGCACACTTGTGTAACATCTTTCAGAGAATAGAGGAATTTTCCCCTCAGCAGTCATTTGATATAACGGGACTGAATGAAAATATCAGTTCTCCATCGAGGTAACAACTTATTCTTATATGCATTTACTCGCAGTCTAACTCTCTCCATAGAAGGCAAAAGAGTGATTCACAATTGTTTGAAAACTGATTCTCGATTCACTGAGACTATCTCAAAAGTATATAGAGAAATTATTTACGACCACAGAGCGTCAGCAACGTGGAGTCGGCGATCTCCCTACCGAGCGTGTGACCTGGGGCGGCCATATTGAAAAAATCCATGCATATTCATGTATATATACCCTCAAAGCTTGAGGGAAAAAAGACGTCCATGCCTATTCTTGACGCCTTCAAAACACAAAAAACCAACGCTTTCAGCAGTTTTTCCATCCTTCCCCTCAACGTGTATGTCCGAGGAGGAAGAGATTGTCATGTAGAGAAAGAAAGGCGCTAGGAGAAGGAAGAGGAGGAGGAACTCTCAGAATCAGCTGTTATCCTTTTGAGAAGTGGAAGGAAAAACTTTGAAGCGGATATTTTTGTCAAGAGAGGATCTTTATTTGCAACCAGTGGCTTTGACTTCAGAAATAGTCTAGGATCACTCTCTCTCTCTCTCTCTCTCTCTCTCTCTCTCTCTCTCTCTCTCTCTCTCTCTCTCTCTCTCTCATGCAAGTCCTGTCCTAGTAAAATGTGCCTTATTTTTATGTACAGGATGTGGCTATTCGTGAGTACGCGTATCCATTTAAAATGTCTGTACATATGTAACTCTACAAATATACAGTTATAGGAGACGATAATGGGAGCTCTGTGATTTTTAACAGAAAAATACGAATTTCTAATGCAGTGTTTGTATAAACCAAAGAAAAATTTCAAACTGAATAGATTTTATAATAAGATTGTTTCACAAATCACGATCACAAAGGTTGCAAGATTAAGTAACATGACATTTCTCTCTCCTCTCTCTCTCTCTCTCTCTCTCTCTCTCGATCGATCGATCGATCGCGATTCTCTGACTAGGGCCCAGAGCCGTGAGAAATAAGCTAATACTAAATGCTTTGCAGGTAAGACACAGTGCTTTAGTTTAGGTTATGTGAAGATATATGGACTCCATTGCCATTACAGATTTTCCTTCCTTTTCATTATAGAGTTATAACTTTTGATTCGCATCTTACTTTCGAGAAACATCTAATGAAGGTTTCAGCAAATTCCGCACGAAAGTTAGGCTTACTTCATAAGACCTCATACATTTATGAGTGATAAAATTAGTGCGACCTATTTTAGGTCATTTGTCCTTCCTTTCCAGAATACTGTTCTATTCTCCGGTGTGCATGTCTGCTTCTGCAAGAGATTTTTCTCTTTTAGATAAAGTGGCTCTTGGTGGTAGGTTTCTGTTTTCTAATATTAGCAGTTATAACTTGGATCATCTTCGGATGGTCTCTTCTTGCCACTTTTTCATTAGTTGTATTCTAACAGAGATCTTTCACATTCACAAATTGTCCCTGATCCCCTTTTCCTGCCGAGTGTAACCAGATTTACTGAACAGCAGCACCAATGTGCAGTAAATGCGTCTCGCTTTCGAACTTCTCGGTTCTAGAGGTCCTTTATTCCTCACACCGTTGGATTGTGGAATAGTCTCCCTGAGGACGTCGTGCAATTGGAACTTCAGGAGTTCAAGCGAAGATGCAACGCATCACTACCCAAATACAGTTCTCTTTGCATGTATATCATTTACTTACATTTTTATCTATTTATATAATTTTTTTTTTTTTTTTTCGAAATTTGAATTTCAAGTTAATGGCCCCTCAGGGCTTGTACCATATGAATAAGGTTCATCTTCTGAGTAATAATAATAATATTTGGTTAACGAGGATGGCAGCATCAGTGGAACTGATTTTATATATGGTCTTCTCAATTCTCCTTATTATTTTTCCTCTCGTCAGGGCTGATAGTTGCTAATAACTGGCCGATGTTCATAGTCTGGATAAGGAATTGGTTTCTTGAAATAATAATAATAATAATAATAATAATAATAATAATAATAATAATAATAATAATAATAATAATAATAATAATATTATTATTATTATTATTATTATTATTATTATTATTATTATTAAAAAATGGTAATCCTGCTTTTATCAATGACTTTTTCGCCATTTGCAGCACTTTTTGTGGTAACAAGCATCAAGGTACGAACATCCCCTTCTTGTTATATATGTACATATGATGAGATGCACTTACATTTGAGAAGTAACAGTACAAAATAACATAAAAGTTTTCACTTTCGAATTTTTGATAGAATCTGTTCCACATTTTTTCATATGCCAAATATTACATTGAAAATTTTATAAGAAAAACATGTGGCAATACTGGAACCCTATGAAAATCCACAAACCAGCTCTGGTAGGCATTGGAATTTCACATGGAAAGAGAACGATGGGGTGTATGGTGTGTACTCACCCCAAAGTTCTCCTCTATGTGCTTCATTTGGACCACTGGGGTGCGTGCTCTGCCTAGCACATGGTGTAGTGCTGAGGTGACTGCTTGGCCCAGAGTTCTCATCTAGGGACTGCTGGGCTCATCATGCAAGGGGGAGGGCCAGAGTTCTCCTGTGGTGGCTGCTTGGTTCAGAGTTCTTTCCTGGGGGCTCCTAGGTGTGGCAGTTGCTCGGCTCAGTGTGCAGGGGAGTGCTGGGGCGGTTTCTCGCCCCAGAATTCTCCTCTGGGGGCTCTTTGGTAAGAGGTATAGGGGTAGGTGCTCTGTCCAGCGTGCAGGGGTTGCTCTGTCAGCACATAGGGTAGCTCTGGGGCGACAGCTCTGCCCAGTTCTTCCTCTGGGGGCTCCTGGGAGTGGGTCAATTGCTTGGCTCAGAGTGCCCAGCAAGGAAAGAGCTGAGGCAACAGCTTGTCCCAGAGTTGTAGTTTTGGAGCTCCGTGGGGACACTGGGCCAGGTGCTCTGGGGGCCCAAATTGTGGCCCAGAGGGGAAGATGTGGGGCAACAGCTCGTCCCAGAGTTATTCTCTGAGGGGACCCTGGTGTGGTGGGGGGCTGGTGCTGGGCATCAGGGCAAGTGCTCAGCCCAGCGTGCAGGGGAAGCGCTGGGGCGATAGCTTATCCAAGGGTCTCCTCTGAGGGCTCCTGGGAGGGGTACCAATGTAGATGCACAGCCTAACTTTTGGGGGGAGAGCTGGGGGGACAGCTCGTTCTAGACTTCCCCTCTTGGGACCCATGGGGCAGGGGGCACTGAGGTGGTGCTCAGCATATCATGTGGGGTGGAGGCAGTATAAATATAGATTAACATGAAAGATTATTGAAATGTAGTTGAGCCTATATCACTCTCTATGCATATAAATGCAAACAAATATACCTGTACATAATTTTATGGAAGATACTGATATCAGATTGATCATACAGTAACAAGCAGGCAGCAACATCATTCTTTAATAGATGCCTAAGTATACAGGGTTGCTGACATATTGTCAGCCCCACGCTCTTACTGCTATGCAACCATCAGGTTTTGAGCTCCTGCCATTACCTCCTCCAAAGGGCCACAATATTATATATATATATATATATATATATATATATATATATATATATATATATATATATATATATATATATATATATACTGTTGATGATTATAATCACTTTTGTACGTGATTCATTTATCACATTACCACAGGTGAAAAATAAGAGACGGGTGTAGGTCCTGACCGGTTTTGACTTTATTTTCAAGCCATTGACGAAGGACTGATACAGAGTACTACAAGTCACAAATACATATACTAAAGAACAGTAATGACGAACATACACAACCGTTAGAGACTACATATCCACCCACAGGCCGGTGTCGAGGTAGGAGTGGCCTTCAAAACTCATTTGGCTAAAAATCACAATGTACTCTCAGGGACAATACTGATAAACATATAATACCGACCACAAGCGACAACAGATCCACACCTGACATGGCGGGTTTGGAAATCTCATAAGAGGTAGAACCCCGTACTGTGTTTACAAATATGATAATCTTATTTTCATACATTTTTACAGCCTATCTTAAAATTTAAACAATTTACAAATTTCTTTTGATATTAAAGAAAAGTTTATACATCCCTTGACTGATATTCATACTATGGCTGTAACTTTCTTTTATAAAGCTTTCTTTTATAAAGCTAGAAAGTTACAGCCATAATATGAATATCAGTCAAGGGATGTATAAACTTGACCCTTTAATATGAAAAGAAATTTGTAAATTGTTTAAATTTTAAGGTAGGCCATAGAGATATCATATTTGTAAACACAGTACAGGGGCAGCAGTGATTATGACTTTTCCAAACTCCGCCTGTCAGGTGGATCTGTTGTCGCCTATGGTCGGTTCGTGTTTTACTCAGTATTATTCCCTGAGAGTATAATGTGATTTTTAGCCAAATGAGCTTTGAAGGCCAACTCCTACTTGATAACGGCTTCTGGGTGGGTATGTAGTTTCTAACGGGTGTCTTGTCATTACCATTCCTGTAATATATATTTGTGACTTATAATAATCTGAACGTCGGCTGGAGTCCTTGGTCAATCGTTTGAAAATAAAGTCGAAACTCGGTCACTGGACCTACACCTCGGTGTCTCTTATTTTTCACCTGTGGTTATGTGTGGATATATATATATATTTATATATATATATTATATATATATATATATATATATATATATATATATATATGTGTATATGTGTGTATATATGTATGTATATATATATATATATATATATATATATATATATATATATATATATATATATATATATATATAAAGTACGTATAAGTGTGTACGTTTGTATGTGTATGCACGTGTGGGTTTGTAGATTGGGACAAACATACAGGCAGAGAGAGAAGAGAGAGAGAGAGAGAGAGAGAGAGAGAGGCTCAAACAACTAAGTTTTCTTCAACATTTTGCTCTTCAACAAAAAAATAACTATTTTTCATTGCCAGCAATGTGATAACAGAACTTAGTCCTTCTAAAACAACGATACAATACACTTTTTGTGCAGCAGAATAGATTTTAGAAATTACAGGAATATCTGAGAAACGGAAAAAGACGAATTATTTTTCAATTTGCAAATGCTGAAGAAATTTCCATTTATTGTTTAGAGTTGACACACTACCACTTATCTTTTTTTTTTCTTAACACAGAACAACAAACAAAGCAGTACATTTCATGAATCCATCTTGTCTCTTCATAAGTTAATTTTACTCTCATTCGATTATAAATTGCAATATTATTATTTTCTTTTTCCACCTCAGTGTCAGGATAGATACTTCGCTAAAAGACAAAGTAAGGAATTCCTCGAAATAAACTTGTTGATTCCACGCCCATCCTGCATAGCTGATGGTGGCACCTGACAAGAAGTGAAAGGCATCTTTTTTGTAGTCAAGTTCATCTTCAGCTTGAGTGACATTTCGTGTAACAGAGATGAGTCATTAGGTATGAAAGGATGACAGAAAGAAAGGAATGAATTTTAATTTTTCTCAGCATTTCTGAGTATTTGTTTTAGATAACTGCTATAATGTTGAAAGGGAATAATGCAGATTTTGTAGCCACACTTATACAACACTATAAAAATGTTTAACCCCAAAATTCGTCAATTAATTCAGTTAATCTTTATTACTAACAGTATTTGATTTTATCTCTGTAAGTAGTAAAACAAAGAAGTGTTGAACCTGTCCTTATTAAGCATCATATCTGTAAAAACTAACATACCAGCAATCTTTCATATACAGAATTGCTTTCACAAAAGTAAATGATTTTCGTTTTTATGACTCGTGCAACTCTTTTGCTTTTTCAGTTTTAAGAGAGAGAGAGAGAGAGAGAGAGAGAGAGAGAGAGAGAGAGAGAGAGAGAGAGAGAGAGAGAGAGAGAGGTGTTTCCTGCTGCTCTAAAATTCCATTCACTGCCTACGAAGCAGAAGTAGGAGGAAAAGAATTTTGGTTGTAGAGGAGACAGAGGGACGCCATTTTTCTTCTTACAAGAATCTTGTTGATTCGAGGATGCCAATCTGGGACACGTCTGTTACACATCAAATTATATACAGAGCATTCTTAAGGCACCACTACGTTCTCTCTCTCTCTCTCTCTCTCTCTCTCTCTCTCTCTCTCTCTCTCTCTCTCTCTCTCTCTCTCTCTCTCCCTGCCCGAACTTTATTTCTCTATTTCCAAGATACCTTTTGAAATCGGATTTAGCTAAATGTAAGCCGTTTAAAAATGGAAAAAGTTATGTCACGTCTTATTAATCAACTTTTTCTTGCATGTGTGTGTGTGAATGTTAATTAATGTTGTTCATATGTTTCAGGTCTTGTAACAATGAATAACCAATAACTTCATAGCCATATTTTCTGTTATGGCTCTTGACAAAGCACAAATGATAACCTATTTCGGGTTCGATTCCAGGCGAGGCGAAGTGATTTCTCACGTCCAGTTAAACTTCATTGCCTCCGCACACACACACATATATGTGTGTGTCTGTGTATACCTTGATGCGACCTGCTATGGTTGACCTACTGCCACGTCACTAACACTGTTTAGGTCAATAGAGGCAGTGAAGTTTACAGACAGTGAAGAATCACTTCGTCTCGCCCGGAATCGAACCCGACACAGTTGGCAATTTTCTACTTTGTCATAAGCTGTACAGAAAGTAAAGCTGAGAGGTTATAGGTTATTTGTTGTTATAAAAACCAGGAACATATATATATGAATTAATGCATACATACATACATCATGAAGAAGTGGGTTAAGTAGGTTTAACTTGTAAATTTATCATTCTGAAAGAGCTGAAATCAGCTAAATCCAACTCCCAAAGATATTTCAGAAATGAAGTTGGGGCAAATGCAGTTTTGCCATAACAGTAGTGAGTGAATAGATCAAGGTACATATGACAGATTGCAAAGATTGTTATAAGACAATTTTGGTGGTTGTAGCCGAGGCAGAAGTTGTAGCGACCCACCCTGAGATTATGAAATAACACCATTAAGATCAATAACTGCTTCGTAAAACGAATTTAGAAGGATCGTAGGGCAACAGAGCTCTTAAGACGCAACTGTTGCAAAAGCTGTAACTCAGTTATGGGGGAGCAGTTGTAGTAGAGGTTATAAAAACTACTTCTTCTTCTTTTTCTTTTAACGTGCTTTTATTCTCATTTTTGTATGGGGTAAGCACGATGCCTTCTTTGAAGGACTTTTGATTTGGCTTTTGGGGTAGACCTGTGGTCTCGATCGGCTGCCCTGCCTGACATCGCTTAGACCCCGGTACGTATGTTTCATGTATCATACCAGACCCAACGCCCTTTCTTCCCAGCAGCGAGAAGTTATTGCGCGGGTATGGCGAGAGTTCGAGACGTGTGAGATGTTTGTTATGTTTTAGAAGGTGTTGTAGTGGCTTTGTTTTGTGTGTGTATTTAGTCTGTAACATCCATTTGCTTTTTACAAACCTATCCGTTGATTACATATATAATCCCGGATGTCTACACGGATAGCAAAGTGTCTGCCTCTCTGATCAGCCGGCTTGCGGATTGAAACCCGCGCCACAGACCTCTACAAAGTCCGAAGCTGCTATGTGTATGTATATATATATATATATATATATATATATATATATATATATATATATATATATATATATATACATATATATATAATTTGGTGTCCGGACAGTCCGCTACTGGACCGTTCGTATCCGGACATTTCGTTACCGGACTTTTCGCTACTGGACAGTTGGTTACTAGGACAATACGCTACCTGTATAATTATTTAAATACTGAGTACCTTGTTAATGTAATTGTACCATCCTTCTATCTTGGTTCATTTACGAACCATCAATTTCCTAAATTACTAAAATACTGAATACCTTGTTATTGTAATTACACCTTCTATCCTCCTTATTTCATTGACCGTAGACCAAGTCCTTTTTTAAAAAGTTATTGAACCCTTAGTCAGTCAAGGACGATTACATCCAGAAGAAAACAAATCGAGTTGGTGAGTGAGGCAAAGATGAGGTTCCAAGCAGAGGAAACTTTCAGCAATATTTCAGAGCGAGAGCATTTCCTGGAATTCTCCCAGATTGGTGTTCTTGATCACACACAGCTTTCTCAAGTAGGAGAGAGGGAATATAATTAATCCTTTAATCTTTTTATAGTATTTTCATGTTTCTGACCTCCATACATTTTTGCCTCTGGATCTGGTTTATTTGCATAGTGGCATCGGAGGCCGAAGTTCAGGAGGGACTTTTGGGGGTGGGTGAGGCCTCTGTTTCTCGCTCCTCATGTCGGCGTTTCATGTACGAGGAGTAATTTTTTGTGTGCCTCTCTCTCTCTCTCTCTCTCTCTCTCTCTCTCTCTCTCTCTCTCTCTCTCTCTCTCTCTCTCTCTCTCTCCCATCTGGCTGTACCCTTTTCCTCCGAGGCTAACGGTATCAACAAACCCACAAACACGAAAAAATTAAATTATCACTTTTAGATTCTCTATATAACTTTTTCATGTTACTCTTATTTTGTTCTCTCATTCTCCTTTCACTTAGGTCATTTTAACTTCTCAAATAGATGCGTTCTTATGACGATAATAAATAATATTAATAATATTTTAATAGGCCATTAAAACTGCGTATAAAACGGCGTATAAAGCGGTGTATTAAAGTCATCACATTTCTCAATACCAGCGAAAGCGCTTCATCTCATAAAACTTCATTAAACTGACGGAGGCGAGAGGTCAGTTGGTGTCCTGACTTTATCCTTGGAATGGTCATGTTTCAAGAATTACATTGCAGTGATAATCGTAGTGTTTTTTCCTTACTCTTCTTTATATAACATTCAGTTTCCCAGTGTTTTAGGTTATAACCTCTCTCTCTCTCTCTCTCTCTCTCTCTCTCTCTCTCTCTCTCTCTCTCAGATATTTGAAATAAAAATACATTGTAGTTTTAGAATGCCATGAAAAAGTCTATTTTATTTGGATTTCTGAGGCGGTTGTAAAAATCATTTATTTCACTCTTAAGGTGACTGCAAATATAAATTTGCTGTGTAAAGGTTTTGTCAGTGTATGTCCTGGAAATTATTAGTAAATAAACCAGAAATTAAATAGAGAACGTTTACGATAAAATTTTGTGAGGGGAATTACTGATTTTGAATGACTGATATATAAACGGAAATGTAGCGTTTATTGATATTAAAGTACAAATAGAATTTCATTTACCATGCCATATCTCATCTCGCCTTGAAAGAAGGTACTGAATGTTATAAATGAAAGTGGTAATTAGTGTACAGCATACACTAGACGATAAAATGGCACATTATCGATTACCATTCAGTAGTTACAAACTGAAATTAAATCCGATAATAATAATAATAATAATAATAATAATAATAATAATAATAATAATAATAATAATAATAATAATAATAATCACTAGTCTCTATTTCTGTTTTAGACATGAAAGATTTACCGTAAAGAATCATCTGTCAAATAACCGTGATGACGAAAGCCCTTGACAAGAGTCGTTCCACTTGACCATTTCCTTTGCATGGCGATCAAATCATATTAATACGGATATTTTTAATTCAGAATTAATACTCAAAGTTCAAATTAATTTGCAGCATTGCAGCTGAAATACGACTGTTTTAATAGAGGGTAAATTTATTGCACATTCGTAAAATGTTGTAATTCATCATATCTCCTCTTCCGTGTTATTTTTTCCGCTCTGGATGTAATATTTATGCGAATAGCAAAATCCTCTATATCAGAGTGATGTGGTGTTCAGAGTGCGTGCGTTTCTGTCCATGTAAATATATTTTGTTGCGCGGAAAAGCACTTTTATCAATGAGAAGCTTCTGCCATAAATGCAAAAATGCTTCATGCACTAAAATGAGAGAATATAATTGTTGAGAGTTAAATCTGTTCCCTATTGTATTTCAGCAGGGAGGGAGGGAGGGAGGGGTCCGAAGCATTCTCGTTTCGCGGTAAATGGTGTTGGATGATTTTATAATGATTAAGAGAAAAAAAAGTATACTTGATTATATTAAAAAGCCACAGTAATGTATATGAACGACTGTATTTCCCACGATATGATTTACCAAGTAAAAAAAAATAAAATAATAATAATAATAATAAATCTTTAGTAAAAAGCAGGAGCTTTTAACCATAATCTTTTTCCTGCCAGTAAAAACAAACAAACAAAGAAACAAAAGTCCTGCAGTGATGACACTCCACTCTTGGAGATCGCTCATTTAAGACATTTCTTTCCTGACGATGTCCAAATCATATTCATTCAGCGGTTAATAACGTAATAAGGAATTACTCCACGGCAGTTGCAAGGCTCCTCTTTTGAAAAAGAGAAAATCATTTTGATTTTATGTATATTACTTCATTTCCCTTCTCCTGCTGGTTTCATTTCGTGTCCTTGTTTTCAGGTTAATATCTACACAAGGGAGCTTTTGCATTTGATGTTCAGGGTCATTCGTTTAACGTAAAGTCTAAGATATTTTGTTAATCGGTTGCAACCTACGACAGTGAGAGTATTAGGCGCACGACAAGTAGGAAAATGTATTTTCAAGTTTTATTATTTATTCATATTCCCCTTTTTAGGAGAAAAAGATGGAACGTTATACAGAAGGTTTTATAATGGACAGAAAATAATTTTGTGATCATTTTTGTTTATAATTTTGATGATCTGTACAAATAGAATAAAGCCAGAAAGTTTACGTATATGCAGGACAGGTGATTGTGCAGACGTCTGCGAGAGTAAGAGCAAGTTAGTGAGAGCAGAATGAGAGAAAAATATTGTTTTATAAAGAAGAATGAGTGTTTATGAGGGACAAAGGAAGAAATACCTGGACAAAGATTAATAAGCAGCTGGATCCTGACAAAAAGATGGAAATAGAAAGATGATGCCTTAAGAGAGTTCTGTTTTGCATTGATACAGTGAATATTTGGAAGAGTTATTGAAGAAATACTATAAAATATGGATCTTAATCGTTTAAAAGAGAATAGAGTTCATAGTAGGCCAACTAATTATGACCGAGTTCAATGAACTTAGCCAGCTCACTTCAGCATTTCACTGGAAAGGCAGGAGAGGGGAAAACGTTACGCTCGCCTTTCTGGTGAACGAAGCCAGTGACCTGAAATGCAGGCTGAAGGGTTGCAAGAAAGTGCTTGGAGGAGAGTGGAGGAGGTGTTGAAACAGAGGGTCCTTTATATTCAGAGTGAGTGCCAGACAGAGGGTAATGTTGCAGTATATGTTGGGTGGGTGATTCTTCTGTGAGGGGAAATCTTGTATTCCCACAGTGGTCCCGTGGAGGAAGTATATAACAAGTCCTCACGTGAAAATAAAAGAGGGAAGTAGTAAGACTTTCAACTTTTATTCCAAAGTCATCTTGAGGATACCCTGAAGATGACCTTGGAATAAAAATTGAAAGTCTTCGTACCACTTCCTTTTATTTTCACGTGAGGGGAAATGAAGAGGCTGATGCAGGAAGGTTTCTACATAAAATTTTATTCCTGAATGATGAGTTTGACGGCTTTTAGTGTATTCATAGCTTTTTTGTTTGTGTGTGCACTCACATATAAATACAATTGTGTGTGTGTTTATATACACATACACATATATGTGTATATATATGTATATGTATATATATATATATATATATATATATATATATATATATATATATATATATTTATTTATTTATTTATTTATTTATTTATTTATTTATTTATTTATTTATGTATTTATGTATTTATTTATGTATTTATGTATTTATGTATTTATGTATTTATGTATTATTAATGTATTATTTATGTATTATTTATGTATGTATTTATGTATGTATTTATGTATTATTTATGTATGTATTTATGTATTATTTATGTATGTATTTATGTATTATTTATGTATGTATGTATGTATTATTTATGTATGTATGTATGTAGTATTTATGTATGTATGTATGTAGTATTTATGTATGTATGTATGTATGTATTTATGTATGTATGTATGTATGTATTTATGTATGTATGTATGTATGTATTTATGTATGTATGTATGTATGTATGTATTTATGTATGTATGTATGTATGTATTTATGTATGTATGTATGTATGTATTTATGTATGTATGTATGTATTTATTTATTTATTTATTTATTTATTTATTTATATTTGTCCGTGCGTATATGTGTACCTGTGTCTTCCTTAATTCATCCCTTTCCTGACCGTGAATTAAATCGTTGGTTGTCCTTTTTTCATCGTTGAACAACTTCTGCTTCTTAGTTTTCCTCTAAAGGAAACTATTGCGCCGGCTTTGTCTGTTCTTCCGCACTTTTTCAGTCTGCCCCAAAGTCTTAAAAACTACCAAGGCTAGAGGGCTGTAAATTTGTACGTTAATCATCCACCCTCCAATCATCAAACATACCAAACTGAAGCCCTCTACCCTCAGTATTGTTTTTTGTTTATTTAAAGTTAAAGTTAGCCATAATCGTACCAATAAAACAGGCCACCACCGGACCGTGGCTGAAAGTTTCGTACAGTATTATACGCTATCCAGAAAACCAAATTGCGCCGAAGAAACTTCGGCGCATTTTTTACTTGTTTTTTTTTCTGCTGGCTTTTGAACATTTTAATCTTTGTAGTAGACTAGGAAAATAAGTTATGTAAAATACGCCATGCTTTAGAGATTTCTCTCTTTAAAAAGACATTAAACCATGTTTCCACTGGGATTTCCACAGTCCAGGGTTGAAGATAAATAGCCGACAAAGAGAGAGAGAGAGAGAGAGAGAATCGTACCGTTACTTTGCATTCTTATAGCACGTTTCTTGTGACTAGCACTTTCCAGGTGTCTATATTGTGAGCGAGAATGTGTGCATGTAAAAATGTGTGTGTGCTGGCGTATGTGAATGTGTGTGTGCGTACGTGAGAAAGAGAAGAAGAATTCGTACTCTTCCTTCTGAGGCTGTGATTACTGACATTTCCTTTGTGCAGAAAACTCTAATGACGAGAAATATGCCTGACGTGGATATTAGAGGCACAGATCCCGGACAAAAATGTCTAAATTTTCCGCCGGTTTAAAATTCTTGAAAGCATCTCTTCTCTTTTGTTTTCCTTTTTAGTTGCTATCTTACAAGAAATTGCTCTGAAGGGCTTCTGAAATGTCTGTACCCTCGAAGTCAGATTCTGTTCGGGTGCAGGGTGTCGCTTCAATGTGAGAGCAGACATTCGTAACCTCATTTTGCTGTCAACAGAAGGCCTACCTTCATTTTGATACACTGCGCATTTGCAGCAAAAGGATTCATTACCTATTACCTATGAAATCATCAGAAATTATCATTTCTTTCCTTTCTAATTGTGCTTCTTATGACAAAACCCTTCAAATAGAATTATCACTTTATCTCCGTCAATTCAAGATATACATTATTTTTGATGTATTGCATATTGACAACAAACAAAAGTATCGAGAGATTTATTTGACCGTTACGCCCTTTTCCTCGTAATAACAATCAGTTATCATAAGTACAGGAATTAATTTTACTATGAGCCTTTGATCAATATTTTCCACTCGTCTAATGCTTTGGTGAAATATCTAATATCCGTAAACGGCATCAAATCATTACACAAATAATTCTGAAACTTACATCCTGACAAGGTCATTATTCCCAAGATGACATTTTCTTTATTAATAAATCAGAAAACAGTCAAATGTAGGGATGACAGCCACAGTATACAGAGAATTAAATTATACTGCGTAAAATTGTTCAGATCTAGTTATACGTTACTTAGAATTTTAAGAACCAAACATGAAACAGTGAATGGGAGAGAAAACCTTAATGAAAGAAATGGAATAATAATAATAGAAAGAAAATGGATTACAGCTTATCACAAAAAGCAGAAGCCTCAGAGGAGTAGAAGCAAATTTCTCGTGAAGAACAGAAAATAATCAAAGGAAAAATGGGCGCTGCTTTTTATGTCGACAAATATTACTCGTTTCTTGCACGAAATAAAAGTAGCAACAGAAATAGTTTTAAAGTTTCATCTTAATTGAATTTGTTTCCGAAGCCTCTTTAGCCTGACTTCATAGTCTCTCTCTCTCTCTCTCTCTCTCTTCCAGAATCTTTTATTTGAGCGAATGCTCTTTTGGTTTAATGGCTCAAGTTTCGGTGAAATTAGATCCAGCTCTCTATTTTTTGGGTGTGTAGAGACTTAATGAAGTATTAATATGCCAATACAAATCAGGGTGCTTAAGATATGAAGCTTGTAGTGATTTTATTTCAGTTTGAGAGCTCTAAATTGCGGGAATTATTCATTCCTTAAAGAAAGAAATATCCGAGAAGAAGAAATCCTGTAATGCCAGACAAATCATTCTTTGTCATTGACGCTGTAAAAATGAACAATATCAAAGCATCTGGGTCAAGGGAGGAAGAAGAACGGAGGAGAAAGAATCAGGAAGTGACATAGAAAAAGAGAAAAAAAGGGACGGAACAACTCGTGATGGAGGTCTGGTTTCTTAAAGAATATAGATTTAGTTTTTATTTTTTCGATACGAGCCTAGTTGTCCTTGCAAAAAAGGCGAAAATGTTTGTGTGATTTTGCTGTTGCGTCATAATTGTGAAATGTCAAGTAAATTATGTTCAAGTCTTTTTTATGCATAACTTTTGCAGAATGCGAGAAGAGAAGTCAAGGCAATCGCTTCCATTAAACGTATATTTCCATACATTCCTGCAGGATCCATGTTCTGATTTAAGATTTAATGATAGTCAAACGTGGAAGTCGTTCCCGTAGCGTAGACTATCTCAGTTATACAGAGGAAGAATATAGGACACAATTTAAATTTTATCTACTAGGATTCATTCTAAGGTTTTTTATTTTTTCAACCGAGGGAAGCCTTAGTCTACGCATCTGGCAACCTGTAGAGGCAAACCAAAAAACTCTGAAGAGCCAAAATCTATAATATAGTTGGATCCTATAACAAAAATCAATATCTGTAAGATTACAAAGCTTCTTGATATTGCTAAATGTGTTAGACTCAAAATGAATCAAATGAAAACGATCGAAATGCCATGAAAATTTAAAAAGAAATCTAATTTCTGGTTTTTTTCGGGCATTTCGGAACTCTTGACGTTTCATACTCCATTTCTATATTCTTGGCGTATCCAGATTCAAATTATCTTTAGGAATAAAATTGACACATCTATTGAGCGTGATCATTCATCTGTATATGACAATGAGTCTTCTCTATTTTTTTTGTCAGTTTTCATTTTAATGTCCTGTTCCGATTTTCACTGTGCATGTACTCGAATATAATAATAATAATAATAATAATAATAATAATAATAATAATAATAATAATAATAATTATATTCGAATATAATAATAATAATAATAATAATAATAATAATTATTATTATTATTATTATTATTATTATTATTATTATTATTATTTTATTATTATAACTTTCGTCATATTGCAAAATCTCATCTCTCGAATGAGTTTCTTCATAACAGTAGGTAAATTATATAACAGCTGTCAAAAGTTCATTTATTTTTTGACGTGTCGGTAGTTCTCTCTGCCATTTACCAAAAAGCGAACAATGCCATGGTACAGTTATTCCATATTTATACCTGCACCCGCAGGCAGGATTACAGAAATTTAAGCGGTTTTTGATTGGCTGTCAAACGTGGGGGCCGAGAGGCTCCTGCTATTGGCTGGGAGCAGAATATCTCATCTGGGAGAGTCTGGCTGACCGACAAAGGTGTTGATTGGCTGGCGTCATTCTACTCCCAGCCAATAGGAAGAGGCCCTTTTCCCCCTTTTTTGATAACCAATCAAAAATCGCCCAAAATTTATGTAGCCCAGTTGCAAGTATAAATATGATATAATTGTACTTGTGGCTTCATTTGCCTTTTTGCAAATGGTAGAGTGAACTTTCGAAACGTCAAGAAATAAATGAACTTTGGACAATTTTTATATAATTTATCTGCTGCTACAAAGAAGCTCATTCGAGATTTTGAGAAACTACAAAACAAACTCGACTGCATCCAGACGGCCATTCTTTTTAATTATGCTTTTTTGAAAGGGGGTCTTCTTCCGAGATTATTATTATTATTATTATTATTATTATTATTATTATTATTATTATTATTATTATTATTATTATTCATGAACTATAGAGATTAGAAAATGGAAAGAGTGAACTGATAAAAGAAATAGCTCATCCAGAAAATAGACATTTACGCACGTCAACAGCAATAAATTGCAAAGCAAAAATTAACATTATCGTGCAGCATTAACAAATTGACTCTTGTGATATGGGATAAATTATTACATCTATCTGTATGGGTTTTCATTGTGATTTGAATGTGGTATTGCCCTCAACTTACACACACACACACAGCATTTGTGTTTTTGCTTTTAAATTTAGCTTAAATCTTAGGAGCATTTTTGCTCAGCATTAAAGGTTAAACGTTCTTTTTGGTTGCTTTGACAAAATAAAAAAAATATATCAGAAAAGAAATAATTAGGAAAGACGGGAAGGTGTCATGTCCGAGTTGGCAGAGGGAAGTCACTAAGAATTGGCAAGAAAGTAAAATTGTTGGAGTGGCTGAACAGCAAGACGGAAGAGAGGAAGCGAGAACAGAGTTAAAGTCAGAGGTCAGAGAGTGGGTGCATCTAGGGGCCGGAAGGACGCTGCAGACACCTCTAGTAATGCCTACAGTGCACCACCTCCTAAGGGTAAGATTGCTGATGTGTTGGCGATATTCGTGGACTGGGTCAGTGGTTGAAGTGAGTCTTGTGGGGTGAAAGGCGCCGCCGAAAGCAGAATGACAGAAGTCAGAGGCTGCATAATGAGACAGAAGGTTTGGCAAAGGGAAAAGCGATATTTGAAAAGCAGGAGCGGAATGGAAGAAATAATCGTGTGGAGGTGTGAAAGTGGATGAATAAGGAGTGTGAGTAACGAAAATAAAAGAGTAAATATGCGAAGGAGTATGTTGTCATGCAGGGGAGGAGGGAAGGAGTAAATGAAGCTCGACAAGAACAAGAAGAATGAACTCAATAGTCAAAGTATCCGGACGTATTTTTTGCCGAGTTATCCAATAATTATAAATACCCGATATGGAATGTTTGATGCAAATATGTTTCCTTTTGTCTTCTTATTAACAATATTGGAATGCCGAAAAGGAGCAGGGGAAAGTACTTGGAAAAACTTGATTTGAATCTGGTAGATATAATATTCCAGGCACCTTCAGCGGTGTTTGGGAATATGAAGGCCCCAAGTACTGTCTTCTTAAGATTTTCCGCTAATGGACAGATCGGTAAAATGCAGGAAGAGTCAATAAGATTACAATTACAGTATTTATGCGATGCTATTTTGAACTAATCTCTCTCTCTCTCTCTCTCTCTCTCTCTCTCTCTCTCTCTCTCTCTCTCTCTCTCTCTCTTCATTGTTATTATCGAAATAATATCCATGGGAAATTTATTATTGTTATGATCATCATGATCATTATATCCTATAATTTTCATTATGAATGAGTTGCATCCAAAATCATAAAATTTTTTCTTGCAAACTTTTGCTCTTAAAGAGGAAGTTTGCCCACAGCCATGTTGGTCATGAATGCTAATACTTATTGGAAAGTTTGGGGAAATATTACGTTGCCAATGGCGTAGTTCGCCCAAAGGTTTTTCTGACCAGCGTGTGAAACTGTAGGTCTGGAGTGATGGTCTTGAGACACCGAGCACTTTTCTCTAATGCAACGCCGACAAAACTTTTCCTTGCATGAACGATCCTGGAAAAAACACGATTTTAAAGAGTTTTTGATACTAATTTTCTAAGGATCTGCTGTCAATTTCGAAAATTTGGATTGAAACAGCTTGCTTTCCTGGAAGCCCACACGTATTAAACAGCATGTGGTTCATGCACGTACACGCACACAGGGCGTCATTTCAGATTTTGTTGGGGCGGGGCGGAGGGGGCGGAGGAGACGGTTTATGAGCGTAATGAGCCTAATCAGCTGGGTGTTTTTGATTTTCAGCTATTTTATGTGCTTTTGAAGCCACATGAGCAAGGTATTTCAGCAAAAATTATATACTCCCGCTACTATTTATTTATCTCATCATCACTGGTAGCTAGTAGACAGACAATCAAGAAACGTAATATTTCCGAGAAATTTCATATATTTATGATTGCACATTTAAAAAGAAAACATGACTTTTTTCACATTTTAATGAAAATATACTTATTATAAATCATATTATAGTGCCATCGGCTGGCAATGCCAGGCATTATTGAAAATTATGAAAACTGCATCATTAGTGCAATGGAATTTATATTATGATTATGAAATAAAAAATAATGTTGATAATTTGAGTACCATAATGAAAGTAAAATAATATAAAAGTAATAATGTTGATGATTTGAGTACCAAAATCAAAATAGAATAATGTAAGATTTTTTAATTACATTCCTATACAGAATTACCAATGGGTACCGACGGTGTCTCCCAAATCAACTGACTTCTGACTTAATTAACCATATGTTTTTCTGTGGCCATCAACAACAAGTAAGATAGCCGGCCATCCCCAGGTGTTGTTCGCAGGTAGTTCTTTACATGTTTTAACACAGAAAAAACCCTCTCATTACTAACAGTAGTGCCTGGAATGATAAACAAAATTTTAAGGATAGTTAGCAACTCAGACAAGGCAACTGGTAAGGTTTTTAGAGCAGCGTTCACATCGAATAGGTCCTCTTGTTTCATTTGTTCTAAGAACACCTTTGCAGAATGAGTCTGTGAAACCAAGAGGACTGTATCAATGTGTGCACTTTAATGCTTTGCGAACAGAGTTAGTTTTTCCTCATCAAGGAATTGCTTTGATTGACAGTGAAATGCAGAGAGAGACTGAAATAAATCTCTTACTGCTGAACCTGCGTTCAAATTCGCCAGTGCACTTATCCATTATTGGCAAATAGAACTCTGTCTTCAAATGTTGTTTTAGATTGATATTCTGAGAAAATACCAATTGCCCTTGTCGCTTCCCAAGTGTACTGGTTGTAAGATACTCTTTTCAGTCTGTTTGATGCTTGTTTATTCTCTTGCTGCAAGCTGATCCCACAGTGGCACTTACCTCTGGTACATCAATTCCAAGTTTTCTAGCAAACTCTTGTGCCTCATCATTCAACTTCTCATATTCTCTGTCAGTCCTCATATTTACCAGATTTGTTTTTGTTGTCGCGATTCGATCTACAGTCCTTTCTCTTGAAGCTGCTCTGACAGACAATTTGTTTGCATGAACAATTTTCTGTAACAAACAGACAAACTATGAATCTCCAAGATTCCATTCTTGACTTTAGGCCCGATGCTTCCATAGAAGCTTCATTACTTGACTCGGATAGAGAATTTAGTACTGCCAGAATAGCTTCATATCGAACACGAATTTTGTAAATAATCCTGTACCAATAGAACCATCTAGGTGCAACTGTTCTTTCTAAGTCTACTACCTGTTTTCCAAGATCCTTCTGTAATTTAACAAAAAGCTAATGTCTTGAGTTGCTGTTTGAAATGAAGTTATACAAAGTCTGTATGGTCGAGAAGAAATCTGGGGTGGTGAGGGGGGGCAAGTTGATTTGCCCTCCCAGCCCCCCCTAAATGACGCCCCTGTACACACACACACACACACACACACACACACAGCTTTATACTTTGATACGCTTACCATAGATGTAGAAAATTCACCTTACTTTGCAAAAGCAGCTACAGTATCGCTTCAGAGCTGTCTTGTTTCGAATCTATCCATCAGCAGAGTAGGAAAATAAAAGGAATTTCTCTCTCTCTCTCTCTCTCTCTCTCTCTCTCTCTCTCTCTCTCTCTCTCTTTTTTTCTTTCTCTCTCATTTTCTTTCAGCCTCAGGTTAACACGAACGCAGTATTAATGAATTCAGATTTTTTGTTTTCCTGGACTCTCCATAATATAAATTCTCCGCAGGTACACAGATCTGATTCTCGGTTTTGACCTAAATGTTCCAAGTGACATTTTCTTTGCTTTTTTTGCTTTGCTTTTCCGTCATACAACGAAAAAAATAGGTTTAGTTTCTCTGCCCTATCTTACAGTTAAAGATAGGATTCAGTTCGTCCACTACATTCAAGGACACAACTTAAAGGGATTCAGTATGTCCACCATCAAGGTCTATAGATTAAAGAGGTCTTCTCAACCCCGACCCAAAATATGACCGTTCTGCGCAGGTACAGATCGTGACGTAGGCCGGACCTATAGGTGCGGCCTTGACCATTTCTACCCAAACATACCAAAGTACAGTGCGCGATGATCAGAGGACTTACGACTTCCTGGAAACAAATTATTTATTATAATTTCGACACTAACATGAAAAAAGATCTCCTTTTAAATTGATTATTCAGGTTGAGAAAGCTGGGTTTCCTGTAGTAGCCATGGTTAGTGACTTAGGAACAACAAATGTTAGTTTATGGAATTCCTTAGGAATTGATATAGATAATTCTGCATTTGCTAACCCAGTAGATGATAACAGAGAAGTACATGTGTTTGCCGATGCACCGCACCTAATAAAACTCATAAGGAATAATTTCCTTGATCATGGATTTGTATTGTCGGGAGATAGGTTTGCTCATTGTGGTTCAGTTAGGGAGTTAATTATGAAAAGCAAAAGTGATCTACGGACAGCACATAAGCTCTCTGAAAAGCACATCAATGTAATGGGCATGCAACGCATGAATGTTAAACTAGCGGTGCAATTACTGTCCGAAACAACATATAAATGTCTTCAGTACTTCGGTAACAAAGGTTTGCTTGAAGATAAGGACTGGGAAACCACAAGTCAGTTTATCTGCCTTGTAGATACCTGGTTCGATTTATTTAACTCTCGAGTGCCTCGTGATAGGAAACCATCAAGAAATGCCTATGGGGTGAATCTGGACATACAAAATAAAACGTTGCATGATGTGATTCGGGTGTCTAAAGAAATGAAAGTGATGAAAAGCAATAGGCTCTACCCTTTCCAAAAAGGCTTAATCTAATCATGCAATTCATTAATGAAGCTGCTGAGAATGGTCAAAGATATATTTCAAACATCATATAGGTATTCTGACTTACAGGCTAAATCAAGATGGTCTTGAACACTTTTTTGGCTGCATAAGGCAGATGGGTTCATGTCATCAACATGCATCACCCGTTGCATTTAAGCACCGAATCAGAGCCCACATTCTAGGCAAAGAGAGCAAACTGTTAGGATCAAACTGCAACGTTGAAAGTTGCAATAGTGATATGATGACATCAACCTCATTTTCCAGCTTTCCTGTTGAACAAAGCGCATCCTATGTAGATGAAGAAACTTCTATCCAAAAAGAGCTAAGCCTGCCGGCTATGTCGTTTTGTTTGCCAGTGGAATTTGGTAATGATTTGCAAAATGATGACAATGTAGAATTGGAAGTTGAAAAAGAAGAATTAGGAAATGCGATGGAAGATGGAGGCTTACAATACGTTGGTGGTTATATAGCTCGTAAGTTTCCTGAATATGAATTCCTTGGAACTGCAGCGACGAAGGGAGATGGTTCGTGGATTGTGCCGTAAGTGCAAGAGATGGAACGCTGTTGCAACCAAGCGAGGAGGAATTTTGGTGCATTTAAAAACAATGGAAAAAATATTTCTCTGTTATCACGGGAAAAAATATTTAAAACTTGCAAAAAGGCGCCACAGATAAACTGACTGATTTAATTAGCGAGTGTTTTAAAAGCAATAACATCACATTACCAATCGAAGTTATTAAATGTTTTGTTAGATGTCGTACATTCTTTAGAATTCGTGTTTTGAACAGGAGTATTAGTTCATCAAGAAAAGCGCAAAATAAAATGCAAAAGCTCGCAACGTGATACAGAACATAATTGAAGCATATACTTTGTATATATCATTATTTATTTTGTAAATTTAAACTGTCTAATGCTCAACAAATTTCAGTTATTTACATCATCAAATATATGTTTGGTTGTTTTAATGTAATAAAGTTATGTATTTGTTATCTTACTATTATTTTCCCTAAAGGAATAAAATATAAATCTCTAAAAAGATGAAAAAAAACAAAGCAGAAAGAATAGTTCCTTTCTTTTCTTATGGAAGTTCCACAGCTTACTCAGGCACGGCATGGTCTGAGTGACGTCACCGCTCTGACCCACCACAACTCCCACCATCAGGCTACCTGCTCACTACGGTGGCCTGAGAAGACCTCTTTAATCTATAGACCTTGTCCACCATGTTCCGCAGACCACAGTTTCGATATTGGTGTCTGAAGTCTATTGCAAATCGAAGAATCAAATATATGCATAATTGTTTTTTTACAGCAGCAGTATGACTTAGATCCTCACGGATTCCAAATCAGGTTCGTTATGCAACATCAACACCATGAAACAAAAGTCTCTCTCTCTCTCTCTCTCTCTCTCTCTCTCTCTCTCTCTCTCTCTGAAACACTTCTCCAAGACGCTTTCAGCTTTAAAAACTATTCTTCTTTTTTTATTCCCGAGTCATAAAGAGAAGAGGCATTTCCAGGAAAAAAAATATTAGATTCATACACCAGCGGAATATCGATGGGAACGGAAAGGAAACGAACGTTTCTCCTGACCTTCTTGTTCTCTGTGGTGGCCTGTCAGGGGCATTGACAACACTCGGCAGGCTGGCACATCTACCACAACACAGATAACAGGCGACAGACGAGACAGGACGACTGTCTCTGTTATAAAGCTGCAAGGAGCCCCGTTCAGTACCTAGAACTCACAAGCGAGTTGAGTCAGGGTTTGAAATGCCTCAAGGTTCGAGAGGCTGATCTCCAGAGCTAGCTTCTAAGGTTTGGTTGCCAAAGATAATAGACAGAATCTGGTCCTAAGATATGATAAGGTTAATTAACGCAACAACGAGATATGAGAATTATTACCGTGTTCCTAGAGACCTAGACATTTTTACTAGCGAAAGCGAGTGACAGGATAATGGTAACAGAAAAACATGTCCTTCAAATGGGCTTGTTGCTATTTTTTTTTTCTTAAAATAATACGTAATTCTTCGTTTTTGGTAACTTTACTCTCCCAGTTTTTTATTTACCATTTCCTCAGTTGTTTCATCAGCTGAGGAAATGGTAAAAATGGTAGGCAATCGTTTGAAACACGAATGATATGATTGTTCTCTCAAGAGATCTCGCGTCAACCTCAGACCAAGCAGTCTTGAATCACTCGCTCAGCTTCAGCGGACATCTTCATCATCTGGGATTTGGGCATTCAGTATTGGCAGGTGTTCACGTGATAGAATGCTGACATTTTCTTTCATTTCCGTAACAGAAATTGTTTTATTAAAATTAATGGCATCAATAGTCATATTTTTGTCACATTCATTAACATGTGCTTCACATAAATCGCGCCCAAAGAAAAGATAGCCAGCAAAGAACTTCGTTAACTTCAATATGATTCATGCGGCTGAATTTGGTCAACTCGATCATCCATTTCTCTGCGAATTCAGCCCCTGAATCGTTGAGGGTCGAGAGAACGAGTGAATGCAGCAGTTCTGCCATTCTTTACGACGTTGAATAGGGTGTCAGTTCACAAATTATGAATAATAAGTCCTCAATAGCAACGAATAATGGGCAGTATACGACCAGTGTTTATATCATCACTTACAACGCGATGGTTTTTATAATAGTAAAGAAAATAAACTTTAAACCGTCCTAATTGATATATAAGTATCATTGGAATATGCATAAAAACAATCTGTGACATTTGGAAGCAAATCCTTGTCGAGTATTTATTTTGTAGGATAAAAAACTGGGTCTTTTTGAGAGTTTTAAGTGAAGGCCTGGTAATTGGGGTCATGACGACAGACATTAGGGTGAGAAAGTGTACTATCGCCGCTACGGGTCCCGTCCCACGTGCTCCTCTTGTCACTCAGCTGGTTGGGTGGCTGGAAGGAATGCCAACAGTAGTGACTCTCTCTCTCTGGTCATTCCTATTTTATCGCTATTATAATTTTTTGTATTAAATGAACTTGATACTAGTTGTATTAGTTTAAAAGTTATTATCCATACATTTTATGCAATTTCATCGTTATTGTTGGTTTGAGTATTAGTAGGAACTTGATCAGAGGGTTGGTATTACCCAGCCACTAGTCTGAGTAACGTCAAGTAAACAGTGCTAGCATTAGTCTGGGAAAATACTAACATTAATATAATGTTATCAGTATAATACTGTCTTTGCACTTAATTTTAAAGCTATAATTCTATTATATGAAGCATTACACAGAGTAGTAGTTACCTGAGAATAAATCAAAATTAAAATTGGAATCAGGTAACTCCCCTGCTACTCAGCCCCAACCTACGTTTCTCACTTTGCGGTCAGTTGTCCTTTATTGAGCAAGTGCGTTTAAGTTCTCACAATTTTCTCAGATTATATTTGCAATTGAGCATTAGCTAGACATTATAGACAGCTAAGGGGAATAGAGGGGAGGCCCATTTAAGTGTTATAAAGAAAAAAGTGCCTTTACAGGAAACTGGGCTCCGGTGCCACGAAAAATAATACTAGAAAGTATATGAGCAAATCACCGCCAACTTTGACAAGTCAAATGATGGCGTAAGTGTTCCCTTATTTATTTCTTGCACGTTTACTGTTATTCTTGGTTATGAATATGTTTAGTTTTTTTTTTTCTATGAGTTTCCGGGATCGTGTAGTTTGAGAGCTGGTTTTCGTGGCAGGCTCCGAAATGCTTTATTAATAACTTTATTTTTGGATTGTGTGTCCCTCGGTGGTTATTGATTTCTGTCCTATTCTGTGTGTACAGTGTTTCCTTTTTTTTTTTGGTCACATTTTAAATGAAAAATATTTATTATTTACAGAAAATGCGTTTTCAAAATAGGGAGGCCGGACAATGCATATGTTTTTATTTTCACTATTGTTATAGGTCAGAATTCTTACGTTTTTTGCTTTGCTTTCAAAAACAAGTACCATAATCATTATTATCTTCATTTGTTTGTGCTAAGTAGAGTCAAAATTTTCAGGTGTCTTGAGAATGAGTTTGTTCTGTTATTAGTGGGAATTCGAGAATTTTCGGTTAAAAACTTCTCTTCAAAGCTTTCAGGAAGGGATGGGGCGTCTTTTGGCTGGTGGATTCTTCATTGCATTTGGTAGAAGGGGCAACAGCCATTCCTTTTGTTTAGTTTCCTTGGATTTGGAATAAAAAAAAGGTTTAAGCGCCATCTGAAGAGCTTTATAAGGATGGAAAGTTAACATTTATATGGGATTATCTAGCAGATTTTCGTGTTATTATATTTTTAGAGTCCTTTGCAAAAGAAGTCTTTGTCAAAGCATCGCTAATGATCTGTTAAAACTGGCCTCCGTTTTTGGTCTGGAGGTTTAATTGTCACCATCGTATAGGAACTTTGATACGCTTCTATAATTTACCGTAAAATAATTTTAAGCATTTCATCATAGCAACATTTTCTTATAATGGCAAAATCTATTTATGTAGCAGTAGAGATCCTCAGGTACAAAAATGACGAGGAAACCGATCTGCTGGTTCAACCACCAGGCCGAATCAGTTTCAAGATAATTGGGCTAATAACTATATATTGCTGTTAGCAATAATATTCAGTGTATTATATAATGGCCATCTTACAGAGGATGATTTATAAGTGTCAACAGGTATTTATAAAATATTGATGATTTAAAGACATGAGTAATACAGTACTGTAAGACTTACTCGGATAATCAAAATGAAAACAATGAATTCGATGCTGTTTGTTGGGGCATTGTGTGGTCTGGGTCACGTGATGTAGCCTGCTTCTGGGACGAACGGGTGAACACTGCAAAGTACACGGGTGGGCAGTTGCTCTGGGCTGCAATGGCAGGTACCCAGGTGGGTTACTTGATGTCACCCAAAACCTTCCAAGGCTTCAGCCTCGAACCTGCACTAAGTAGGAGAGCCCCGTAGAGGGGTAGTACCGTTAGTGCACCTTGTACGGGGCACTGTAGGCATTACTTAAGATTCTTTGCAGTGTACCCTCGGCCCCTAGCTGTAACCCCTTTCGTTCCTTGTACTGTACCTCCTTTCATATTCTTTCTTCATATTACTTTCCACCCTCTCCTAACAGTTGGTTCTCAGTGCAATTGCGAGGTTTTTCTCCTGTTACACCTTTTAACTTTTACTGTCAATGTCTGTTTCGGCGTTGAATGACCTCTTTGGTCCCAGTGCTTGGCATGTGGCCTAAATTCTATATACTGTTCAATTGAACAAATGAGGAGAGGTTTCAGTGAGGCCTTGCTAGGGAATAGCTTTGAGGTTAGTTTCCTGTAGCTGCCTGATGCCTCTGCCATGCGGTGTTTGTGCTTTGAATGGAAGCAGAAAAGGAAATGTTGATTGGGCAAACTTTTAGCTACTCAGTGGTATCTCGAAGTTACATAGACACCGCAGTAGATGTCTCGTCCAAAGGCTGCATTCATATCAGTATTGAGAATACAGTGTTTGAGAACAGAAAGGCGGTGGATTGTTATTTTCGTGGAAGTGTCTGAGTGACAGATAGTTCAAGGGTCTGAAGAGAAACATAATAGACTTTAAGGTTTCCATTAGACCAACTAGAGAAGATCAGGGGTATGAGGACATTTTTTTGTCTTAGGAACCTTTGAAAGCTAAAATTACTGAAGATTTCAAAGTGACTTCCTGCATCTCAGGACTGGAAACAGTTAAGATGGAGATTAGTTCAGCACTGTGGGACTTGCCCGACAGGTTGTTGTCATTACACATCCCAGTTCCATTTCTTGGGACTGAGGAGAGTTTTATCATTTCCACTTCAAATCCAGATCTTAATGTTTTCAGGTGATATTATATAATAAAATCAGTGATACTTTATATATATAAATTATATATATATATATATATATATATATATATATATATATGTATTTTATATATATACGTAAAACATATCTATATATATACCTGTATATATATATATATATATATATATATATATATATATATACATACATATATAATGTACATATACCTACTGTACAAATATCCATATACACTTTTTGCACATACATACATACATACATACATACATATATATATTATATATATATATATATATATATATATATATATATATATATATATATAAATATATGTGTGTGTGTGTGTGTGTGTGTGTGTAGGGGGTCCGTATCCTTGAATTTGTCACGGAATTCGTGGCTAAGACCCAAAATCCCTCCGTTTAGGATCACAGATGATTATCCTGTGTCCTGTCAGGGCACTACATAGTTATCTAAAAATGACTCGTCACCTCAGGTAGGGGTGTCGAAGACTTAATGTTAGCACAGGTCGGAACAAGAATGAAGTGTCCAAGAATACCGTCTCATTTTGGATTCGCGAAGTTATTCCACATGCTTACAATTCTTCATCTACGCCAGATACTAACAAAGTGCATGCAAGAGCACATGATGTTAGGGGTTAGGACCTTTGGCTTTCAAAAAGAACGTGTCTGTTCATGGGGTGTTGAAGGCTGGTACTTGGCTTCGTCATACCACCTTCACATCCTTCTATCTACAGGACGTTGTCCACAGGTCTTTGGACAGTTTCTCCTTGGGTCCGGTGGTGGCTGCTCACTGGATGAGCTACACAACGGGAAAGATTGTACCTTACCTAAGAGGATGGAGTGAAAGTAAGAATGAATGAGATGACTGGTCTTTTTTCCGTTTCACTCCCTCCCTCCCTTCTTCTCTACCGGCAGGCAGTAAGAAGACTGATCCATCATATGCTGGAACTGGTTAGATACAAGTGAGTGAGTGCCTTTCTGTTTGAATATATTTTAGTTCATACACGGATATATCAAAACAGAAGCAGGTCCTTCCTCTCTCTAACAAGGGGAGAGAGTAATGATAACAAACAGCATTGGTGGCTAAAGCAGGTTTGTTGTCTTACAGATAAAGTTCTTCAACGTCTTCGTTTACAGCGCTCCTCTCACTGTATATCAGCCCAGCAGTCTGGCTGTCTGATAACCCTTATCTCACAGATCAGAGGCTTTTGACTCCTTCCTTTAACCTTTTTTAAACAGGTAGTGGACCCAGGTGTGCTGAACCTCCAGTCAGTTCAATACTTTCTTTCCTCCCACCAAAAGTGAGTCTATCGTTACGTTAATTTAACGACCCTGGTTTGTTCCTCATATGAACAAATAAAATTTGTATTTTTCATAGGTAACAAACCTGCGGTTTTGACATATATGGCCCACCTTATACCTCCCCTCACTTGGTTACCTTGGCTGGAAGAAACTGAATGCGTCACGGCATTGTGGGTGAGGAAGGTGGGCAGATGCCTCCTCTCTCAACCCATTGGCCGAACCCCGTTGCCACGAATTCCTTGTATTGAAATTTTATATGCTTTTTACCGGTTTCCAGCTGGCGCTTGAAGAATTTATCCTAACGTTAAGACCGCAGGTTTCTTAGCTATGAAAAATAAAAATTGAATAATAAGTTTGTCATAGAAGTATACATGTAGCAGCCTCAGCTATGCTACCACAAACCCTGGCCTAACATTGCAGTTTATTTAGATAGTCCAATGCACACAGACGTCTGACCCAAGAAGCAATAAAAATAAAGATAAAACATTTCAGTGCATTCAATTTATTTTAATTAGTCACGTAAAAAGTTCATAAGTTACTTTAGGTAACTTAGGCTGGATGATTTTTATTTGTTCTTAACCGTGGGACGGTGTGCAGTAGTGAAACATTTTCTATATATCATCTCCACGTCCTTTGATCGAACTTTTCCGAAGCTCCTCAGTTGTATGACACAGAAGATAAGGAGGGTGGTTCTTTCTATACTCACCAGATGGTGCACATACGCCAGAGTGGTCGTCTTTTAAGTGTTATTCCTTGAGGTGGGAGAAGTAGTGAATGCGATTATTTTAATGCATAACTGAGGTAATGTGATATGATCATCCATAAAGCATCAAAGAAAATAATTTGGAGAATTCATTATGTTAAATTGGTTAACCTGAAGTTGGTGGATCCTTGGGAAATGTAATATAGACTAAGGAATCGATTCCAAATAGTGAGTTGGAATGGGAATTTCCTTACTGGGGTCATTATTTAGTGAATCGGAATGGTAAAGTGATATTTCTTTTTTTTTTTTCCTGGGAAAATACAAACCACACCTTATTAGAGTGTTACGTGCTTTTTCTTCGACCGTGGTTGAGACGTGTTGCTATAATCCACTGACCACCAGGTTGAAACATCCTTTAATTTTTATATTGTACAAATATTTTGGTGATACTCACCAGACGGCGACACACGCCTGGGTGATCATGTGTGATATCAAGCAACTGATTAGAAAGTGCTCTTGATAATGCAGCAACATGAGAGAGAGAGAATTTCTGACCCAACAATTATCTAGAGTAGGAAGTCTCGAACATTCCAATTTTAATTCCAATATGTGGCATTTCGTCAAAATTCCAAAAGAGAGAGAGAGAGAGAAAAAATTTCTAACCTAACAGACATCTATTGCAGAAGGTCTCCAGCATTTTAGCTTTATTCCAGAAACTTTTTGTTAAAAAGAAGCAAAAACTTGAAAAGTGCGGAATGCTTTTGCATTATTGATGCAGGGCGTTCATCTCTTACCTATTTCCCCCGTAGGTGGGTAGCGCCGTCAGTGCGCCTCACGGGGTGCACTGTCAGCATTACTTGAGTTCATTGCAGCGTCCATTCGGCCCCTAGCTGCAGCCCCTTTCATTCCTTTTACTGTACTTCCGTTCGTATTCTCTTCCATCTTACTTATTCCACCCTTTCTTAACAATTGTTTCAACATTATATATCCCTGAATAACCTCATAGGTCCCAGCGCTTGACCTTAGTCCTAAATTTTATTTTCCATTCCACGTGTCATTAAAAGGGGTATGGGTGATGTTTCTTTCCCCAATATGTGCCACCGCCATTTCTCAGGAGATGGAAACAACTGGCGGAGGCTGAACTGTCTTCTGACGGAACTGTTCCAAGGCCCGAACTGCGGTGATGCAGAAGAGCCTTTTGTGCTGCACTTTGTGATCCCAAGAACTGGAAAGGTTTCCGTTGGAGCCTCCAATGTGCGTCGTGATTAGATGTCAGTTAAATGGAGCACTGTTGAGTGATTTCACTACAAAGTCCACTTTTATTGTCGTTCAGTCATCTTCAGCTCTGTGCGAAACATAGAAATTTTTGTTTTTATGTTTTCTTTTAGTCCCAAAATTAACTCACTTCAGTTAAAATATATACATACGTACTCACATATGCCTTCATGTTTCTACTAAATTGTTTATATTGTCAGTCAGATGCACGTACACAAACGTACATGAAAAAATGCACACACACATATATATATATATATATATATATATATATATATATATATATATATATATATATATATATATATATATATATATATACTGTATATATATATATATATATATATATATATATATATATATATATATATATATATATATATATATATATATATATATATATATATATATATATATAATCTTACTGCTTTCAGTATTATTCATTCCCTTCCCTTTTTATTTTCCAAGCATTCTACTACTTCATCTTCTCTGTTCGATACCTAGTTGGGGTCGTTGTTTTAATGAGTTTTTTCCAGGTGGTTCTACCATAGTACTATTGTCAGTAAATAGTGTTGTATGTTCTCAAATAATGTTTTACTATCCATAAAAATATTAACTACACTGTCAGCCTTTCGCTTTCTCCATAACATTTTATCATTCATATTAATTTCTCCCCTTTTACAGAAACTTTCAAACTTAACTGACTCTTAATGAACGCAATATCACCTCAGAAATTAAATATTTCGACATTCCATCAATTGTCCATTCTTGTTGCAGCAGATCCGCCCACCCCCATCACCCGAAAGATTGCTTTGGAAAAAGGTTAAGAAAAAATACATTATTTGCTTTATTTATCTCTCACTGTTCTGAAGGAAAAACCTCCCACAACATCCATCGCTTCATATGCTTACAGTGAGGCCTCATTAGCAGCTCATCTGCCCATGCAACCATCCGTGTATCGAAAAAAACTTCCTGAAAACTGAGTTTGAAGGTTCATCATTTGTGGCAAACATTATTGCCTTGAAGAGTCTCGTTACGCAAATGACAGTTATTCCTCTTGGATAGAGAATTACTGAACCGTTGCAGTGAAAAGGTCAGTTGAACTTCGCTGAACTACAGGATGACCACTGAAGTGCAGCCTGTGATTTTTAGGCAAAGTTGCGTATCAGATATTCACTTAACCGCTGCCTGGTGTTGAGGCAATGTGGGCTATCTATTATCCACTGAACTGCACCCTGGTTTTGAGTAAAAGTGGGCTATCAGATATCCACTGAAACAGCAGCCTAATTTTGAGGCAAAGTGGGATGTCCGTCCAGTACCTTCGTCCCTGAAACTCGCGGTTCTCGACTCGATCCTGGAGCTTCTGGAAGAACGAATGAGTCGACACGTCTCGACAACCCCCACCCCCTCTCCTGGAGAGGAGGAAATAACGCCGGCGTTTCCACCTTGGGCGTCCCAAGCACATCCTCCACGGCTCCCGAGGGACTCCCTCAAAGGATCGCGACTGAAACGACCACGACCTCCTCCTCAGAGTCCTTCTGAGGAAAATAAGTGCCTGAAGGGGGTCTTTCAGGAAGTGAGCCCGAGGCCACTACACCCTCAGATTTAATGGCGCCGAGTGAAAAGTTGGGTCGGGTTAGTTATGACTTTGATTTCAGAAGAGAAGATGGAAGGACTCCGAGAGGATTTGTTCACCCAAGTTGTTGTTCGTGAGGCGTCTTTGCTGGGCTTTCCCTTCGGCGTACAAACAGGGGGAAATTTGGACATAATGAAGTGACAGGAATAACTGAAATAAATAGTACCCGTCGGTACACCCAAAGATACATATTCATTCGGAACAATTAAATTTGCAAACATATCGAGAGTATTTCATTCTGCATTTTATTAGTATACCCTGAAATATGGCAGCATTACCGAATGATATTAATTTAGGACTCTTGCATACAAAGCGTCCTTTGGGTCCGTCACAGAAAAACTGAAACAAAACCCAAATGGACAAAGTTGGTTGTGAGAACAACGGCTCCTTCCCTCAGTCATTACGGAACTCGGATGCTGATGAGGAACTGTTTCCGGTGATTGAATGACATTTTGATTGACAGATATAGCTCCTTTAAATTATTCACTATTATTGTATGTTCAGCCGATTAGCCATCTATGATCACTATTTCTGTACCTGTTAACGTTTCTGCAATGTCTTCGGCTGGAATAAGGCTGTATATTAAAAGGACCATTTGCATGCATAACCCTGACCAGGTAGATGCCTTTCCTTTGGAAAGGAAAAACCATTTAGAAGATTGTTAATATTTATTATCGCCAAAATGCTGCAAAATAATTATTTGAGATCACGAAACCCAAAATTGCTTCCAGGTAATACAATGATAGGTCAGAGTTCAAAATTATACAGAGGGGCCTTTTTGGGAGCGTGGTCCGGTTTGGAACGCTCCCCAGTGGAACATTTTTTATTCCGAATCGTGCATCACGTTCCAAGTAAGCAATTTCTTTTATTATTATTATTATTATTATTATTATTATTATTATTATTATTATTATTAACCCAGAACTCAACGCGTTTTGGTCTTGTGTGCAGGTCAAGACATCTTTACGGCAACTGGATAACAATTGTTGGTTTAGATTACCCCCGTGTGGACCTCCGGACTCTGACACACAACAAAGACCGAATAACAGTGGCTATAGTACCAGGGAGTTATGTCCTCATGCGGACGGAAAAAGGCTTAGTGTTGGTGAACTAATCGAGGATCCTGGTGAAGATTAGGCATCAAGGATTAATCTGAGATCAACAGGCTAATCTGCACCCTCCAGCAATTCCGGTATTTAATAATAATAATAATAATAATAATAATAATAATAATAATAATAATAGATAAGTAAGTAAATAATAATAATAATAAAAATAATAATAATAGTCAATCAAGTTGTGCACTGTGATCATGTTTCAGTGTTCATTAGTGAATCTTTCTTGAGCATAAATGTACAAATATTTTGGTAAACAATTATAAGTACGGCCTTTATAAGATAGAGGATATATTATTTGTATACATAATCTCATCCTACTTTTTATTTGTCAGTTGTGATGCAGTGATTGTTTTTCACAGATGACTTTAGTTCTGTTAATTTTATTAAATCTAAAGTAAAATAAATATGGAGAACGAAATGTGGGAAGATCAGATAAACTATGAAAAACTACAAAACATAATTTTATAAACACTGTTTTGTTTCCTCTAAAGAAATAAAAGAGAAAAACCCTTCAGGAGACACCAGTGGAACGTATCCAATCAGCATAGCTATAAAACTACTGTTCAGGGAACGATCTTGGATGGCGCTCTCGGGGCAAAGATCGTTGCAAGAGAATCTTTCAGAGAGAGAGAGAGAAGGAGAAGGAATATGTAATGAATTTCTTAACTAAATACTTGTGCAATTAATGAGAGTGTTTGTTTTTATTAGGTAAATATAATTAGAATAATTTCTTATATTGGTATATTTAGGAAGGTGCCCTCTTGTAAACATATATTTCATTAAATATTATGGCTGCTTCAGCAAAGTTTAATGTATAAAGATTCCTTTTTGTGAAGGGAGCAGATCACGCTATCTATTACATGGTCTTTCCCTATACTTAAAAAGGAATCATAAAAAACAAATTAATCTTCTTTGATGCAGCGATAACGTTTCCTGAAACATGGAATTATTTCTACAGCTGTGATGTGATCCCCTTAACATACGGACCAAAGTCAGTCCCAGTAATAATGAGAAAAGGGAAAAAGCAAATGAATCGTGTCTAAGAAGTTCCCTCGATGACGGAATCCATTGTAAACGAGCCTTAGATTACAAACTTCGGATCTCTCTCTCTCTCTCTCTCTCTCTCTCTCTCTCTCTCTCTTTGGTTGAACGTCAGTTGCGTTATTAAAGAAACCTTTAGCCAGTCCACAGAAAATGTTGGTCTGTAAGCCCAGGGATTATTTTCTTTTCAGTGTAAATTGGTTTCAAGGAATTGGTAAATATATGTGAATGAATACAGGTGCTTTCAAGCACGCATGCTTTAGAAGAATTGAATATTTAAACTGTATTTCAGTTATTTGCTGCAACTTACTAATTCAAGTAATAAATTCTCCAGTTGTATAATAACAACTTTTGTATAAATCAAGTTTTCAAAAGTAATATGTTATATTTACTTGACTAATTTTCTTATTTGGTTGGACCCTGTCAAATTAATAGAGATAGTTGCTGGTATTATGAATCGCTGATTTGTGCAAAACATACATAAATATATCCTTGCATTCGAGTCATTGTTTCTATTAAAAAGTTTCTACTTCGACCATTTTCAGTCAGCCAACATTTGCCTGTTTGTAATGTAATACAGGAATAATTTGTGAATTTTAATCCTTACCCCCTAAGAAACACTTATCCTACCTTTAAAGGGTCTAAAGGTATAGTGTTCTATTTAGCAGTCTTAGGGACCATCTTTTATCCGGTCAGGGTCGATCTAGGATGTAGATCCTTGTTGACAGTGATATCCTGTGGTAATGACCCTCTCTTGGGAGAATTCTTTTGACGATAAATAACATCCCTTAAATATCTCTCGTAATCTAGCCTCCTTTATGATTTTCATTTTTTTAATTTATAAAGTTCAGCCTGAGAGAAGGATCTTTTCCACTTATAGTTTGGTTGCTGCAACAATTTCTCCGGCGACTTTTTCTCCATTGCTCTTATCTTAACTGAACGCATTTACAATGTGTAAGGAGACTGTCATTGCAATACAGTGTGGCTACGACACTGTTGATTCCATGATGATTGAAGGCTTTCTTAAGTTCAAATAAACTCGTTAGGTAGTTTCCCTTAAGATTTAAAATATAATAATTTCGGGGGATTGAATATATTCCTGAGTGTTCCTCAATGTTGGATTCCGCAGGTTCGAACTTACGAAAATATGCAGTATAAAGTAAGAAACTCAGGTTGATTGATCAATTAGATACAAGCTATCCATCGATGCCGAATTTGCCTTCTGTATTATTAAATTCTCGTAAAAGGAAAATAGATAAAATCCTCTCACACAACAGCATACACATCATTCAGACAGACCTATAAATTCTTCTCATAACTTTCAGCCAGGAAGTCGCATAAATATTCTGAGCATACAACACGTAGGTCGAATATTCATGAGAGCAAATGGAAGCCTACCAGTCCGTCTGTGTCAAGGCGGATATTCCGAACAATTTTAATTTTTTACTTTTGCGAATGCATTCTTACAGATTATTTAAAAATAACTATTTCCCAATATTGCTGTGTCCAGGGGGTATTGTGGAAGTCTGAGAAGCATTAATTTTCCGGTCAAGTTATATTAGTGCGTGTGATATTAATGTGCTCTTGGAAATATAAGAGATTTGTGATATCGTAAGTGGGAGATGGAGCAGCATTTTAAATTATTTTTTCAAAGTCGCTTCACAAATATTTGAAATTTTTTAGTTTAAAATCATATGATGATATATAATTGAAGATACAATAGTATCCAAACTTTTATTTTGTTCACTGTTTTGAACATTTTTCAAAGAATATTGATAGTTGTTTTCTTGACTGACTTGTCAGAGGAAAGCGGCTTTTCTAAGTGGCCAACAAAAATACCAAGGTTTTAAATAACCCTTAACGAATAAAATACGCCAAAAGGCAGGAGAAGCAATCGTGAATTATAAAACGCCACAGCTATAAAGGCACAGGTGAAGAACATCCGCCATGAAAGGAAGGAAAAGTCGCTTGTGACCCTTTCACCCTGCCATCATCTGTCTCCCTTCACCTAACCTGGATGCCTGAGAGTGTATCCACACTACAGCAAATCATGCAGTAGTTATGTCGGCAACTTATCTCGTACTTACTGCAAACTGGTCGTAAACTAGTTAACAACATATTACAAATAGGTCGGAAACTTGTCGACTACTTATCACAATAGGCCGATAACTAGTCAGCAACCACCATAAGTTAAGAACAGGTCTTTGGCAAGTGGTGGGTAATCAAAACACTGGTTCAGAACTAATAAATCGTCGACTTGCGTTCTGCTGTTTGTGATGTGCAAGCGATAAGTTGCCAACGTGTGTTTATAACATTTTTTTTTACTGCAGTGTGGTTGTATCCTTAGTATAGATTGGAGAATGAGTCCTCCTCCCTCTGTGAAAGCCTTGGCCTGACCTAAACTTACCCAGTAGAGAATGTTGCAGCCTGATGGATTTTGGGGGTGAGGGGGAGAGAGGTGATTCATATGCCCCCCTCTCACCACCTCCCCTTCCACCCACCTTGAAGAGCTCCAAGGCTGAGAGTCCGTGGGATATTTTTGGAAAAATCTAAAGCAATTTGCAAAAGAAAATATCAGTGTGTAAATGACACATTCATATCCACTTATTGTCCAAGTTAAGGAAGAAAATGCCAAAAATGAGCAGATCCAGAAATTTATAAAAGAAAATTAGCGTCGCTTTTAACCACGAAATTTACCGACTCAGGAATCTCCATTTCTTTTTGTTTTTTCGAAAGAGGAGATTTGAGTAGAAATGACAAATAAAGCTTGGTGAGACTGCGATGTGAAAAATGATCAAAATAATGCTAAAGGACACATTGAGATATGGCAATGTTATTTTATCCCTTTAGAAAATAGAAAAAGACCTTTTAATTCGACTGTTTTTGAATGTCTGTAAGGCAGACACAATGAAGATAAGAGACATGGCTGGAAAGGAGACAGAAGGACGCCATCCTTCATTGTGGCAACAATCCTGTTGCTTCGAAGAGGCCATTTGAAGACTCGTTTATGATGGATGCCTCATTCCGAGGCTCTGCTCCCTCCCCTGCCCTCCCCTCCCCTTCCCCCACGCTCTGCTCTTTCTGCTCCCCTTTTTCTTTCATCTCTTATGACATACTTATCTACACAGTAAACATTCAGTCTCAGATATTTTCAGTAAGGATATTTAGCAAAAGATTATCTCTCTCTCTCTCTCTCTCTCTCTCTCTCTCTCTCTCTCTCTCTCTCTCTCTCTCTCTCTCTCATCCCCTTGCCTTGTATACACGAAAAGAACTTTGAGGCAGCTTTCCTTTGCCCAAGAGTGTCACTCAAGAGCTCTCCTCTGAAAAGAGCTTTGGAAGTGTTTCTGAAGTGCTGTGTTATCGCTAATGCTGCGTGAATCCGTTCCTTAGTCTTCCTGTGAGACTTAGAGCAAAGACTCTCTCTCTCTCTCTCTCTCTCTCTCTCTCTCTCTCTCTCTCTCTCTCTCTCTCTCTCTCTCTCGGGTATGAAATTCAACTCATTTTTTCTTGATTTTTGTTAATGTAGACGAAGCGGTGCGTGAGATAAAAAACCGTAATTTATTCAAAGGTTAAATGGATCTTGTTGGGGAAGAATGTATTTCAGAAAATATGGCTGCTACAAGTTTTAAAGGACACATATATGCATTTCATAGCTTCAATGCTTTAAGATGTGATGAAAGAATTTATGGAGTCAGATGGAAGTAGGTCGAGAGACTCGAGGTAAAATCTTTGTGTTCAGCAAATAGTTTGATTCCTCAGCAATGTTGCCGGTCAGGTGATCTTCCGAAGTGTTATGTATATTCGTGAGTACGTGCGTTAATTTGATCTAGATTACGCCAAAATCTGCCCTAAAAGTGAGTTTGATCGTTCATTAACGTGATAGAACTGCAGTTGTCTAGACGTAGCTTTGGAGAGGATCCAGGCTTTGAATCGGCAGATAAGGTAGAGTTTGAAATCTCTGTTTTTATGGGAGAAAATTGAACTTGTGATTTTTACTATGATTTTCTAATCATTATGAACTTTTGAACTGGTGTGGGAGATTTAATATGAATATTCATACCTCTTTTATATTATTATTTTGTCATGTTACGTTTGCCATATCTTGGCTATGCATTTTACACTTTCCATTATTGTGTTTTGCATTTCATATATTTTGGGAGTTTTCTATCATGTTTGATTCTTCCGACAGATGTCTGTGGACAGATGTCGGTGGACAGTGTGGACTGTTTCGAATAACATGTGGTAGACTGTTTTTTTTGACATGACTAATTATTGATTTGGGGAGTATGTGTGAGTTTGGATATTTTCAGGCTATTAGCCATAGTGAGACTTCTTTAATCAGAAGTGTTTTGCAGTTCAGAGTTTAGTTATCTAACTCGATATTTCATTTATTATGCATTTTAATCTTTGCTTTGTTTTATTCATTTCTTGTTGGGTTATTTGAATAATAAACCTATTTTTGTAGAAACTATTGCGTTTCTTTAAATAGTCCATTTAATTGATTTGGTGAGAATGAGCGAGATTCGGGTGGGTGAACTTTGGAAAACGATGAGAGAGAGAGAGAGAGCGATACAGAGAGAGAGAGAGAGAGGTGATACACGGTGAGAGAGAGAGAGAGAGAGAGAGAGAGAGAGAGAGAAGAAGAGAAAAATAGATGTAAGTGTTGTCGTGAGCGAACGTTCATACGCCTCCGTTCCATGAATAAAGATCGTTGGAGCACGTTACGTACACTTTCAAAAGAGTGTTAATTCTGTCCTCGTTACAGAATTAAATGGCGGCAGCGGTGTCAGAATGAAATGGTTGGCAGCGGTGTCTGAATGAAATGGTGGCAGCGGGTGTCTTTTGATTTTAAATGGTGGCAGCATGATTTTAATGTCTTTAATGATGGCGAAAGAGGGAGATTGCTAATAGACTAATTGGTAACGTTGATGCCCAAGGCATAGGCGACTTCACCTAAGAGCTAAGGCGACGGGTCAGTGTTGAATGACTGAGTAGGTCGTGATTACGTGTGAAATACGGGGAACCTTTCTTTTTTTTTCCGTTTCTATTCGAGTACTGGGAGTGGGGAGTTGTGAGATAGATCTGGATGATCTCTAGAGCAATTTTGGGGTTAACAAAATACCCAAATAAGTGTGAATAGTGGCGATTGTGAGTTAATTACGCAAAGTGATTATTCAACAATAATCGCGCGCTGGGTGTCTTTTTTTCGCTTAGTCGTCGAGTAGGTGACGTCACAGGTTAGCAAGTTGAGAGATAGGTACTTCGTTTTCTGTTTCAAAATTGGTAAGTACCCCATTCTCGTAAGTTGCGCAGAACGCCGTTTTCTATTCTTCTTTTAGAGGGGTAACTTGTGCCTTTCTCTAGTGTTCTTTTGGTTTCTCTTTTTATGTTGTTACGCTCAGGGCGTGTGATTACTCACAAAATGCCGGACGATGCAGCAAGCACATCCCAATCAATTGTGGTGCATAAAGTGACGAACATTTGTGCGGGAATTACAAATTTTAAAGGGTTAGTTGATGGAAAGCCAACCCAAAATATAGAAACTTTCATTGAGTCAGTGAACAATTATCTGAATTCCAAGAAAATTACGAATGGCGCTGAAGCTTTAACAGAGGCTAAATCATTTCTGGATTTAGATAAAGGAGATATTGGGAAACGAGCACGCAGTTTCGGGTTCAGAAGGTGCAAAAACTTGGAATGAACTGCAGAAATTTCTACGAGCTACTTATGGCGGAGTTCAACGTGAATGCACAGTTCGGAATTTGCGAGAGTTTCTCAAAATAAAGAAAGGCAATGATTCACTAGTCACATACAGTGCGAATTTATTTGATGCAGTAGTTGAGTTAAAGAAATCTATAACAGGTTCTCCATGGGTAACTGGAAATAATATCTCCTTAGATAATTTTGAAAGATTGTTACACTTTGCTTGCCTTTTAACGTCAGTCCCAGATGTAATTGTAGATAGTTTTGATAAGAGAATTGATCAGGATACAGATGAATCCTTTTTGTTTGCACAGATTAACAAAAATCTAGCAAAATGCCCGACACTGGACAGTAGTTTTGTACAGGAGGTGCAAAGATGTCAGCTGCGGTTTCCAAACCACAGAATAATGATAGTCGCTCGCATTCGGGAAATGATGCAACAGCGAAGACATGTGCACGAGTAGAATCGAAGAAAATTCCAGAGAGATCAGTCACAACGATACGTTGTTTTAATTGTGATAAAATAGGCCATAGTAAGTCAAATTGCAGAGTGAGATATTGTTCAGTTTGCAAATCTTCAGATCATGGATGGAGATTTTGCCCAGCCACAAAGAGTAGAGATTATTCAGGAAGTCACGGGGAGGTTTTTCTAGATATGACAGGAGAATTCCACATGATGCAAGTTCTAGATACACAAAGGAACAGCAGAATTTTCACAAGATAAGTTCGAAAACGGACACAGGATAATGACTAATCAGGTCTTAGAGTCACTAGAACCTAGGCCGATTGTACGTGGATTCTCTAATGGCAATGAAATTTCTATTTTCATTGATTCTGGTAGCTCAGTTAACTTAGTAAATGCTGACCTTTTTCACTCGAGGTTTCCAGAGTGCAAATTAGTCCCTTCTAGTGAGACAGTGTGTGATGTACAAGCGAGGAAACTGAATATTTTAGGTTCGTCATTTCTTACGCTTTGTATCGGTGGAAAGACAATAGTAGAATCATTTTTGGTCATAGAAGGATTAGCCTTAGGTGAAATGGTTTTGCTAGGACACCCTTCTTGTATGCGACATAACATCAACATTCTTACGGGAGTTCAGGGATTACAATAGGTGAGTCGGGTTGTTTTGTTCCATATATACACAGGAAAAAAACTTGTGAGAAACTTAAGACACAGTCTGAGACATGTGTAACACATTCATTAGAGAGTGAAGATATTCCGCAAAGATCTTTCAAAGGATTTTTGTTGGAAGATGTTGAATTGCAACCGCGAGTTCCTACATTAGTTAAAGTGTCGCTGAAAGAGAAAAAGTTTCCTTCTCAAGTGTGCGTTGTTGAGGGAACCGAGAAATTCAAAGACGTTGTGAGTACGGTGTCAGTGAATGAAATTTCAGTCGCAGGCGTGACTTCAGTAGAATTAGTTAGCTATCAAGACTCAGTGAAAAAATATCACAAGGGTACTTATGTAATTGATTTTGAAGAGTTTAAGGAAGAGCATAAATTAGTGAGTTTTTGTGGAGACGGGAATATGTTTCCTAACGAGGAGCAACAGTTCCGAAGTCAGGTTCTACATGAACACTTGGCTAAAGTTGATTATCCTGAATATTCAGATAAAGTAGAGAAAGTGTTGAAAGAATATCTAGATATCATTGCTTTGAAGGAGATAAATTAGGAGTTACAGATGTTTTAGAACATTCAATCCGCCTAGAAAAGGGTACAAATCCCATATATATTCCAGCATATCGAATTCCTTTTAAGATCAGGGAAGAAGTAGAAAAAGAAGTTCAGAAGTGGGAGTCGGAAGGCATTATTAGACCGTCCAATTCTCCGTTTAATTTTCCTTTGCTTGCAGTTCCTAAGAAAGACGGTAGTATCAGAGTTTGTGTAGATTTTCGTAAATTGAATGAAAAAACATGCCCAGATAGATATCCTGTAGCTTGTTTGCCTGATTTGTTTGTTGAGATCGGTGGCAAGAATATATATTCATCTATAGATCTGATGCAAGGGTTTTTACAAGTTCCCCTTTGTGAGAGTAGCCGTAAATATACAGCATTTTCGGTACCAAAGGGACATTACGAGTTTAATAGGATGCCTTTTGGATTACAAGGGTCCCCAATAACATTTACTAGACTGGTTAACACAGTACTTCATGGCTTGTTAGGAAAGTCGGTGTTTGTGTACATGGATGATATTCTCATATGCACAGATACAATTGAAGAACATCTAAAGGTGTTAAAAGAAGTCCTCAAGCGATTACGGTTCGCTGGGTTAAAGGTCAAATTGGCCAAATGTGAGTTTCTGAAGAGAAAAATTGTCTATTTAGGACATGTTATCTCTAAAGAGGGAGTTAGAGTGAATGATGAGAAAGTTAAAGCCATTGTGAATTTTCCAGTTCCCAAAACCAGGAAACAGATTCGTTCGTTCCTAGGTATGTCGGGTTTCTTTCGCCGTTTTGTGCGGAATTTTTCTACAATAGCGTCTCCATTGACAGATTTGTTACGAGAAGACGTTAAGTTTGTTTGGGGTGATAGTCAACAATTAGCTTTTGAGAAGCTTAAGAACGCTTTGGTGAACCCACCAGTTTTGAAGTTTCAGATTTTAGTCAACCGTTCACCTTAGTGACTGACGCGAGTCAGGAAGGTATAGGTGCGTGTTTGATGCAGAAATTTGAGGGGAAATTACACCCAATTGCTTTTTATAGCAGAAAGTTCAAAACACGTGGTAGTAACGAAAGGCTGATGTCAGTTGTGGACAAGGAGGCTTTCGCAGTCGTCTCTAGCCTTGTTCATTTTAAGATGTTGTTGTTGGGAAATAAAGTTGAGATTTTTACAGATCATCAACCGTTGTTAGAGCTTTTAATAAGCCAAATTTGTCGCCCAAGAGAGCACGTTGGTTCCTAACATTGAGAGATTTTGATGCAAACCTCAAATACATTGAAGGTAAGCATAATGTAGTTGGAGATGCATTGAGCAGATATTTTCCGGTCGAGGATGAGGAAATACACACCGAATCCTGTGTGGGTGAAGAGAGTAAATATTTGGTGTCTAATGTCTCTGATATTAGTAATTCTGAGAGATCGCATGTAGAGGACATACACGTTCCTACAGTGCATACTTCGGGGAGAAATAGTGAGTCGGCAGTCTCGGGAGAGATTGTTATTCGTGATAGTGAGAGTAACGCAGTGTGTTATATTACGGGTGAAAATGTCACTTGGGACATAGGCTTGCTGGAACAAAAGCAAGATGAAGATAAATTGTTGTCAGATGCTAAGGCATTTCTTGGGGAGTTTCACCGAAGAAAGGGTATAAGTTGCCTTTTTCTGGTCTAGAGTTGGAGAATAATTTATTGGTGAGGAAAGTTAAGTATAACTTATGAAGTACTCGAAGCATGGGTGAGATTACACAAATCATCGTGCCAGAGAGTCTAGTACCACAAGTTCTAGACATTGTACATTGTAAATTTGGTTCTCCTCATTTGGTGTGGACAAGACGTATGAAAACGTCAGGTCAAAGTTCTTTTGGAAAATATGTTTTCCGCAGTAGAAGCCTTTGTGAAGAAGTGTGCTATTTGCAATGCGAATAAGCCAGCGACGACAGTGTCGTGTCGTTTGGGTTCATATCCCACACCACATAGGCCGTTTCAGAGAGTGCATATGGATATTCTGGGTAACTTCTCAGAGTCCGCTTATGGTTATAGACATTTATTAGTAGTTGTTGATGAGTTGACTCGCTTTGTCGAGATTTTCCCACTGAAGTACAAATCAGCTGAGGAAGTTGCTATAGCGTTCTTTAAGGGGATAATTTGTCGATATGGTGTTCCTGAATGTCTGATCACAGACAATGGTAGGGAGTTTATTAATAAGACTTTAGACGGTCTTGCTAATTTGTTGGGGATAAAGAAAGTATCTATAATCCCGTATAGACCTGAAGCAAATGGGTTATGTGAGAGGGCGAATCGGAAAGTAATCGAAGCTTTGCGCATGACGGTGGGAGGTTCCGATACACATTGGGACAGATCTTTGGATGAAGTGCGATATAGTATCAATACTATGATGAATGACACAATTAAGATATCTCCAGCAGAAGCTTTGTATGGATACAAGTTGAAAGGACCTTTTGATTTGTTACCAGAGCGAGTTCAGGGTGATGTTACGGTCACTTCATTGATAAATACAGCGAGAGAAAGATTTGCACGTATCAGTAAAGAACTTGAACTTAGTTCGCGTGCAATGGTAGAGAAAAGTAACGCGAAATCGAGGGGAGTAGCTTTTTCGATGGGTGATAGAGTGTTTGTTAAAGTGAATGTTCGGAATGATCTGAATTATAAATTAAGTCCGAAGTTCCACGGACCTTTTGAGATTGTAGAGATCAAAAGAGGGAATAGATTTGTAGTTAAAGATGTAAACACTGGAGTGACGAAATTGACCCATATTTCGAAGTTAAAGAAAGTTGGGATGTAATGGAACGTTTGTATATAGTTAGGGGGATAAGTGGGTTGATATTTGTATATATATGACATTTATTTTTTAAATTTTTTTTTGTCTCTTGTTCATTTTAGATGTTGAAGTTCTTAGTCATTTGTTTTCGAATGATTTTAGAAGTTGAGACATGGGCTAATTTCATACGAGATTTGACCCAGGTGTGAGTGTGTTAGTGTGTTATTGTGTTATGATGTATTTCATCATCTGACACAATATGGGTGTTGTTTAGATTTTTTTTCTTGGGGAGGTATTTAGTATATCGGACCGAACAAGTCTGATCTTTTTTTCGGGTTGGGAGATCGTGTTTGAGTATTTGGATTTTTTTTCCAGTTTCTTTTTTTTTTTAAATAAAGGGAGCTGTATTGTGAGTAGTTATAGTTGTTAAGATCGTGGGAGCGATTGCCATTACGTCAATTGTTATTTTGTTGAGAGTTAGTTAGGTGTTGCGAAATATTTGCTAACCGGAGTAGAACTTTCATGTCTTTTACGAGATATGATACCTTTTAGTGTTTGGATAAGATTTTGAGTATTTTTTTTTTTTCTGTTTGGATAGAATTTTTTTTATGAGTGAGTTCCGTAGAGTTGTTGTGCTTAATAGTGAGTTGACCGTGATTATTCTGAGATACAAACTTGGAATTAGTTCACATTGTGAGTGTTTGATTTTTGCATTAGTAGTTTTGGTTTGGTTCAGTAACATGAAACCTTTTTGTTATTAGACCTTTTTCGAGTGTTTTTGGGAGACTCAGTAGTGACATGGGATAGAGTAGAGACCATGTTCATTTTGGGAGATCAATATCAAGGATCGGGAATTGATTATAAGACAGGTTGTACTTTAGTTAGAGAGAAATATGTGTGTGACAGTGGTATTTTCCAGTTGCGAGTTGTGTCTGTGGGTGGTTGTGAGTTATCATTAGTTCATGGACAGACTCCGACAGAATGTGACTTTAGACAGTTCCTGCGAGATTACCACATCGAGTCCACCAGCACCCTTACTGCCATGTTTTTGCAAGGAATGCAGTTACAATGATGTGCCAGAGCAACAAGTCGACATCATTCGTTCTCCGAGGATCCAAACTGTTCGATTCATCCTGCAGAATCCTGTCTACGGAATTTCTCGTACTTAGCCGTGCTGTATTCAACAGTTCGAGAAGATAATTATGCGTCATACGCATAACGAGCATTTGTAGTGGAGGTACCTACAACCAAGGTGCCAATGACGGTTCCACCGTTGGAAGACATTGACGATTCCGTGATGTTCAGTATCAGGAATATATTATGCCGACAATTTTAATTGTCTTAATAGCTATTTTACTGATAATTCTTGTTGTGGGAGTAGTAAAGTTTATTCGTGTTTGTAAGATTACATGTAAAGGCTCTAAGAACTCAACCCCAGTGACTTTGGAAGTGCGTCATGAGAGCAGTCCTTAAAGCTGCAGTGCAGTAGACATTGCTAATTGAGCATAGCTATATCTGTTATGTTTTATACATATGCTTTTGTTTTGGTTTGCCGTTAAGGAGAGAGACGCTCTTATGTGGTGGCTGAGCTCTGTTTCAGAAAATATGGCTGCTACAAGTTTTAAAGGACACATATATGCATTTCATAGCTTCAATGCTTTAAGATGTGATGAAAGAATTTATGGAGTCAGATGGAAGTAGGTCGAGAGACTCGAGGTAAAATCTTTGTGTTCAGCAAATAGTTTGATTCCTCAGCAATGTTGCCGGTCAGGTGATCTTCCGAAGTGTTATGTATATTCGTGAGTACGTGCGTTAATTTGATCTAGATTACGCCAAAATCTGCCCTAAAAGTGAGTTTGATCGTTCATTAACGTGATAGAACTGCAGTTGTCTAGACGTAGCTTTGGAGAGGATCCAGGCTTTGAATCGGCAGATAAGGTAGAGTTTGAAATCTCTGTTTTTATGGGAGAAAATTGAACTTGTGATTTTTACTATGATTTTCTAATCATTATGAACTTTTGAACTGGTGTGGGAGATTTAATATGAATATTCATACCTCTTTTATATTATTATTTTGTCATGTTACGTTTGCCATATCTTGGCTATGCATTTTACACTTTCCATTATTGTGTTTTGCATTTCATATATTTTTGGGAGTTTTCTATCATGTTTGATTCTTCCGACAGATGTCTGTGGACAGATGTCGGTGGACAGTGTGGACTGTTTCGAATAACATGTGGTAGACTGGTTTTGACATGACTAATTATTGATTTGGGGAGTATGTGTGAGTTTGGATATTTTCAGGCTATTAGCCATAGTGAGACTTCTTTAATCAGAAGTGTTTTGCAGTTCAGAGTTTAGTTATCTAACTCGATATTTCATTTATTATGCATTTTAATCTTTGCTTTGTTTTATTCATTTCTTGTTGGGTTATTTGAATAATAAACCTATTTTTGTAGAAACTATTGCGTTTCTTTAAATAGTCCATTTAATTGATTTGGTGAGAATGAGCGAGATTCGGGTGGGTGAACTTCGGAAAACGATGAGAGAGAGAGAGAGAGAGGCGATACACAGAGAGAGAGAGAGAGGTGATACACGGTGAGAGAGAGAGAGAGAGAGAGAGAGAGAGAGAGAGAGAGAGAGAGAGAGAGAGAGAGAGAAAGAGGAGAAAAATAGATGTAAGTGTTGTCGTGAGCGAACGTTCATACGCCTCCGTTCCATGAATAAAGATCGTTGGAGCACGTTACGTACACTTTCAAAAGAGTGTTAATTCTGTCCTCGTTACAAATGTATTAACGGATGATATATTAGTTGCTACGGACTCTATAGAGGAACATTTAGACGTGTTTAGGGAAATCCCCAGGAGGCTTAGAATGGCGGGTCTGAAAGTTAAACTATCCAAGTGTGACTTCTTGAAGAGGAATGTTGTATATTTAGGACCAGTCATTTCAAAAGAAGGTGTTCAAGTGAATGACGAGAGAGTCAAAGCGATTGCGTAAATATTTTCCTACACCTGGAAGTAAGAAAAACGTTCGCTTGTTCTTGGGAATGGCGTGATTTTTCCGTAGGTTTGTGGGAGGATTTTTCACGGCCTCATGCACCTTCGACAGATGCATCGAGGGCTGATGTATAGTTTTCATGGGCGAAGCTCTATTAGGTAACTTTGCAGATAATCAAGGATGCTTTGATGAGTCCTCCAGTTTTAACGTTCCCGAATTTTCTTTACCATTTACATTAGTGACTGATGCCAGTCAAGAAAGGGTAGGCGCTTGTTCAATGCAAAATTTGAGAGTAAATTACATCCAAAAGCATTTTACAGCAGGAGGTTCAAAACACGGGGAGTAATGAAAGCTTAACGGCAACGGCGGATGAGGCTTACGCAGTAGTGTCCACTTTGGTTCATTTTAAGATGCTGCTAATGGGGAATAAAGTGGAGGTTCTTACCGATTAAGCCGTTGCTGGATCTTTTAATAAGGGTAAACATAATGTGGTAGCGGATGCTCTTGGTAGGAATTTTGTGGGTACAATGGATGGCCATGTGTGTAATGCAACTGGAGTAAATTGTGGGATTGGGATATTAATAATATGTATATATACAGTATATATATGTATATAATATATATATATATATATATATATATATATATATATATATATATATATATATATATATATATATATATATATATATGTATGTATGTATGTATATATGTATGTATGTATGTATATATATATATATGTGTGTGTGTGTATGTATATATGTGTAAGTATATAAATGTATTTATGTATGTGTATATACATAATATATATATACATATATATGCATATATATATATATATATATATATATATATATATATATATATATATATATATATATATATATATTACAAGAATTTGAGGGTGGGTTCTATCAATCCAGCAAACAGCAATATGGTGCGAGGAGAAGGACAATTCTGCATTCCTTTCCAAGTACTTTATTCAGCTGCTTCTTTGCATCAAACCCTATTTTTTACCATGAAGCTACTGGAAAATTGTTATATATGGAGATCAGTTATAAGAATAAAAATGTTGTCAAACTAACTGAACAGCCTGTTTACGAATACTGTTGATAACCTGTCTATTATTGATCGTGTTGTTTTTAAATTCCCATTCAATAAATGTATAGCCGAAAATATGTCAATCGTCCGACGTAATCACGAGAGGAAGCTGAGAAAACTAGGCATTTCTGTCCATATTTTCCAAAACAACAACAGAACTGTATTTAACCTGTCTAATTATAAATTATCAAAAAGAGAGGAATTCCTACTCTCACTACTTTTGGACTTTGGCTTTCCACGTTTTAAAACCGCCATATGATAAATATTTTTTTCTCTTTAGAATCATTACTGACCAGACTACGTAATCTCCGCCTCGATACTGATGTGCCTAAATTTCGCACTAAAATACAAGGGTTAGCCCAAAAAATTTAGTAACTGCCAGATGGACCCCATTCTTTTCTAAAAGTGACCTAAGAACTTGGTAAACATGAGGAATTGACAATAACTAAACCAGATAAGGGAAGAGGTACCGTTTTTCTGAATAAACACGAATATATACAGAAATTGAAAAATATTTTAGAAGACGAAACAAAACTTAAAAAGACCGGTGACCCTCGTATCCTTCTATTTTTAGAGTTGAGGATCGCATAAACCGGATTTTGAAATATTTGAAAGATCGAAACGTCATTAGTGAAAGTACCTATGATTCATTGTATAGTACTGGTGCCTCATATGGAGTGATGTATGGGCTACCAAAATTCATAAAGAAGATGTATAAATGAGACCCATCGTCACATCCATGACACTCCTAATTACAAGCTTGGCAAATTCCTTGTCCCACTTTTAGCATCCTTAACCACCAATACATATAGTTTTAAGAATTCAGATAATTTTAAAGAAAGGATTTTACCTGAGGACTCAGATTTATTTATGGTTATTATGGATGTCGAATCACTCTTTACTAATCATTAAATGTGGCATTATCACATGTCAGCAATTCATCGCTCACACATCACAAACAGGTTGAATATAAGTCAACGACTCGCTGGCAGTCCCAACCAGGGCTTCGTACGATTATCTAGTATTTGCCGAAGGTTTGTTCTTCACTTACGGTCGTTAACTTGTTGTCAATCTGTTTGTGATATGGATGCGATAAGTTGCCGCGTGTCTTCATGACGGGTTTTGCTCTAATGCGGATACACCATTATGCAGTAATTTTGTGTCATGGAACAAGATTTCAGCAACTTTAACGATGTGTTCTGAAACACCTATGGAACGGTATGGCGTCCTATAACTAGGGCACAACAATCTTAGGGTGAGTGATAACATGGAATTTTGAAGATATTCAGTATTGATATCGAGACTCATGATATTAATGAATTTAATACTTACACAACAAAGAGGCTAATAGTAGAATTAGAACGAAGTGTTTGATCAACGGAGGCCAATTTGATTACACAGAGAAACTGCCTTTTGTTCATCTGTCTGTCTCTTGTAAGTCTCCTGTTTGATTTTATCAGAGTTTTTTTATTACTTCCTCACAGAATTTACTCTGAAGTATTTCCAGCATGGTTCCTCACCCGGGACACGTCATCTCCGGAAGACGTGTAAATGTGTACCATAAACCTTCGTGAAAAGAAGTTGTTTATCGCTAATGTATCTTCGGTGAGGCCCATTAGTCTTCTCAGTGGAAGGCTTTTTCGTGGAAGACTGACAGGGCTTGTAACTTGTTGCTGAAATTTTGCGTGGTTTCTTTATTTTTTTTCTCTAACAACTGTATAGTGTTAAAATATTCAAATATTTAAATCATTATAAAGGTCACTATTTGAAATTAGGACAATAAATGGGTAGTTTTAGGTAAGGTGGAAATGGAGAACACAACCGTGAAGGTAGTTTTGAAATATGGGTGAGGAGGGCATTAATCCAAATTGAAAATTTTTGGGCAATTTGGCAATACAGTGTACAAAAAAATACAGCTCCAGGTCTGCATTAACGAAATTCCAGTGAAACGGAAGTACATTAAGAACTGATCATCAGTGCATTTTAATTTCAATGTAGAATTTTCACAGCAAAAATTCGGAGTGAGTTGCAAAGGCTTCATCCTTATAATGAATGAAACTGAGGAAACAGAGCGGTAAAGCCTACTGAAATAAGAAAGATTTTCTCGCAGTCACTTACTTTCGAGAAGGGAGGAAGAAGGGCATCTGATAACAAAGTACTGGGATCAAAATGCGATGTGTTCATGAACACATAAGGCTTTTGCCTGTCAGTGCGAGCCATTAGTCACAGATCAGTCTACTGCACCGGATGCACCTTGAGACTGGAGGTACCATTGGTGATTTGTACCTAACATGTTACATGGATGCGAAGAATGCATGTCAGAACGGTTTTACATTTTATTAAGACACCCTATGAAGAACACGTGCTATTGATTCTGAGAAAATGACTAGTGAAATTACTGCCAAGCACGCTCAAAGAGAGATGATGTTATTGCTGAACCAAAGCAACTGCAGTTTCCTGGAAGTCTTATCCTGGCTAAAACTAAAATGCAGAATAGTTTGCCTATTACAGCTGTGGAATCTTTTGATCTCCAAATGTTTAAGCGGGGAGCAAATTCATCCTTGAGTTCTGCTGACGTCTCTTGGATTTCAGGTGTATCGGTTTTATTTTCTGTTCTCTCATATTGGTTTGTTTGTTACAGTTTCCTATAACTTGCCTCACCCAGTAGGCTGATTTACCTCTGGAGCTCTCATTGGTTTATAGTTTACTGACTCATTCCATAAGAGTTTTCAGCAGAGGATTTAAAGAAAGAAAGATGGAGTATAAAGCAAAGAGCAAGACTGCCCAAACTTGGTTAGTACCCGCAGGTAAACATAAGGACCCAGAAGTTTTAAAATCCATTGCAATGGATCCCTGACAAACATTCCATTGCCCGGAGCGTAATGTTGGTGTTGCATACTTTCAAAGAATACTTTTTCTTTTCTAAATCACTGCATCTTTGACACTGATGCACAAAAAGGGAACGGTCTTGTGGGATGAAACTCGTAGTGGGCATGTCTCTGATGAAATTATTATTATTATTATTATTATTATTATTATTATTATTATTATTATTATTATTATTATTATTATTATTATTATTATTCAGTAGATGAAACCTATTTGTATGGAACAAGCCCACAGGGACCATTGACTTGAAATTCAAGCCTCCAAAGATTATGGTGTTCATTAGGGAGAAGCAAGAGGAAGTAAGTGAAATACAGAAAGAAGAGAGATATCATATTAAATTTTCAAAAAAAATAAATTAATAAATACATAAATAGATAAAAATGGATTAAAATGCAAGAAGAATAGTATTAGGGCAGTAATGCATTGTATTTTCGCTTGAACTTCTGAAGTTTCAACTGCACGACATCCTCTGACAGGCTGTTCCACGTCCAGCGGTGTAGCGAATAAAGGACCTCTGGAACTTGGAAGTTCGACAGCGAGGCACCTTTACTGCATATTGGTGCTGCTGCTCAGCGAATCTGGTTGCTCTCTCTCGGCAGATAAAGGGGATCAGGGATCAGTTGTGAATGTGAAGGATCTCTGTTAAATACAACTTATGAAAAAGTGACAAACAAGAGACCATCGGTCGATGGACCAAGTCATTACTACTACTATTAGGGACCAGAAACCTACCACCACAGATCACTCTATCTAAAAGAGAGGAATCTTTCCAGAAGCAGACATCTACACCGGAGAACAGTATTCTAGTAAAGGAAGCACAAATGACCTAAAAAAGGTTGCGTTGATTTTATCACTATTGTAGATATGTGAGGCTTTACGAACAATACCTATTTTTTTTAGTGCGGCATTTGCTAAGGTCTTCGTTAGTTGTTTCTCAAAAGTTAGGTGTGAGTCAAAAGTTACGCCTAGAGTAGTTAAAGCTTCAGACTCATTCAGCACAGTTCCATCCACCTAAAAGGGAGGATGGGATGGGAAATCTGTACGAGATCTACTTATCAATAGTGTTTTCGTTTTACTGAGTTCAGCATCATACACCACCGACTACACCATTCCCTGATCCGGTCCATGTCCCGACTGAGGCTGAGGGCAGCTTCATATCTCAAAAGTGGATACTTCACTACACCCACAAGTGTTGCATCATCAGCATACTAAACAATCTTGTTTTCCAGGCCAACAACCATGTCACTTGTATACACTAGAAATTGCAACATCCTTGAACAAGTAGCCCAAGAAAGTAGTTGCAATGAAATTCCTGAGGGGCGTTTTGCACGAAAGAAGACCATGACCTTTGCGACCAGTCGTCCATGAGGATTGCGTTGTTTGAAGCAAAGGTCATTAATAAAAGCCTTGCCACTAGTAATGGGTGAGAGGGTCCAGGGAAGGGCAGGGTGAATCCTCAGACAAGGACCTGATGCAACCTCTTGCATTATGCAGAGGTCATCATATGCCATTCCAAGTCTTTCCTCTCTCCTCCGGAACCTCAGTTGTTCAGCCGCGCATAGCTCAGGAATACGGCAACGACTCGAGTCTTCTTGTCCTCAAGAGAGCAACAACGGGATCGAGTGGGAAAAAAATAGCTTCAGTTGGGAGACAGTGATTAGCCTTAATAATATTTTTTCAATTTTAAATGCAGTATCAGTATTAATCTTATTTTTGTCATTTTCAGGATGTGCTGCACCATCTCGGTATTGGTGAGTGTTAAAATACTATTTTATTTTTTTCAAATATATAATTTTTTTAGTCGGTTTTATTAGGTTGTCTTTTATATAGTTTATTTTTAAAATTATTTTTTGTTTTTAAAATTATTTTTTGTTACCCGCATGTGTATTGCACTCTATTCTATTGAGGTATTCCTGATGTTACGGCTTTGTTAGTTGTTTTTGATTAGATGTGACTGGTTTTCTTTCATTTTCATTTGTCAATGGAAAGTTTGATCAGAATTTTGCATTTCTTTCATTTGCTCGGCAAATCGTTACCATATTATTAATATTCATTGAGAGAGTAATTTTGAACTGCAAAAGCTTTGCAGCACGGTTCGTAATACCGAGAGAGGTATTTACGTTTTCCATTCCTTAAGTAGTGCTAGGGGGTTTGCATAAGTCATTTGAACAGATTCAACTTCATGTTTTTCATTTCCGTGACATTATCGCGAGTCCCGATATACTTTAGGTTTATATCTGTCCTGAGAATGCAGAAAACTCGTTTAAAAGTTTTTCAAATTTGGGAAACCTGTAACTCATTCAATTTTGAAGTTAACCTCTTAATTTTTTCCTAATATTTATTTTATATAAAAAAACACGTAACGCCATCTCCAGCCGCTAAGGATCATCTTGAAAAAAATAACTCAGTGCTTCTATAAATAACGGAGATATGGCATTTTCAGAGTGAAATCTTTTAACGCATCTTATGCTAAACTTTTTCCTTTTTTTTTCCTCAGGACTCCTCATTTTAGCAAGAATCTTCCGTTATGTTCCAAAACTCTACGTTCTGCTCAAAATGAGAAATATGCCTATAAAAAGCACAACATTACATTACTTCTAAAGAACCTGGACAGTTTTTCAACTGTAATGAGTATTGTGAAACCCTTGTTTTAAGATGTATAATGAGAGAGATGTAGGCTACAGTATACGCAGACAAGTAATTCTAATATCTCATTAGTCAATAGCGCATAAAGACGTATTTGTTTCCTTGTTAGATACTCATCGTTGCTAGATTTTCTTGTACAACCTGAGTAAAACTTCAAGTTTCCATTAAAGAAGCTAATTTAAATTTTTGTAAAACATAATTTTGTGGACTTCAACGGTCTTTCCCGTATGTGTACTTGAATCGGAATTCATTTTCTGAAACAGATTAAGTTTAAGCTGATTTCTTGAAGAACCAAGAGCAGTAAACAAATTTATTAAAAAGTTCGTTTAAATAAAATATTACCAATATAGAGCTCCATTATAACTGAATATACAAACAGTTCAGCCATTTCGTTTTCAGAAAGTTGTTGAAGTAAAATTATTCGATTTGACATCGAAGTCAGAGAGTAGTAATCCGATTACGGAGGTAATTATTTACTTGAAACGTTTATAATTCCTATACTGAAACTGGAACGTGTTAACTTTTAAAGCTGAGATTGAACGTTCACGTAATATGTATGACACACATTTCAAGTTTATTCTTTAATGAGAATTCCAGAAAAAAAATCCTTTTTCTATTCCCATTGGAAATATGTCAACTGATAAATTGTCTGGTTCTGAAAAGAAGAATTTAACGACACATACTGACCTCATTCTTTTCGCTTTATTCTGTTTATTCTTTTTCCATTGTTGATTCATTTCAACTGAAGATTAATGATTAATGTTATTTCATTGTGTGAGAAAAAGGTCTATGACCAGCAAGCAAGAATTCTTTTTGGTGATATATATACAGTAATATATATATATATATATATATATATATATATATATATATATATATTTATGTATATATATATATATATATATATATATATATATATATATATATATACTGTATATTCCATTGAAGGAAAGGGAAACACTGGAGTGCTGCGAGGCCTTTCGACTGTCTTATTGTCCTTTACTTAGCAGACTGAAGAAATATTAAAGTAAGTTTACAAAGAAAGCTCCTATAAATGACAGATGGGGATTACAAAGAGAAAAATATGTACCTGGAATCCAACACAATTGAGGAATTAGTAGAACTGCCAAAACAGGGTTAAATATTTAAGAGGTTTTGCAAAGGATGAGGTTGACATTAAAATCATTGTTAAAATATTTTGATGTCAACCTCGTTTTCTCCTATAATAACACACTAAAACGAATGTTATTATTAATAAAGAATAGTCCTAAAGAAAACAACAACATGAGATATAAAATTCCATGTTTGGACTGCCCCTCTTTTTATATTGGCTAATCTAGCAAAGATTTAGATGTACGTATTAAGCAACATAAGTATTCAGTCAAAACTGGACAAGCATCCAATGCTATATTCATTCATTTATGTGAAAACTCTCAGAGGATAAATTGGACTGTAAGTTCAGTGATTGCCAGATCGAAAGATTTCTCTTCAAGAAATCTATTGAGTCCGCTATTATCCAGCTTACTTCCAGTTGTAATTTTAATCTTAGCCCTGGCATGTATTATTTGGACCCTGTATTAGAAAAATGTTCAAGAATGACCTAAAAGATAAAATCACTGACTTAATTACAAGTTAGTTACTTGATATATATTTTCTATGTATCCGTATGTTTAATATAATTTTTTTATTTGTAAAAAATGTTCATCTTGCAAAAAGTTATTATTGTTTACAAAAAAGATAATTATTTTGTTGTACTAAAAAATTTTTTTAGGTAGTCAGTCACGGCCCTGTATAATCTTTTAATTGTCCTGTCCCTGCTTCTGAACGGTTGATCCTAATCCTTTGTAAAACCTCTTAAATATATAACCCTGTTTTGGCAGTTTTACTAATTCTTCAGTTGTGTTGGATTCCAGGTACATATGTTTCCTTTATAATCCCCATCTGTCATTTATATGAGCTTTCTTTGTAAACAGTAATCAGTCTGCTAAGTAAAGGACGTAGTGTCGAAAGGCCTCGCAGCACTCCAGTGGTTCCGTTTCCTTCGTGGATTTTATCTTTATTTATATATTCATCACGTTCCATATTTTCGTGATTCAGTTACACACACACACACACACACACATTACACACACACACACACACACATATATATATATATATATATATATATATATATATATATATATATATATATATATATATATATATATATATGTGTGTGTGTGTGTGTGTGTGTGTGTGTGTGTGTGTGTGTGTGTGTGTGTGTGAATTTTAGTCTCAGGAGTGTGACTTTCATAATTCACAAATATTAAACCTTAAATATCCTTTAATGTAGAATTCACTATACCTCGAGAATAACTTACGCCTATAGGGAATGAAAACTGATAAGCCCGTAGGTGGCCCAAAGTCACTGTCTATCGTTGTTTCTAAACCAGGTGACGGTTCGAATCGTGTCCGACGCAGAATTACTGATTATGTTTTTCTTTGGGTTTAAATTATTCCCAAGATATAGTGAATTCGATATTTTAAATTATATTTGTGGATTAATAACCGCGAATGGAAGGGTATAGAGAATTCGATATTGAACGATATTTTTGCCCTAATATATGCGAACGCAAGCATGAACACTCAACTCATGAACTAGAGCCCTAAGTATTATAATAACTATTAGAGAAGTGTCTTCTATCCCATCTTTCTCCATAACCTCCGAGAAGCCTCTTGGGAAAACAAATCAGTCTGGAATCACTCCTCAGGTTCCAATGAATTACTTGGGGCTCTTGGCCTTTATGGGCACTGAATAATGGCAGATGTTCGCTTGATGGAGAAAAAATGGTTCTCATTCACTCTGTGCGCTGATTGATGTTATTTGGAGGTGGTGAGGGTTCTTCTTCTTCTTCTTCTTCTTCTCATAAATCTTGAGAGTATTAAGGTGTTTGGGATCGGTTTTCTGATTGGTTTTGTTAATTTGTTTTCTTTATTTACAAGTTATTGTCACTCTAGGTAAGTAAAGATACATAAGGAATGGAGATTTAAATTTCATATGATATGCTACTGTTCAACTGAAGTGAATCTGGTTATTGGACAAAATCGTTGGAGAATTATTCTCCAGAGAATGAAACATCGGCAAAAGAAAGTGTAGAAAAGAAAGTAAAAGATTAACAAGAAATGTCACCCATGAACATATAATAGCTGTTACTTTCCATAATGAAAACCAAACTGATAGTGTGCGTGTACTATTTGAGCTTCAGTATCAGAGTCTTAAGAATTTAACAGAGATAGGCATTATGTAATGTCCAATAAACCCAGGTCACAGGTTCTCTAAATGGACCATTCTATAGAAGCGAGGGTTCCAAAGACAAGAGACAATAGCTTGAAGATTACGTGAGGCCCTGGGCGTAATTTGTGGGCGCGTGATAAGACGACCGGATAATATTTTCTTTAGAGATCAATTCTGTCGTCTCTGAATCTCGATTTAACCTTTCTCCTTTTCAAACACCATTCACTTTGGCTAAAAGGTATGGAAAACATCACAGACTTCAGTGTATCGAGAAGCTCATAAATATAAAATAGGAATTTGTTGCGTTTATCTGTCAGTACTTCTATCAGTAATTTATTCCATGTATCTCATAGGTTTCATATATTTCAATTAGGATAATTATAGTAACTTGCATGTTTGCTAAGCAATTTCATGGCCTTTCACGCTAGTTGCTTTTAAGTGTGATTTAATAATAATAATAATAATAATAATAATAATAATAATAATAATATAATAATAATAATAATGGAGAAAGAAATGCAGTTATGGTTACAAATACATTTAAAAATTAAAATTAAGAAAGAACTTTCGGGAATCTGTTTGATTCCCTTTCCAGTCTGAGATGAAGAGGGGATCGAGCAGTCTCCAAAGCTCTCTTTAGATTTATTTGTAAATATGTGCTGTGGATATGTTTCTCCATTTCAAATCTCATGCTACTATGAGTATTTAATAATAATAATAATAATAATAATAATAATAATAATAATAATAATAATAATAATAATAATAATAATGGAGAGCCTTAGAAACGAAGCCTTCTTCACAGGCCATTCTCATGGAGTAGCAAATAAAAATAATCGAAAGATCTTAAACCGTCACATTTCACGGGAACGTGGGTGTTATGAGGCGTTTCATCATATCATTATGGCTTTTTAGACTTCGTTTTTCTTTACAGTGATTATAATTTACATTTTTTGAATTCAAAATTATTTTTTTATTTCCTTGAATAACGTTCTGTTTATTCTGAAGGATATAAAGGATCTCTCTCTCTCTCTCTCTCTCTCTCTCTCTCTCTCTCTCTCTCTTCTCTCTCTCTCTCTCTTGACGATGGTTTCCTTTACAGATATAGGGGAGTAAATTTATTTTATATCTTGATTAGATTTGGTATTTCATATAAAGTCTGTATATTTTTTTATAATAATGCTACGATTTTCTTTCATAATTTTTTGTAGCAGCGATAAAATTAATTTAGGCTTAAAAGCTTTATAGCAAACTAAGTCTTAAAAATATAAGCTATCAGTCTTCCAAGAATATCAATCTACATTATAAAACGCAATGTGTAAACATAAACTGATTTTCTCTGTGTAGCATAAAAGTCTTGAAGAAGAAAGTTAGGAGAAGCAAAGTGCACTTGATGTTTTCAAGCTAAATTACCTCAATTTTATCTTCATTTTTATAGGACTCGTATAGAAGTAAATAAACAAACTGCTTCCATATTCACTTTTTGAACAACATTAGCCGAGACACGCCGGTATGGGTTCTTATAGTTTTATCTGCGATGTCATAGTTGCTGCTTCATGTATGGAGAATTAACAGGTATTGGTGTTGCTCACGATATGATTAGGTATATATAATAATGATGAAAAATAAATAAAAATATATTTATGATAATAGTAACAGAAATATATTTCTAGTAAACAAGAAGAGCAGTGGTACCCACGATAAGATAACGTAAATAATAATAATAATAATAATAATAATAATAATAATAATAATAATAATAATAATAATAATAATAATAATAATAAGTCTCTAGTAAAAAACAGAGCATTTAACAATTATAGTTTACCTGCGAAAAAAAAAATCCGTGGTGATGACACTTTCCTGACGATGTCCAGGTCATATTCATCAGGATATTAGTAATCCCTCTCAGAGATTAATAACGTAATTGAGAATTACGCGACGGCATTAATGGCGTATTGCAGGTGCATCTCGTCTTGTGAAACAGAGAAAAGGATTTTAATTTCGAGATGCGCATAATATTTCATTTCACTTCTCTTCCAGGTTTCATTTCGTTTGTCTTGTTTTTCGTTTAATCTCTGCGCAAAGAAGAAGCTTTTGCTTGTGATGCTCACCTTAATATTAATCGTGCTGCGTAAATGCAAAGACGTTTAGTTAAAGGGTTGGGACCGATTGGGACCGACAGCAGGGAAAGTGTTAGTCATATAACAGGCGTCTTAGGGCTCTTCCACACAGCTGTGACCATCTCATAAACACACTCTGGGAACTCATCGCATACACATCACAGAGTTTGAATACAAGTCCAAGATTTGTTGGTAGTTCTAACCAGCGCTACATACATACAAAACTTCGTTCCCCACTTATGGTCGATGATTTGTTTTCAACTTCGTTTATGATATGTATGTGACAAGTTGCCTGCGTGTGTTTATGACTTGTTTTGCTGTATTGTGGACAGACCCTTATACAGCAAAGAGGAAAATATATCTATTTCGAGTTTTAACATTAGTCCTTTTTGATAAGTGTGGCAGATTTTACAGTGGTCAAGTAGCGACCTTTTATGTTATGTAAATTATTTTTAATATTTGATACGTCATATAAACACAACAAAACTTAAAAATTGATTTATGTGGAAGAAAACTAGTGATTGTTTAGCTGTCTAAAAGAGGAATAGCAAATTGGTAAAAAAAAAAAGAATAGAAAATTCTTATGTATAAAAGAAATGAGGTAAAACTGAGTGAGTACTTGCAAGAGAAAAAGAAGTTGTAGCTTGTGGAAGAAACTACTGAGGTAAAGATTCATAAGCAGATAAATCTTGAGTAGAAGATGGAAACAGAAAGATGCAATAGAATATTTGGAAGAGTTATTGAAGAAATATGAAAAATCCAGATTTTAATAATGTAAGACAGGATAGGGCTCATGGGAGGACGACCAATTATGCCCAGTTCAATGAACTTTGAAGAAGCTCTGTCAACATTCTGCTTGAAAGACAAGTGAAGGCAAAATGTAAGGCAAGCCTTCTGGTAAACGAAGCCAGTAACCTTCTTTATTGCAGGCTGAAGAGTCAAGAAAGTACTTAGAGGAGAGAGTAGAGGAGGTGTTTGAACAGGTCTTTTGTATCCAGAGTGAGGGCGAGACAGAGGTAAATTTTGCATTGGGTGGGTGATTCCTGTATGTAGGGAAATGAAGAGGCTGAAAGAGAGAGTTTCTTTATAGTAGCTTCATCCTTGAATGATGAATGTGGTTGGTTGTTGCTCTTTTCAGATTTTGATTAGTTTGCTTATATCTATACACACATGTAAACACACACACACACATACTGTATATATGTATATATATATATATATATATATATATATATATATATATATATATACATATATATATATATATATATATATATATATATATATATATATATATATATACATATGTATATATATATATATATATATATATATATATATATATATATATATATATATATACATATATACAGTATGTGTGTGTGTGTTTACATGTGTGTATAGATATAAGCAAACTAATCACAATCTGAAAAGAGCAACAACCGCCACATTCATCATTCAAGGATGAAGCTACTATAAAGAAACTCTCTCTTTCAGCCTCTTCATTTCCCTACATACAGGCACACACACACACACACATATATATATATATATATATATATATATATATATATATATATATATATATATATATATATATATATATCCAAACAGCAGTGGCCACAGCCAGGTATACATCAATGGGGAGGCGGACATAAAGACTTGCTAAAAGGGTCAATTTATTCCTGACGTTTCGTAATGGCTTCATTACATTTTCGAGGGCTGTATAAAATAAATAACATAAATTACAAAAAGGGTATAAATTTAAATTTAAAAAATTAAGCACAATTGGTTACAAATAAAAAAAAATAAAAAATAGAAGGGACAACTAAAAAGGACAACGTAAAAACAAAACAAAATCTCTCTAAAAATATACAATATAAAAAAATATATATATATATATATATATATATATATATATATATATATATATATATATATATATATATATATAAAAGTAAGAAGATATGGACCAACCTATTCAGTGGCAATGTTAAAGCTAAACAGAAAACGAAAGACTAAGAGAGGTACAGTGTGCCGGCAGAGGTTTGGCGATAAGTTGCCGCGTGTCTTAAGACGTGTTTTGCTTTAATGCGGATACACGATTATGCAGTAATATTATGTTATGGAACAAGATTTCGGTAACTTTAACGATGTGTTCTGAAACACCGATGGAACACTTACGGCGTCCTGCAACTAGAGCACAACAATCTTTGGGCGAGCGATAACATGGAACTTGTTCCATAACCTTGACCAACATATCAGACCACATGAGCATTACCTATGACGTAAAGTACAAGAGGAAGACCACTTAGCAAGCCTCAACAGACACAGTTTTCTGATAACTATTATAAGACCATCAGTCACAAATGGCCATCAACAGATTGACTAGGATTAAAATATATACAAAGTTGATTAGAATTTGAAATTTTTTCTTTTGTGCCTCTATTTTGTGTTTGGTACATTTCAGTTCTCGTAGTAAGAGACCCATACAACGAAGTCTGGTGTTGTCAGTTGTTTAACTATGATCAACCATCTGAGTTGTGACAGCGCTTTCTATCATGTGGTTTTATACGTGAAAATATTCACGTCATATTATTACCAGAATTGACTTATTCGCCTCATGGAGGAACGCAGAGTAATGTGTCCTCAGATCCTAATTATGCTTCACAATTGTACGTATTATTTTTCTGTATCAAGTGAACTAGGATCTCAAGGGTAATATATTAATGTATTCCTTCCTCTTAATTCAGTTTTGAAATGAGCTCATGAATAACAAATGTGCATTCAGTTTTACATGCTATTTTGGATCATTCATTCCCGTTCACTAAGAGGTTTATCATATATATATTATCTATCTATCTATCTATCTATCTATCTATATATATATATATATATATATATATATATATATATAGAGAGAGAGAGAGAGAGAGAGAGAGAGAGAGAGAGAGAGAGAGAGATATATATATATATATATATATATATATATATATATATATATATATAGAGAGAGAGAGAGAGAGAGAGAGAGAGAGAGAGAGAGAGAGAGAGAGAGAGAGAGAGGCGGGAACCATAATGTAGGTTTACACTTCATGTAGAAATTTCATATATGGTTCATTGTAAAATGAACACTGTACTTGTTAGAAATCGGTATTATTTTGTACATTGATAGTTAATATAAGATCCTTCCTAAAGCTTCAAACATTTCATGGTAAAGCGAGTCTACTAAACGTGCTTGTTAAGAGCCTACTTTAGCAAACCCTGTATAATAGATAATCAAATACTCAAGGTATGTTTTCGAATCCCCTTTATATATTATGATAAGGCCTCAACAACTGCCTAGCATACATCAGCAATTGTCATTGAGGTTACCTACTTGAAAATTCAGAAGAGGGTAGTTACCAGTTACAATATACCGTATGTCATCAAAAGTCTTTCATTTGGTGTAATAGCCAGAGGAAAATTAATTTTTTTTTCCTTCCACAAGCGACAGTAGTTTCTCAGTTGTAATTTTTAGATCTACATTTGGCTTGTTTCTCTCGAAATTCTTTTCTCATTTATTATCCTTTCTAATTATCTTTTCTTTCGACATTTTGAGTACAGCTGTTCTACTGTCGAAACTCTCAAACAGTGTGGACTGGGTTTGTTCCGTAACGTTAATGAGACAGATCTAGGTCTTGCCTTAACCTCGAGTAACCCTTGTAACATGTTTCTGTAAGGATGCCTCCACTCTGTTACAAACACGCGTCGCCAGCTCATCGTACAAACATCACAAAACAGGCTGAATACAAGTCAACGACTTATGGTAGTTCTAACCAGAGCTTCGAACGATTATCTAGCATTTGCCAAAGGTTCGTTCTCAACCTACGGTCGTTGTTGAGTCGTATTCAACTTTTTTTATGATATGAATGGAATAAGTTGCCGACGAGTGTCTGACATGTTTACTGCAGTGTGGACTCACCCTTGCGTACCTGATGTGTCTCTCGCGTGGACGCTCCCTTGGGACAATATTATCTTGAAATACTGTACGTTTCAAATAATTGATTTCTATAAGTCTTCCGTCTAGTCTTCGGAAAACCAATAGAAAAGTTCCTTTCTGAATTTACTGAAATATTAATATAGAAATTTAATATGTTTTTGCACTAGCCATTTTTAAAATGAGAGATGCATTTGTGCATGATACAAGCATACAAATGTCGTTTGAGGCACAGCAACAAATAATAAACAAACGAGCCCATACCCTCGGTCATTACCTGAAGTCTTGGTTTTTGTGACCCAAGCATGGCCTCATTTCCAGGGAACTATTAAATGCATTGACTTGATTAACTACGTCTGTAATTTTCTCTCGAGGAGGATAATTTCCTCTCAACCTCAGACGCTGAAGAGTCAAGTTTCTTTTCTTTGTGGAGTAGATTAGAAGAGTGAAGGAACTGACGCTTAATACAAAGAACAAACTCTGGTAAATCTTGCTGGTTTTCACTCGTTTATGTTTAGTAATTATGAGTAATTACGGGTTTTCTTCTTGCGAGAAGACTGCCATCACAAAAAATGTAATTAATCTTATTAAGAGTTGCGAATTTTCGCCTGTCTCTTGCGCTTCGTTTATTCCGACCCTTTTTTTGTTTTCCTATTTATTTATTTATCTTATTTTCTTTTAAGAGTTTTGGTTGCTTTATCGATTTATGATTATGACCTAAGAATTTGAATTTAGTGATCATCAGTTTTGCCTCAGCAAAGTCAAAATCAAACGAATTTTATGTCTATAGATAGAATTGATTTTTTTAAGATAATATTCAAAGTTATACCTTTGTACTGATAAATCATACTAACAGACAGAAATAGATCGTGAAAAACTTTTTTAAAAAAAGCGTAGACACTCCTTTAAGAGACAAATGGAGAACACAAGAGGGAGGAAAATAAAATAGATACAAGAAGAGAAGAAACTGGGTCAGATCAGTGCATCAGAGTTTGTGGTTCATGATGGAACGCAGATTGTGTGACCTGCTTCCTTCAAGATTCAATTCCAGGTTTTTTTTGTTTTATCCTTTAGATAAAGTAGACGTTTATTCCTGCATCTAGTATCCCATAAAGGTGGGTTACTTGATGTCACACACAACCTTCCAAGGCGTCGGCCTCAAACCTGCACTAAGGAAGATAGGCTTTCATTGAGCCCTTGCTAGGGAATGGCTGTGAGGTGGGTTTCCTGTGGCTGCCTGATGCCGTTGCCATGCGGTGTTTTGCTTGTGAATGGAAGCACAAAAGGGAATGATGATTGGGCAGACTGTTAAGATGCTCAATGGGATTTCGAAGTTACATAGATGCCACAGTAGATGTCTTGTCCAAAGGCTGCATTCATATCAGTATTCAGAATACAGTAAAACTAAGGTATACTTGTTTGCAGTACTTTAGAACAGAAAGGCGGTGGAATATTATTTTCATGGAGTGTCAGAGAGGGTAGATAATTCAAGGGTCTTACAAGAAGCGTGATAGACTTCAAGGTTCCCATTAGACCAAGTAGAGAAGGTGGGGAGGCGAGTAATGTTGCAGTTGAAGATCATTTGTAACTAGGAAGCACACATGGAGTGAACTGGAGTGGAGTTGGCGAAGGCAGGTAGATAACCCTGCTTATGAAGTAGCTCCTATTTGGTAGTAATCGTTAATCTGTAGTTATATGCTGAAATCACCAGCAACTGTTGTTTTGTCCTTCTCTAGAGCACCAGCTAGTTTGTGGGGAATGGCTTATTGGTTTTCTGCTGTGAAAAGGATAACACCAACATCTCTGCCAGCCTTTTAGACCTAACTTGGTTTCTTTATCCTTTTAGTCTTCTGTAAAAGAAAACTATTGAGATGGCAGTGTTTGTCCGTCCGCACTTTTTCTGACCGCCCTCAGATCTTAAAAACTACTGAGTGTATGGCCTGCAAATTGGTATGTTGATCATCCACCCTCCAACCATCAAACGTACCAAATTGCAGCCCCTAGCCTCAGTAGTTTTCATTTCATTTCAGGTTAAAGTTAGCCATAATCGTGCGTCTGGCAACGATATAGTACAGGCCACCACCGGGCCGTGGTTAAAGTTTCATGAGCCGCGGCTCATACAGCATTATACTGAGACCACCGAAAGATAGATCTATTTTCGGTGGCCCTGATTATACTCTGTACAGGAAACTCGATTATGCCGAAGAAACTTAAACGAATTTTTATTTAGTTTTTTTCTTGATCCCATCAGACATCAGGCATTGGTACTGATTTGCATCTAGCAAACTTCTTTTTGTCTTTTGAATATTTATTCATGTTTGTCCTTAAATGTTTTGCTCACTCAGTAGTTTTTTTTTTTCTCTCTCATTGGTACTATGTCATCTCTTCTGTCAAGCAACTGGTCTTCAAACAGTGTCCGTTTATCACTTTGCTTCTCTTTGAATTCTCGCGTCATTATGTACCGTTTAAATCATAATACTACCAAAAACCTGCCCTGGCATACTAAGTGATGTTACACTTCTGTAATTTTTACAGGCTCACCAATCAACTTTGCCTTTTTTAGAGAAACAGTTATTTCTCGTACTAACTCCATTGGAACCCTTGTCTAATCCAGACATACCTTACGCACACTGGTCATTCATACTTTCACTACCATACTGCAACACCTCACATATATTCAGATCAACCCTTGTGTACCTCCATTTTTCTGTCTGTTACCCAACAATAATTCTCAAACTTATATCCAGGACTGAATTCACGTCAGGCAGGATTTCTGTGGTTGCAGCCTTTTCAGTGATGTTCGTTTCCACCTCTGAATAAGATACGGTATTCAGGCCAGCAGAAATTTGTTCCTAAATGCGAAGGAGTCGTCATTTTTTATCCTGATGGCAAAATACTGAACGTAAAGCTGTTAGGATAATGTAACCATTATTAAGAAATATTTCTTATATTCTTCTTTTAACGTGCTTTCGGATACATTATATCTATAAGAGCAATTACTATGAATGTCACGTAATTCGTTGTCGATAATGAATTATTATTATTATTATTATTATTATTATTATTATTATTATTATTATTATTATTATTATTATTATTATTATTATTATATGTTGGAGGCTGGAGTTGAAATATTGCTAATTAGAAATAAAAGAGATCGAGTGGAGTGATTTTTTGAGATCTTCATATTTTCATGACGTTTCTGACTACCGGTGAGATACACTGCAAATGTGTTGGGTTTTAATGTCGTTGCTTTTATGATACCTTTGCTCTGTCAACATCCACATCTGTTCTTTAACCTAATCAGCGGCTCTTCTTTCCAGTGACGTTCTTTGATGGAAATTTAGATCTGGCGTTGCATTCCGTCGTTAAATGAGTCATTTTGGGTCCCATTAAGGTAATTTGCCCATCTGCGGCCATGCTTAAGTATTAATATTGCTGATCCATAAAAAGGATACTTGCAATATGATGGCTTCTATTAATATATTAGTCGTGACGTCTTTCAGGAGTTGTAATTGGAAGCTTGTGGGATAAGAAATTGCTTATGGGTAATAGTGAAGAGAAACTGCAGGGTTTGGTGAAAGAGATTGGAAGGCTGGCAAGAGGAGGAAGTAAAAAGGACATCTCTATGATATGATAGTCATCTTACAAGAGAAAGAGGAATCCAAGAATAGAGGGATATGTATCGGTGTTGGGATGAGGAAGAAAAGAATTGTTTTATTCGATCAGGATTGACATGATATTTAACCGATAATGATGGGATTAAATAAGACATGAATCAGTGCAAAGATAACCTGAATGGAGCGATTTTCTTGATTAAAGTCTATCAAGAGTTTTGGTTTAAATCATAAATCATTCGAATAGTGAGGCAGGTGACTCAAAAATGGTGTATTTGAGCCCCATTTGTTACATAAAGCAGTAACTGCAAAGGCTAGGCCTATGTCTGAGTATTTGCATTGGTCCTATGGAAGTTGAACTGAGAGAGTCATCAGAGTAGGTTAGAGAACCAAGATGGAAATTGTTCCTGTTGACGGGCAGTGCCGTCAGTACCACCCACGCAGTGCACTGTAGGCATTACTTAAAATTCTTTGCAGCTTTCTTTGGTCCTTAGCTGCAAAAACCACTTAATTCCTTTTACTGTACCTCCGTTCATATTCTCTGCCGTCTTACTCTCCGTCCTCTTCTAACAATTTTTACATAGTGCAACTACAAGGTTTAACTTCTGTTACACCTCTGAAACCTTCTAAACTCACAATTTCCCTTTCAGCGCTGGATGACCTCATTGGTCCCAGAGTTTGGCCTTTGGCCTGAGTTTTATATTCCAATTCCAGTGCCAACTGAGATGAAATTGGCATAGAGCCAGTTCCCCTTTTTATTTTATTTTTTACATGTTAGTCGGGTAATCCCATAATGGGTATATATACCCCACTGAGAGGATTTCTCATTCAGACATTCGAATTAATAACTGGATTTGATCAGTTTTCTTATCCTAGGTCTAGCCTGTGTATTAAATATCTGAGAGACAAGCAAAGGAAGCCCTTGCAGCTCAGATTTCTACCAGGATAGCCTAGCAAAATGTACCCTAACCTAATATAATATCATCTTCCCTACAGTAGTAGGCGTAACTTAAAATACTCAGCCGAGCTGCACTGTACCTTACACAAGTTACAACCACCAGCGTAAACATGACCCCACCTTACTGCACCCACTCTAACCAAGTTTACCCGAACTTAAATGTGCCTAACTCAATATTATACTCGTACAACACTGTACTGTAATGTACGACACCCAGCTTAACCTAACCTTAACGAAATCATCACATATCTAACCTAAATTCATTGTACAGCTGTGCTCAGAACTGATGCGACATGACTGCAAAGGATTTCATTCAATATTCACTAACTGGCAACCTAACATGCTGTATATTTACCTATTATTTCAATGCAAAAACACGATTATTGCATACAATAAGGCCATAATATGTTTCATAAGGGTGAAATCTGTCATATATTTCAAAACTATAAGAAATTATCACGTGTAGCCAAATTTCGGAAAAACTTTCGTTCACTCATCGCTGATGCATTTGACAAGAAAAAGTCATCATCAAACCTCAGTTCAAATGGTTAATAAAAAAACAAAAATATTGTCATAACCTTTAATATTGCTTCCAGTGCAACCATAAAATTTTAAATAATCCTATTTGAGTGTTTTTACGCCTCAACACTGTTTACGCCTCAACACTGAAAAAAGGTAAACAAGTAAATACAAAAAGTAGAATGCTTCCACTGATATCGACACAACCAGTAGAGTGGTGGAGAGAAATGAATCACCTGGTGTAGCACAGGTCTACAATGAGTAACGACAATGAAATTGTCTTGAAACCATTTATTTTATATTTGTTAGAGGAATATTTGGATTATCATAAAAATAAATTTATTCAAGTTATATTTTTAACCGCTTCAAAAATTATGGCTTACTAGCATAGCAAATATTTGCCTATGCAATTATTCTTTTGTTAAAGCCAAGATTTTGTTCTTAGGCCTAGGTGTGTTAGATTTCTTTACTTTACATATAGCATTCGCATCTCTATATTAACAATTTCTGGCCCTGAAAGCATATGAAGTTATCTGCACACTCTTGCACTTCAGGTTACCTTATGAATGAATAAATTAAACACCAAAAGCGAGCAGAAGGACTTTTAAGAAAATAATATTTTAAGCCAGTTAAAAAAGAAGTGTTCCATAGGGCTTGACATGAATACTAAAGGATATTTCGATTGCTAGCCATCTTCTCCATGACATTAGATTTTTTTTATTATGTATATATCACATCATTCATTAAACTTCATACCTTTATTTATTGGTCACACCACTTCATTTTATTTATTAATCATTTCCTTCATGAATTCATAACCTCATCATAATTTCTTTTCTCTGCATTACGGCGCTGAATGGCCTTCTTGGCCCCAGTGCTTGGGCTTTTGCCCTAAATATCATCATCCATCCATCCACATATAATTAAAATCATCATCATCTTTTATTCTTCAGAGAACAGGTAATCTGTACAAATAAATTCTTGTAATCTCTACAAATAAATTCTTCAGTAACAGAGGTTACATCTCAGAAGGCTTACATTATTTTCTAAGGCCTATAAATCATTTTGCAACATACAGGCAGCTTGAACACAGCCTAAAACTTTAACATTCAAAGAACACTTCTTGTAACTCATATTCCTGTTTTGAAAATGTTATGATCTGCAGCTATAATGCAGTTACATTAACCAGCCCTAGGGGCATGTTAAGCGCGCTGTCACTGACGGCACCGCTGACCTTATCACACCTGCTTTGATCTAAGAAATGCAAACAAATAAATCTGTTCAAATCACACAGATTGCGAATTATACCAGTGCATAAAAGGGATCATGTTTCTATAACCACAAAGAAAATAGTGCTAGCTGTGAGTTCGCCAACTTGCCGGAATGTATGACATTTGAAATGAAAAAAAAAAAAAATAAAGTTTAACACTGCTTGGCAACGTTACGTTGAGTCTGAGATTCTGAAGTACAAAAGAATCATGTCGCCACAGATTTGAGCTTAGCTGTACCTAAATAAATTATTATCCAAAGTAGTTTTGATAGAGGGAGAGACTTTCTACCTAACAATTATCTAGGGCAGGAAATAACGGACATTTTAATTTTATATCCAACTTGTCATATTTCGTCTAAAACACAAGAGAGAGAGAGAGAGAGAGAGAGAGAGAGAGAGAGAGAGAGAGAGAGAGAGAGAGAGAGAGAGAAGTGAAGTTAAATATACCTTAGTTTAACCAGACCACTGAGCTAATTAACAGCTCTCCTAGGGCTGGCCCGAAGGACTAGATTTATTTTTTTCGTGGCTAAGAATTAGTTGGTTACCTAGCAACGGGACCTACAGCTTATTGTGGGATCCGAACCTTATTGTAACGAGAAATGAATTTCTATCACCAGAAATATATTCCTCTAATTCTTCTTTGAACGGTACCCACCATTCCAATGAGGAACTGAGAGAGAGAGAGAGAGAGAAAATTTCTAACCCATCAATTATCTCGAGTAGGAACTCTCACACATTCCAATTTTAATTCCAGTTTGTCGTATTTCGTCAAAATTCCGAGAGAGAGAGAGAGAGAGAGAGAGAGAGAGAGAGAGAGAGAGAGAGAGAGAGAGAGAGAGAGAGAGAGAGTATTTCTAACCTAACAGACATCTATGTCAGGAGGTCTCTCACACTTTAACGTCATTTCAGAACTTTTTGTTAAAAAGAAGCAAAAACCTGAGAAGTGCGGAATGCTTTTGCATTATCGATGCAGTGGGTGTCTCTCTCTTATCTGCTTGCCCGTAGGTGGGCAGTGCCGTCAATGCACCTCACGCGGTGCACTGTCGGTATTACTCGAGTTCTTTGCAGCGTCCATTCGGCCCCTACCTGCAGCCCCTTTCATTCCTTTTACTGTACCTCCGTTTCCATCTTACTTATTCCACCTTCTCCTAACAACTGTCTCAACATTTATCATCTCTGAATAACCTCAGAGGTCCCAGCGCTTGACCTTAGTCCTTAATTTTATTTTCCATTCCACGTGTCATTAAAACAAGTAGGGATTAGGTTTCTTTCCACAGTTTGTGCCACTGTCTTTCACAGGAGATGTAAAAAAATTGGCGGAGTCTGAATTGTCCAAAGTCCGAACTGCGGTGATGCAGAAGAGCCTTTTGTGCTGCACTTTGTGGATTCCAACAATTGAAAAGGTTTCCCATTGGAGCCTCCAATGTGCGTCATGATTAGATTTCAGTTAAATGGAGTACTGTTGGATGATTTCATTAAAGAGTCCACTTTTATTGTTGTTCAGTCATCTTATGTTCTGTGTGAAACATAGACAGAAATTTTCGTTTTTATGGAGTTTTCTCTCTGTCCCAAAATTAACTCACTTCATTTAAAATATATACATACGTACTCACATATGCCTTAATGTTTCTACTAAATTGTATTTATTGTCCATCAGATGCACATACGCAAACGACATGAACGGGCATGTGAAACACACACACATACACACATGTATATATATACACACATATATATATATATATATATATATATATATATATATATATATATATATATATATATATATATATATATATATATATATATATATATATATATATATATATATATAATGAACCACTGCTTTCAGAATGATTCATTCCCTTCCCTTTTTATTTTCCAAGCATTCTACTACTTCATCTTCTCTGTTTGATCCCTAGTTGGGGTAGTTGTTTTAATGAGCTTTTTGCAGGTGGTTCTACCATAGTACCATTGTCAGTAAATAGTGTTGCATGTTCTCAAATTCTGTTTTTACTATCCATAAAAATATTAACTACGCTGTCTGAGGGATTTCGCTTTCTCCAGAACATTTAACCATTCATATAAATTCCTCCCCTTTTACAGAAACTTGCAAATTTCATTGAATGTTAATGAATGCAATATCACTTCAGAAATTAAATACTTCGACATTCCATCAATAGTCCTTTCTTGTTGCAGCAGAATCCCCCCCATCACCTGAAAGATTGCTTTGGAAAAAGGTTAAGAAAAACACATTATTTGCTTTACTTATCTCCTGAAGGAAAAACCTCCCCAAAACATCCATCGCTTCATATGCCTACAATGAGGCCTCATTAGCAGCCCATCCAACCATCCTGAAAACTTCAGTTTGAAAGTTCATTTTTTGTGGCGAAGATTAATGCCTTCAAAGTCTCGTTACGCAAATGACAATTATTCCTCCTGGATAGAGAATTACTGAACCGTTGCAATGAATAGTTCAGTTGAACTTCACTGAAGTGCAGGATGATTTTGAGGCAAAGTGGGCTATTAGATAACCACTGAAGTGCAGCCTGTGATTTTCATGCAAAGTTGGCTATCACATATCCACTGAAACGCAGCCCCTGATTTTGAGTTAAAGTGGGCTATCAGATATCCACTGGACCGCAGCCTCTGATTTTGAGGTAAAGTGGTCTATCAGATATCCACTGAACCACAGCCTCTGATTTTGAGTCGGAGTGGGCTATCAGATAACCACTGAACCGCAGCCTAATTTTGAGGCAAAGTGGGCTATCAGATAACCACTGAACCGCAGCCTAATTTTAAGGCAAAGTGCGCTATCAGATATTCAGCCGTCCATCCTGTGTCTTCGTCCCTGGAAACTCGCGGCGCTCGACTCGATCCTGGAGCCTTGGGCCTCCCAGCCACATCCTCCACGGCTCTCGAGGGACTCCTCAAAGGATCGCGACTGAAACGACCACGACCTCCTCCTCGGAGTCCTTCTGAGGAAAATGACTGCCGGGTTAGTTATGACTTTGATTAGAGAAGAGAAGATGGAGGGATTCCCAAGTTGTTGCTCGTGGGGCGTCTTTGCTGGGCTTTCCTTCGGCGTCCGAAATGGGGAAATTTGGACATAATGGAGTAACAGCAATAATTGAAGTAAACAGTACCCGTCGGTGCACTCAAAGATACATATTCATTCGTAACAAAGTTGCAAACATAACGAGAGTATATCATTCTGCACATTATTAGTATACCCTGAAATATAACAGCATTACCGAATGATACTAATATAGGACTCTTGCATACAAAGCGCCCTTTGGGTCCGTCACAGAAAAACTGAAACAAAACCCGAATGAACAAAGCTGGTTGTGAGAACACCGGCTCCTTCCCTCATTCATTATGGAACTCGAATGCTAATGAGGAACTGGTTCCGGCGATTGAATGACATTTTGATTGACAGATATAGCTCCTTTGAATTATTCACTATTATTGTATGTTCAGCCGATTAGCCATCTATGATCGCTGTTTCTGTGCTTGTTTACGTTTCTGCAATGTCTTCGGTCCTTTTAATAGCTGGAATAAGGCTGCATATTAAAATGGCCATTTGCATAATCCTGACCGGGTAGATGCCTTTCCCTAAAAAAAAAAAAAAAAAAAAAAAAAAAAAAAAACATTTAGAGTGTCTTAACAGTTTCTGAAATTTTTTAGCGTTTATTTTTGCCAAAATGCTGCAAAATAACGTTGAATAATTAACCTGGATCACGAACCCCGGAATTGCGTCCTTGTAATACAATGCAAAGGTCGGAGTTGTAAATCATGCAGAGGGACCTTTTGAGAGCGTGCTCTGGTTTGGAACGCTCTCCAATGAAACATTTTTTATTCCGAATTGTGCGCTCTTTATTATTATTATTATTATTATTATTATTATTATTATTATTATTATTATTATTATTATTATTATGAAAAGGTAAAAAAGTGCACATACTTCAAAGTAATCTAATAGGCATTGAAATGCCTTCATAAAGAGCAAAAGAACTTAGCAAGAGTAAAAACATAGATGATTGGCAAACATGTCAATACATAACTAATAATAAAAAAGAGTATTTTAAGAAACAAAATATTAGATATTATGCATTAACAAAGCACTTAGATAGGCAATCGAGGTCTCAATTTTTATATTGAGGTACTTGTAAATCTTACCTCAAGGAATATTGTCCTCACTTCTGTTATAAAGATTTTTCTTAGCTAATATCCCTTGATACATAAGTCATCTGTCACTAAAATTCTGGTCAGCAACACTCCCTTTGGGATTGTGACTACCGTAAGAATTACATTGCTGCAGTTAAACATTTAGTTAAGTACTTTAATTTGCAGGGGGTCTTTTCTTTACAGCAACTTTCATTCTGTCGTTTTGGAAATTATTTTGACACCCAACTGTTCATTTCATTACAGATATAGCGAACACAGATAAGGGCCGTTTTCATGTTAGGAAAATTTTCGATTTCCTTTTATATTTCAGAGATTTACGTTTCAGTTTTCTTTTTGTTTTTGTATTCATTTCCCTTCTTCTCAGTCTTTTGTACTTTATAGTTTTCTCTCCATCACCTAAAACGTTTCCTTATGTCTTTCATTCTGTTTCTTATAAATATCATTCTTTTTCTTATGCATCTGTCAGTGTCTTTTCATATATGAAAATAGATGATAAAAGTTACCTTTGTTCGGAATATTTTTTTTTTTTTTTTTTTTTTTACCATTAAGAGGAAAGTTGTGATGTTAGAGATTTCCAGCTGACTTTTTCACCTCCATCAAGGTCATGTTTTCGGTTCGGTTTGTTTGTTTGTTTGTTTGTTTGTTTGTCTGTTTGTTTCTGTTTTTCCATTATATTTTTCAGTAAAATTTTTGTTCACTTAAAGTTACTTCATCATTGTCTATCCTGACTTTCTGTTTCCCTTTCCTTTCCCCTATTTCTCCTTCAGTGTTTTCATACATTTAACCGTCAAAATTATGCTCTGACAACAGTTTCCACCTTCCCCTTACTCAAGGTGACCGCTTTGACGTTTTCTGGAACGGGACATTTGATAGAACCTTCATGTAAGTTTCTCTCAATATTCTTCCCATTTCTTTTAATATCCTCCCACTGATCAAAGACATGGCAGTGATATTAATTTCAGAATATTAATTTCACGAGACTTCCTGGGGTTTCTATTAAAGAGCCACGCAGACAATATACCTTGTCTGAGACACGTTGACATCAAAGCAATTAAGAAAAAGAAAATGAGGTTAAGTAACGCTCCATTTTCCGTTCGAGATGGCAGTGCAAACAAACAATTCCTAATCGTGACTAAGCAATCACCCAATAAAATGTTACCTCAGTGAATTTCAGAGAGTAATTCCTCAGCTGACGGATTTCGAAATTAACGTAATAATATCCATATTGTATAAATGAGTGTTATTTCGTCCATGTGCAGATGCCACTAAAGAGGATAATCCTGCATAAAATTATTCTGTAATTATCATAGTACGGAAATAGTTCTCTGAATGTTTATCTCAGCAGCAAAAATAAGGAAAGTGCCAAGCGTCAAGTTGCTGCCCCAGGTTGAGAAAAGTCGAAGCCTCTGTAGTGCAGCAGATAAGTAGAAAAATACTTCAGTTTGTGATACAAGCATGAAATTTGGCACAGTTGCTCATTTTAACCCCTCTTTTAAAAAATCTGGGTGTCCACGCAAAATTTCAATATGGCCGCTAGTTGTTTCGATTTCTAACACTTTGAGTAAATCATTGTTGAAATAAATACATTAATCATGATTCAGATATAATGTTTTCCTGAGTAGAAGAGTTAATTGAAGATGTCACCAGAGCTCCTACTACTATATTTTTCATTGTGATAAAGATGGCGTACAAAATGGCCGCCATGAGGCCAGAGAATCTGTTTCTTGCGTTTCTATTGGGCTATTATCAATATTACATCTTGGAAAAGAACCCCATAATGCTACTGAAAAGTATACAGGCACAAGACTATAATGGAGTATGATAACAAAGTATCTTACCTATGTTCATGTACTGTCTCCATGTCTCTTTTTAAGCCTGAAATGAACGCAAGATGTCACCCTTCAGTGTGATGAAATTCTCATTCAGATGTATCTGAAGCATCATTTGCAACATTATAGTTACGCCTCACATTATGATTACACCTCACATTTGCAGCTACACAAAGCTGTGCATGTAAGCCGAAGCCTGTAGCATTTTCACCTGCCACGGCAACCAGACTTGCAGCCACATTTTGTAAGCTGTTCGCAACTATTTGCAATGGGGGAGTTGGCTGTCCAGAAGTCTCTCCAGTCTTCGCCAATCTTTTCCCGACCCCAGTCAGCTGGACTCTGTGCTTCTAGCTGGCGCAGAATTGCCTGACCCCATAAACAACCTGTTGTGACCTTATGTCTGCTCCATGTTCGACCATACTAGTGAACTGGAGCAGATTTTGAGGTATGGCATCATTGATGCATCCTTCACCAAAGGTGCCGTCAAACCTGGACTGATGATCCAGAATATTATGCTTCCTCAGTATCTTTGCTGCTTTAGCAGTCACAAATGTATCTGAGTAGTCAGATGCCTGAGACAGGGCTAAAGCTACGTCTTTCTGCAAGGCGAGTAGCACACGTCTTCAGTTCAGTTCTTGTGTGCTTCTAATTCAGGGATTTCTGCTAACAACTTGTCCTTTAATCTTGTTGTATTTACAGTGGGTGAGACAATGCCCAATTGTTCCAGGCGCTGATGGTATAATTGAGATATGTCTGCACGAGGAAATATGGCGGGACCATCTAAACTCATGCTGGTTTCAACGATGTAATTAACCAGCTCTGATAGAACCAGTGGATATGCATCTGGTTCTTCACTGTGACATGTTCTTTGTCAAGATTTCTAAAATGGGTCCTCTCCCTATTTTAAAGGCCAGTGAGACATATAGAGACGCTTGCAGAGATGACTGTAAGAACTGTGCGGCCATGAAAATGACCTAGTATATCTGGGAGAGTTAATAAAAAAATCTTGAATAGGAAGAGAAGCAGAGAAGTAAATGACGTGTGAATGGGCTGAAGACTGCTGACGGTTCAGCGTTAATATAATATTGTGAAACGAAACTGCAGGGACTAGTGAAAAAATTAAAATATTTATGTGGGGGAAACTTTGTTAGTGAATGTCAGCGAGATTGATCTTATCAATGCAAATGGAAGCCAGTAACATTGAGAAATGGCGTCAGTATGGATGATGGGGTAATGAAATGACTGGTAAGCACTTAGGATCAATATGGTGGATTACGACGCCACGAAGAGAGAAAGGAATAAATGACCAAAAAGTGTTGAAAGTGTTTGGAAGAATAGGGAAGTGTCTGAGAAGGCCTTTGCTGGAATGCAAGAAGATGAAGCAGCGATTTTGAACGTGAATAAGAATAGGAGGTGGAAATCGTGATGGGTTGTTTGCATAAGAAGGTTCTGGATCAGATTGATCATTGCATTAGAGAAACATAAAGATATGTGCAAAAGCTACAGTATATATTGAGCAGTCTGTGCTGTGGACCCATACATTGTTGATGAGCCTCCTCTCATGTTCATGTAGCAACTGATGTGGAAATTGTTGAAACAGAATTACAACCTTGATTTGGAAGTAGACGAGTGATTGTGGCATTTTTTTTTTTTTTTTTTTTTTTGGTCCATTTTTCTCCATCTCTCTCTCTCTCTCTCTCTCTCTCTCTCTCTCTCTCTCTCTCTCTCTCTCTCTCTATGTATGTGTATATATATATGTGTGTGTGTGTATAATAAACATGGTAGACAAACTTCAGAAAATAGAGGCTCTTCAGTTGATATTTCAGTGTGTGTTATTCCGAGCCACAACACTGCGATCCTTAATCCCAAGACCTAATCCGCCCTTGTTGTAACACACCAGAGTCGACTAATAACCAGATACTAGATATGTAATTCATTACTGAGGTCAACAGACACACACTGAGTTAAGGATAGCCATGTCAATACTGCCAGTCTTTGGAAATTCAAAAAGAGGTCCATTTTTTCATTCTTGAGACGAGCCACTACTCCCCCCCACCTACAAATATGTAATAGTCAAGGTGACTTAACATTCTTGTCTCTAAACCACTTTTTACACCAAACCTGTCACACTACATCTCATCATAGTGCGCCTTTTATTCCTCTCGTCAAATTAGATTTACTCTTATACTCAACAGCGTCTAAACAGCCACTATGCAATCTGTCGTAAGTTTTCTCTTGGTCATGCAAGTCACATGCAACGATTCCCTTTACTTTCAAACTTCACACTCAACACTGCAAAAGAAACACTTAATTTATACAAAAGCCTCAACGTCTAAACTCACACTACTCTTCTCTGGTCGATCCTCTGTTGCCTATCTTGCTTTCTTTATCAAAACCCTGCCTTATACAGTATATCCCTCAGTATTCTATGTAATATTTTGTCTCGGATGATTGTTACAGTCACCTCTCTCCTGTCGTCCTTATTCAAAGGAACAAATTTTTCTTACCCTTTCTTTTGGAATTGCTCTCTCATCCAGACATACTACACACACACACACACACACACACACACACACACACACACACACACACACACACACACACACACACACACACACACACACACTTTAACTTCTGAAGTGTTCAACTTCCTCAACAACTACATCCACAATCAGTGGCAGATTTGAAGGAAATCCTTCCTCTCTTGCACTATTCAGATCTATTCCTCTCCTGTCCTGCCCATTCAACATCTTTCAAAGTACTCGTTACATTGACAGAGGTCCACATTTACATCAGAGCGAATCTCTTCGCTTGCACCTTTTATTTTGAGATCCTTTTGTTCTTAAACCTTTTTGTGGGTAACAGCTTCCTTCCAGAGGAACTTTGCTTTCTCCCGAAATTATTTGATCAGATTCACTCTCGTATTTTTATCATTTTCCTTCATTTTCTCTTATTTTTGTTTTCTTTTTTCATTGCCGTGTCTATTCCTTTGCATGCAGGCGCACACTTTCTTCTCAGCCCTCTTGGAAATGCATCTCACAGCTCTTCTTTCTTCCCATCTCCAAAGCTCTTTCATCATCATCTCAGTTTCTACACTTTTATTCCTTTTTTTATTCCTTTTATTCTCTCTCTCTCTCTCTCTCTCTCTCTCTCTCTCTCTCTCTCTCTCTCTCTCTCTCTGTATTTATGTACGTTTGGGGAGATAAAATTACAGAAAAAATCACGCTGTATAAACCTTACGAAATGCAACGAAAGATTAGCAAGAACTTCCCTCCGCTCGGTGTTCACCGAAATATTCCCCGCCATTCGCGAGAGACTAAGCAGCCAGTGCCGCCCACCCAGAGTCTTCGTCTCTGCAGTGAAAGGCTCGACACGTCTCGACGCCTCACCTGGAGAGGATAATAACGCCGGCGTTTCCGCCTGGGCCTCCCAAGCACATCCTCGACAGCTCTCAAGGGACTCGCACAAAGGGATCGCGACTGAAACGACCTCCTCGGAGTCCTTCAGAGGGAAATGAATGCCTGCAAGTCCTTCAGGAAGTGTGCCCGAGGCCACGAGGTCACTACACTGAGATTTAATGGCTGCCGAGTGAAAAGTTGGACCGGGTTAGTTATGACTTTGATTAGAGCGAGAAGATGGACGGATTCCGAGAGGATTTGCTCACTGAAGTTGTTATTCATGGGGCGTCTTTGGTGGGCTTCCCTTCGGCGTACGCAAAGGCGGAATTAAGTATAAAATGAAGGAAAATGACCGGAATTATTGAAATCCATATTACCCGTCACGACAAATTAACAAGGAAACAAATTGACAGTATTTCATTCTATTATTAAGAATATAACTTGAATAATGACAACATCGTACCGAAGGGTTCTGATTTAGGACTTTCAAAGTTTTATTTGAATTCATCATAAAATGATATAAAAAAGATAATACAAAAAGCCTAAATGAACACAGTGGTTGTCAAAACACTTCCTCCCTTTCCTCATTAATTATGGGGCTCGAATGCTAATGAGTATCTATTCCCGGCGATTAAATGACCTTTTGACAGATAGATTATGTGTATCATTCATTCGCATTGTATGTTCATTCGATTGCCCACATATTTATATGTATTTATTTTCTATTTCTATCTTCTATGTATTATCTTCGGTCTTATTCATACCTGAAACAAGCTTATGAGAGATTAAAGAAATCCCAAGAATAACGAGAGAGAGAGAGAGAGAGAGAGAGAGAGAGAGAGAGAGAGAGAGAGAGAGAGAGAGAGAGAGAGAGAGAGAGGAGCATACGCCTAGTTGCACAGTTCGCAGTCGTACTTTTCCGTCCGAAAGTTATTAGAAGGGGCTGCCTAGCGTTAGCTCTGACTTAGAGGTTGGCAAAAGAGCATTTATTTATGTAATGTTACCTTAAATGCCTTCGTTTTTATGAAATGCATGATTGTTTATGTATAAGTAATTTTGTTTTTTAGCTAATCTTTTGACTGTAGCAACATTCTGCTATATTTGGTCTTGTTCCACAGGAATGCAAATACATTTTGGACAACAATAAAAATAAAGTCACTTTCAAAACCAGCTGGATAAAAACCTTTCAAATGTAGAGCGTTGAATATATGTTGACAAAAAAATTATACCAAACTTTTAACTTTTCGGAAACTCTGTTACCTTTTGTTCTGCTAACACTTCTTTCATTAACACTAATTAAGTCCACATTTAATCACATAGAAGAACCTTTAAAGTAGCGACATTTGAAGATCACATTCTTGTAATCTTCAGGAAAAAAAAAACGTGAAAAAATCGCATGGCGAAAATGAACCCCAGGTATTTGCTCGTCTTCATTTATTCTAATGAGGTTGATGGGGTAAAAACTTGTCTTACTGTCGCACTGTAACAGGCAATTCCTTTTTCTCGTCTTCTGAAGGGACGGTTCCAGTGAGCTGTGTTGGACACAAAAGTCGATTTTGCCGATTTATTTTCCTTGAGGATAATTAATTAACAAGTTATGATAGGTTATCTAAGAGGGTAATATATGTTGATCAACTAAGGGATTGCAACGATTGCAGAGAACACAAATATCTCGTATTATAAAGGAACTGTCTGAAAATTGCATTTCGTTACTAAAATTCAATCAACTGTTTTTTGACCGTTGAGCATTTTTCAGATGAATTTACTGCAACATAAACGCATGCGGTTACTGGATTGTCAACACTGCTCATGGTTTAGCAATCAAAGATGGGCATCCCATATTGATACAGTTCATGTTCAAATTCGTGTCATTCTAAAACGTTGTTTCATTGTGGAAAAACAAAGCCTGATGTAGAAGTGGTTCTAGTCATGTAGATCTATCTCGATAGCACCCTGACAGAAGAAGAAGAATTAATGAATTGCAATAACAAACTTATCTAAATGTTTTTTGAAGATGACCGTATGATGATAAGCGATGATAGTCCTTTAACAAGACTTCCTTATAAACCAATGCATTATGCTGAAAACTATGAAACGAAAAAATTCCCCTAAACGTGAAACGGCAACCTTCATCTTATAAATTATGTAAACAAGCTGATGATGTTCAAATGGTGAAGTTTCTTTGAAATCAGCGACATTCACCTGACTTCTGGATGGGGACGAGATATTCGAAGGTGTGACCCACCATCATGGCATCACAGTTGTACTCTACCTGTGTCTTTACATCAGCAGATTACAACTCTATAAATGTAATTCAGTATAATTATCAAATTATTTAAATTAATTATTGGAATTAGGAGAACATCATGATGAAAATGGAACAAGTTGACGGTCAATAGGTTTGGCTTATTATATATTAGTGCAAGTAGTAAATCTGTGTGAGCATTAATTTTTCGGTATGCATTTTTTCCAGCTACGTGCTATTTCTTACCTTACAGGAGGAAAACATAACCTTTCTGTTCCAAATATTGTACAACAAGAAACTGTTATAAATCTTCATTTTCACTTCCCTTCCTACAGCATTTTGCATTTACTTTTCCTCCTCTTCCCATAGCTTTGGCTGCCGCATGGGATTAGTTAGAAGAAGCACGAAAACAGAGCTATAAATCCGGGCAACGTTCTTTTAATCTCTCTCCGACGCAAATCCAATAACAGCGCTTGAATTCCCCCATTTCAGACTGAGGATGACTTTGCGCACCGCTTCCTTCACTTGTTTGTGCTTCTCCCTAATATCTTCTTTTCTCTCTCACCAAAAGGCTTCTTGAACACTTCATAGTCTCATGGCTATGGAAATCTGATTTCGATAGTACAGTAGATCCAGGTTTCGTTTTCATAAGAGCTTAGGTAACATGTCTATATTCGTTTAAATGTAGATCTACCTGTGAAAGTTCGCTTATGGCTTTGTCTATTTTATGGGAATGGATTGGGATATAAAATTTAGGCCAAGCCCTGGAACCTATGAGATCATTCAGCGCTGAAGAGGAATGGAGAGCAAATAAATTTTAAAGGTGGGTCTGGAGGAAAACCTCCCAGTTGCTCTCTGAAACATTAGTTAGGAGAGGGTGGAAAGTAAGATGGAAGAAAGAGAGTATGAATGGAGGTACAGTAAAGGGAATGAAAGGTATTGAAGCTAGGAGCCGAAGGGACACTGCAAATAACTATAAGTAACGCCTACAGTGCACCGTGTGAGGTGCAGAGACGGCAGACGGAGTTTATCTAATATTTCCGTTAGTCAGTCTGTCTGTCCAGAAAAGTAATTGCTTGTCTGTCTCAATCTTCTTACTTTTATGTTTCTTTATCTCAATACTTTTCCATAAAAGAAGTGTCTGTTAACCTCTGTTTATCTAGATAATTATTTATTCATATATATATCTTTGCCCGGATTCACTCTTTATAACTGTTAGTACACAGAAATCATTTTGCATTTTTGTTGTGAAACTGGGCCAATTAAGTTGAATAACTTGAGACTAATTTCTGCTAAAGTAATATGAATATATAACAAAAAAATTGTTTTGCATTGTATATTTTTTAAGATTATTTGATAAGCTTATTTGTTGCACAACCTACTGGAAGTTTTATTGTTCTGTTAATTTTTCCATTCTTAATCCGCGATTTCTACAAGGAAATCGACCAAACATAAATCTACAAATAAAGAAAACAAAAATTAAACTAATCCGTAAGCAGCTGTCATCTCTAAGTACCTTGACCATACAACTGAAAAAGCTATCCACAAAGCAAACACTATTTTCTACCGGCCCCCCCACCCCCATGACAACAGCGTGTGCATCGCATATTCAGAGACAGAACTAATCCAGTTGATTCATATGTCGATGACGGCATTCTCTTACGGTGTAGATTAGACAGCAGAAGTATATACACACTGTGATTTGCTGAAGGACGATGTTTCGCGACCAACAAGGCGATCTCAATCAATGGCTGTATCATCACAATTGGTGAGTTCACTAAGATACTGTGCACCTGGCAGCTTTTTGTCTGTGTGTGGTGGCATGCATGGCCTCTCAAAGATGCCAGCCTCAAGATGTGTTCAGTCCGTGTCATCCAGCCTGTGCGATCATGCAAAATCGTCTATAAAATTCCCGACTACTGCTGCAGAAAAACGACAAACAACATCTCCTTTTTATGCAATAGCACAGTTCCCAAACGGTCTTGGGTCAGTTGACTGAACCCTTACTCTTATTTGTGCGCCGAGTGAAGATGAACCACAATTTGTATCACGTAAAGGATACCATGCCCGGAATATCCAAATTATCAACAGTGCCGACTTAAAGATAACAAATGTTATAGCGAAGTGGCCCAGGAGTACTCATGACTCCCATGGAACGTGTGCATTCTGAATAATGATTTTGAGACCGGAGGTATCGGCGAAGGATGGTTACTAGGTGAGAGTGGATACGCACGCTCTCCGTGGTTATCAAGCCCACTTTCCAACCCGCGAACACCTGCTGAACATAAGTATAACCGGAATCAGAAAAGAACAAGAAGTACTAGTGAACGTACAATTGGGGTTTGGAAAATGAGGTTGCGCTGTCTCCATAAATCCGGAAGAAACCTGATGTTTAACCCAACCAGATGCTGTCTTATCATTATTGTTACTGCGATCTTACACATTTATATTGAAAATTCATCCCGCTCGGACGATGGCCAGATTAACAATGGTAGCGGTTCATCTCAACGGGATTGGCTGTAATATTTTCATTCACATTCAGCGCCCAAAATCCAGCTCCATGCGCGTTTTAGAGAGGATGGCACCAAAAGACGAAAAACTTCTGGTTTTCTGCAAATCTCTAGGGAAGAGGCTGTTATCCTGTGCACTTATTTTTGACGCTTGTACCTGGTCGACTTGTGCAATTGAGGCTAGAATTGAACCTCCATCCCACAAAAGCACAAAAAGCACTGCCGTCCAGGTTCTCAACAAGCATTGACGAATTTCTTTTTACTCTCTGCTATCTAAACCGCCGCAGCTGTGACCCGCACACCCAAATAATGAACAGGTACCAGATTCACTGATGAGGTCAACAAACTCGATTCGGTTCTTAAAAGAAGACTTCTAAATCGATCTAGCCTTGCAAACTGTACATTGGCCCATTTGTTTTGAGGACAGTGCCGTGGCTCCTAATTTATTCTTCATATGTATGCGGCAGGTTTCAGTGTACATTTGTAATTAACGATTTACATTTTTCAGTGACTTTATTCAGTTACTTAACATGTAAAGAAAATGTTTGCATCTGTGAATGTTCATTTCTTGCCCCATTTAAATTTGGCTGCTGCAACCAAGAGGAAAGGATCAGTGCAAGTGGAGCGGTATCGGACTGGAATGAATAAAAAGAAAGTTTACTTTCGTTTCCTTCACCTTATCGACGCCCGACTGATGCATGAAGCAAATATTTTCCCTCGTAATATTTTCCTTTATGACTCGTGCAAAGAAAAGATTTGAAAGCTCAAGTCGTCACAGAAAAATCCTGCCACAGTGGGCGTCTATTATAACTCGTTTCGGATACCGACTACTAGAATAATTTCGTGATTGAAATAATTTTGTAGGTGATCGTCTGAACCTTTCCAAAAAATTATTTCAAATTTTTCCTCGTTTTTTGACAGATCATAAAAGAAGGGCGTCTGCTAGCTGTCAAGGAAAAGTGAGGTTCAGTTAAAAAATAGTTTCTCGGAAACGCAAACATTGGGATATATGCGGCAATATCATGGTCAAGATTCGTTCCATTATCTGTATTTGATTCGTCTTCTAGTGAGATTGCTCTCCCTAAATATCTAGGAACCATCTCCAGTGATGTGTGCAGTATCGTTTCCTTTCATTGCCATGTCTCTTCAACCTGATCTTTACGCCATATCACTTACTACACCTTTCTCAGAATTATGAATCCTGTGCTCACCAAATATCTGATGTGAATATCCATTTGATTAATATACCAACTGTTAGTTGATGTACCTGGCATTCAAATAAAAGGATAAGAGTGAGCCTTCAGTTAGTTTGGAGTTGCTTTAAGATGCTTGGGGTCATAGCACGTGGCATTACCTATCACACCATGGCCGGATGGCAGAGAACTCTGTTCTCCCATTCAGAGGTCAGTGCCCCATATGTGCCTACCAGCTTTATGCCTCAAGCATATATCAGTAGCGAAGGCATGAGTAAGAGTCAGCGTCTACAAACTTACTAATTTAGTCAGAAAACAAACAGACAGGTCAAGAGCTCTTGCGAGCAGAAATGTAGTGCCTGGCACCCGGCGAACGAAAACAGGTGAGGTGAAAGTGTGTGCAGTCCACGTGGGACCCTACTCATCCATCAGCATGCAATTCTGTAAAAAGTAAGATATATCGTTTCCATTTATTGTGGGTATAGAGTATATTTTCTTTAAAAAAACGCTTCATGCATTTTCAAATGAAATTCAAATGGAGTTTTAAAATTTGTCATAATAATAATGGTAATATAATGTTAATAGTTAATCAGCAAAAATATATTTAAAACTAAACCATACAAAAAAGAGTTATTATTGTGACTGAAAAAATACTTGTGGAGTAGAGTTTAAAATCTGCATAAAGTCTGGATCTCATCTTAAAAATCTTACTCCCTAATCTCTAAGGAGTCCATTAAGTGTTCATTGAAAACTTTACGTTTCTTAAGACAGATTGCAAAGTTTTCTCTGGAGGTTTAATGGAATCCATGGCTGTATGACTGCATTTAGAAATATGAATCTTCTTCTTCTTCTTCTTCTTCTTCTTCTTCTTCTTCTTCTTCTTCTTCTTCTTCTTCTTCTTCTTCTTCTTCTTCTTCTTCCGGAGAAGTTGTATCATGCGTAAAAAAATATTTCTGTAGAAATCCCATTTTTCTGTGATCTGTTTTTTAACTGTTTTTATAACCTGTTTCTTTTTTCAACTCAACAACTGAGATCTTTATCCAACGAAGACCAACGCTATTCTGAAAAAAAAGTATAAGATGAGTACTAGGAGCTGATCATTCTCACCTGTTTAAGAATTATTTCTTCTAATATATTGTAGCAAAACTTATTCTTATACTGTACCTATCACAGTGATCATTGTGAATATAAAAATCATTTCACTTTATGTCTTTCAGTCTGATTTTTTTATGCTTGCCATTGCTAAGGTGTTTTTACAATAAATAGCTTTTAACGGAAAAGATTGCTGACATATCAAAGAATGAAACTTTTGCAGATTTTCGTTTTCAATTTAAAATCAAAACAGTGTCTATAGAGATATATTGGTTACTACTACCGATAGGCTCTTGTTTGGTGACGCCCATCTCCAGGCACACAGTGTAGTGACCTTGAAATCAGTAGCCAACCATTTGCGTCCAGAATTTTCAAATGTTAGACTTTTCCTATTTCTTCCCTCATTCAACCTAGGAAGCCCATTAGGGCATCTTCCTTCCACTTGAAATTATACAATTAGATTTTCAGTCTTCCATCTCTCTCTCTCTCTCTCTCTCTCTCTCTCTCTCTCTCTCTCTCTCTCTCTCTCTCTCTCTCTCTCAAAAAGATTTGATTGTTACCACAGTGGTAGTTAGCGATAATACCTTTAAATTACTGTCCCAGAAACTGTCAGTAGCTTGGGATTCCAGTGCCTGTAAACCAAGGCAAAGTAGTATCCAGTAGAGGGTTGTAGACCCCTTGGGTAAGGAAACCCCCATAAATGGGGGATGAGCCTAAGGCCAGAGACCAATGGCAACCGCAATACTGGGCATGCAAAAAAAAAAAAAATCCCAAAAGGTAAATAGAACAGTCTTGTTGGGTTTGTGAAACCCTGTTTCATGAGACTGTGAGACTGAAAGCATGTTTACTGCCTGTGTTTGCCTCTGCGCGAAGGAATGTAATTTCCACTTTGTCTTAAGTTCGAAAATTCCATACTCAGAAGAAACTGAATCTTAGCGTAACGTAATGTGGAAGCTATTACGGTGTTGTGTGCTGCAAGAAAACACAAGATGATGTATGGACAGTGGTGGACAGAACGACAATAGTCGAGTTTATATTTTCATAATAACTTTTAGTACATTAACAATGCTGATATTAATGTTCTCTATTTTTTTCATTTTCAGGACGTTCTACACCGCCCCGATATTGGTGAGTGTTAATATGTTGTTATTTTACATTTTGATTCATATAACATTTTTGAAGGCATTCATGTTTATTGTTTGGTTTTTTACTTGGTATAGTTTATTTTTGACTCTTGTGTCTTCCGCTTGTGTATTGCGCTCTGTTCCCTTTAGGTCTTCCTCCTCCCTCCTCCTCCTCCTCCTCCTCCTCCTCCTCACGTTACAGTTGGTAGTTGTTTTTAAAAGAAAAGTTTGATCGAATTTTACATTATTCTTTATTTGCACTGGATATCTTCACCATCCTATTAATATTCATTGAACGAGTATTTATAAAATGCAAAAGTGCGTTTTTCCTTCGATATTGAGTCGTTTCACTCTTCTTCACTTACCAGTCACCAGTTATACAACACTATTTTCCTTTAGGCATTCCCAGAGCGGCAAAAATAGTTTCCTGAAGGCATCTTTGGGCATTCTAGTGGGTTTCATTGTCATTTTTCATTTTTTTTTTTTTTACTTTAATGACATTATCGCGTCTCCTAATTAACTATAGTTTTGTATCTGGCTTGAAGGTGCACAAAAAAGTTTAATATTGACCCCTGTTAATTTATATTTAATTTTTCTTTTTATTAAATAATATTGGAAGGTGATCTCAAGCACCTAAGGGTCATCTTAAAAAAATAAAATTAACTCTGTCTCTATAGATAAAGGAATTCAGATATTTTTAAACAAAATGTAAATTTTCAACGCATTTTAAGCAAAGCTTTTTTTTTTTGAGGCCAGCAACCCTTGCTGCTCAGAACGTCTCATTGTAGCAAGCTCCTTCTCTTCTGTTCATGTTGCAAAGCTGCGTTCTGTTCAGAATTAGAAATGGGCCTATTGCTGTTTTAAGATTTATATAATGAGAAAGGAATGTGTTCGTGGAACATGGATTTAATTTCTGATGAGGAAATAAAAAAAGAACTGGTTTATTAATCCCGATTTCGATGCCGATCGTTACAAGAACCTGCAAGATGGGCAGAACTTCACGTTGCCATTAAGGAAATTCATTTAATTGTTGTGGATATTCGGCGTTCTTTTTCATATACTAGAATCAAAATTCATTATTTAAGAAACGGATTAAGTTGAAGATGATTTCTTAAAGCAACAAAAGCACTAAAGAAACCAAGAGATGTCTTAATTAATTAAAAGGGATATTTAATAAATAGAAATAATGAACAAAGTGTGACGAAATATCGGGTGCTTAAAAGCATTTCAGCTTCAGCCGTCTCGTTTTCAGGAAGATGTGAACTAAAATGACTCGAAGTGACACCGAGATCACACAAAAGATTTTTAGAACCTTTCTTCCACTCAGCTCTCCAGTCGAGACAAGGCCAGGTAATCCGATTACGGAGGTAATTATCTACTTGAAGCGTAAATAATCATTGTGCAGAAACTGAAGCCGGTTAGCTTTTTAAGCTGGGATTAAATGGTCATTCTAGATTCGATGATAGTTCCAGACACAAAATCGCTTTTTATTGTCTTGGAAATATGTCAAATGTTATATAACTGTTTGGTTTTAAAAACGAATAATTTAAAGTTAGAGATAAACACTGAAATTATTCTTTCCATTTTTTCTACTTTTCATTTTTTCCGTTGTTATAAATATTAATTCCTTTTGACAGAAAATTTGTTAAATCCAATAGGATTATCACTAGTTTCCGATTGATTTTATTATGCTGGAGTTCAGGCATTGCTAAAATCTAGAAAAGAAATGCATGATCAAGAAGCAAGACTTGTTATGGCAGTGGGATGCATTTATTTTGCTCTTAAGGTGACGGCAAATAAAAATTTGCTGTGTAAAGGTTTGTGTCAGCGAGGTATTATTTGAAAAGCGTAACCCTTAAATACGATGGAGAAGTTCAACATACGTCCTGGAAATTAGTCAATAAAACAGAAATTAAGTAGAGAACATTTGCGATAAAATTTTGTTGAGGAAATTACTGAATTTAGAATGACTGATTTATAAACAGAAAGTAGCGTTTGTTGACATTAAAGTGCAAATAGAATTTCATTTACTATGCCATATCTCATCTTGCCTTGAAAGAAAGTCACTGAATGATATATGAAAGTGATAATTAGTATAATGCATGCACTATACGATAAAATGGCACGTTATTTTGATTACCATTCAGTAGTTACAGACTGGAATTAAAACCGATAATAATAATAATAATAATAATAATAATAATCATCATCATCATCATCATAATAATAATAATAATAATAATAAATTTCTGTTTTAGATATTAAACATTTACCGTAAAGAATCTTCTATCAAAGACCCGTGATGACGAAAGCCCTTTACAAGAGTCATTCCCTTTGACAATTTCCCTTTGCATGGCGATCAAATCGTATTAATACGGATATTTTTAATTCAGGAATTAATACTCAGTTAAAATTAATAGGCAATACTGCAGCTGAAATACGACTGTTTTAATAGAGGGTAAATTTATTGCACATTCGTAAAATGATGTTGTAATTCATATATTTTTTCTTCCCTGTTATTTTTTCCGCTCTCGATGTAATGTTTATGCGGATAGCAAAATCCTCTATATCAGAGTAATGTGGTTTTCAGGGTGCGTGCGTTTCCATCCATATAAATATATTTTGCTACACGGAAAAACACTTTTATCAATGGGAAACCTCTGCTATAAAAACAAAATGCTTCGTGGACTAAACGGGAGGGAATATAATTGCTGAGAGTTTATATCTCTGTTCCCTATTTCATTTCAGCAGGGAGGGAGGGAGGGGTCCGAAGCATTCTCGTTTCGCGGTAAATCTTATTGGATAGTTTTTGTAATGATTAAGAGACATGAGAGTATTTTGTTCTTATTAAAAAGCCACAGAAATGTATGTGGGCGACTGTATTTTCCAAAATGCAAAAATGATGAAAAAGGGAGCTTTCGGCCGTCTGCACAACGGTCCTCTTTAGCTAAGTGAATGAAAAAACAAATATTGCTAAAAAAAAAAAAAAAAAAAAAAAAAAAAAAACACACACACACAGAGAAACAGAAACAAGTGGAGAAACAGACGCTGAAAGTCGTTCACCGCCCATAATCACCTTGTCACCATTAACGAGCAGCGTACGAACGAGAGGCGGCAGTCCAGATCACAACGTCTGGCTCACAGGTACGAGGAACAGCCATTATATGACCAACATTTCTTAATTTATGCCGAAAGATTGCTCGATGGTTTCCTGGATTGTTACCAAAAAAAAAAAAAAAGTCAATTGTTGTCTTTTTAAGAAATAAATGTATTTGTATTCAGTTGGCTAAAGAGGACCGTTTTGCAAATGGTTGAAAGTTCCCTTTTTAACCATTTTTGTATTTTGAAAAACAGTCGCTCACATACATTACCGTGGCTCTTTACTTACTATTTCCGGTCACAGTATTAGTGATGCACCATAGAATTGATTTTTATTATTTAAAGATATCTGTTCTCACGAATAGAGTCGATAGAACATAATTGTATGGAAACTTCTGGTCACTTTTTACGAGATACGTCTGTAATTGTAATAACCAGAATTTTCACTTTACACGTTTGTCATTTGGAGAAAAATGGGGTTTTCGTAGTAATATCTGTAAATACATACTTAAAAGTACAGAGATTACAGGTGAAAAGGTCATTTATTCATCACAGCAAGAAATGTATCCATATCTACCTGGTTATTGCTGAAGTAGTGTTGAATCTAACGCTATCTGGAAGCTAATTATAAAACCGAGGCAAAGATATCTATTCTTTTCAGATAATGCCTTACGTTTCCCTCAAAAACCTCCCCTTTGGTGCTTAAATGTGGAATAGTACCCATTTCCTCTACGTCAAAGAATTAAAATTCATTTAACTTTTTTTTAAACCTTCGTTGGCCATTACACCCGTAAATGAAAGCATTAAATTTGCTTCTCTTACATTACTCTTAATATAGATATGTGTTAGTCCTCCTGCAATACACAGTTCCTCGTTGGATGAATCGGTAGAGTTCTCTGCTAGGCTCGAGTTCGAATCTCCGACCGGCCAATGAAGAATTAGAGGAACTTATTTCTTGTTATAATGTTGTTCGGATTCAACAATAAGATGTAGGTCCCGTTGCTAGGTAACCAAATGGTTCTTAGCCACGTAAAATAAGTCTAATCCTTCGGGCCAGGCCTCTCTAGGAGAGCTGTTAATCAACTCGGTGGTCTGGTGAAACTAAGGTATACTTAACTCCTGCAATACAATTGATATTCATTCCTTTGTTCCCGAGAGCCTTTTTAGATTTTTCCTCCTAAATGATGAAGGGTATTGAATCTGAAATTGAATTTCCTCTGCGCCATCTCCTTTTCATAAAGGAAACATTTATGATCTTTCCCTTTTAAGTGGATCCTTCGATGAAATTTTGAGATGATGTATTTTTTGACATAATCTGTTTTGCTGTTGCTTTGACTGCTTTTGGCGAAATACAAGTTCAGATTATGCAAAAGGTTAATATATATATATATATATATATATATATATATATATATATATATATATATATATATATATATATATATATATATATATATATATCAATACTACAAACGTCCTTTAATATCAATTACTCTACCTCGGAAATAATATATTTTCATATATGTTACCGAAGGGGATTTTTTTTTTAAGTTGATAATAAGTCCATGGGATCGAACCAGCGACGGACGAGGAATCAGGACTACAGTGACGCACTAACGAAATAAGTGCGTCACTGT
>NC_089785.1:7121645-7141645 GCF_040412425.1 Macrobrachium rosenbergii | reverse complement strand
ACTAATATTCCTACACCTAAATACATCGAGGGCGAACAGCAGTAATATTTATAAAAGCTCCCCCCCTTAAGAGGGCCTTCACTCCCTTTTCAGGTGTGAAGGTCTATACTAAGCAAGCTGTTCGCCTCTCGTAGGTTACTCTCCTTCCCCTGAGCAGATTAGTCCTGGTTAGCCTACCTAGCTACAGAACTACCTAACCCTAGATAGGATACGAGCTATAATCACTACTTTACCTAATTCTAATAGTACTGGAAGGTGCTCACGGTTATTATAGGCTACCTCCTACAATCATGATGTGTTTTAGACCTAGCCTAGTGGTACATTCTATGATATTCCCTAGCCTAACCTATCCTAACCCGACCGTAGCACCAACATAAGAGTTAATATTCTAACTAAATTACAACATGGTTTATGTTTAATACAATTAAAATTTACTAGTTAATTCATGAGGGTTGCCTCACTGAGGTCTTAGGCCATGCGTGTCACGAGCATCGTGGCTCGTTTCACAATAGTTAAGATTACTGAAATTAGTTATGCTACTTACATGATTACTGCGGCTCGGTGGTAAGTGGAAAGAACAAGGCTACTAAATTGATGTACCGTACTTTTAAGGCGGCCTAGGCTAGGTACAAATAAAAGGAAGAGATCACACTGGCTACCTTCTCTGGGCAAGGGGCCAGGATCACTCTTAGATGTTAGGGCACTGTGCTGAGAGGGCACTAGTGCCAGGATGAGCGTACAGCTCGGCAACTACTGGGCTCTCTTCCGCCCCTTCTTCTTCTTCTTCGGTTTCCTCCAAGGCCTATCAGTAGCTGGCCTAGCAGGTGATGAAAGCACCGACTCAGGGGACAGGCCAGAAGGGCTAGCGGGCGCGAAGTCAGGGGCAACTGCAAAAGCTGCGGGAGGACTCCCTACTCCGGCTGCTGCGACAACTGGAGCGAGAGCGATCTCAACTTCTGCATCCGAGGATGCCAGTTCCTGGTCTTCCAAGGAAGGGGTACCATTTCGATCCTCCAGGGGTTCCTCCCCTGGAGTCAAATTTTGCAAAGAAGAAGGTTCGGGTGCTGGAGGCTCTCCAGTCGCAATGATCAGCTGCATGGGGAATCCTAAATCTCCCAGAGGAGGATTCGCCTCATGATTTAGACCCGGCATGGGGGCCTTTTCCACTGGTAGCTCAACGTCCGTGGCGGACGGAGTCTGGCACTGCTCAGTGCTCGCAAGTGGCACTGGCAGCAGTTGAGGGTCAGGCATGCCTGACAAGGGGTCCGGAGGTGCAATACCTCTCGGACGACTTGGGTTTGGCTGCGGCAGAGATTCCTGCCCCAGCAGGAGATCGTAGCCTCTCCTAGAGTTTTGTTCGGGGGCGTCCGCTGGGCGTTGCTTGCTTGGGCAGCCCTCCCAATTTGTGGAGTGGTCTGCCCGCTTGCACGTCCTGCAGCGGTACTGCTCCTCCTGAATCTCTCTTCGCGGAGGGGGAGGACCTCTTGGTGGGCCAGCCCTTCGCGATTGGAGAGGGCTAGACCTGAAATAGGTTGGGTGGCGCCCCTTCCGCGGACCACTTTGGTGGGCGGAAGGTGGAGGTTTGTCATTGTTGGGAGTTACCACTGGGGCCTCCGTGGAGGAGGTAACGTGGCTGCGGAGTGGCGTTGGTAACGGGCTTCCGCAGAGAAGATCCCGACCCAACAAGAAGACCACTCCGGGCCGAATTCCACCTACCACGCCAAGGCGGTGGGGTAGCGTACCCCAAGGCGTCGTAACCTGGAGTTGGACCGTGGGAACGGTGATGGTGTGGCCCTCTATCCACTTCATTTCCCACCGCGTTTCTTCGTCAACCACAGCACCGGCTGGCACTTGGGCCCTGGCGATCAGGCTAATATCTGCCGCAGTGTCTACTGTGACCGGAAGGGTCACGGGCAGGCTAGTGCTCTGAAGAGGGGCCACCGAGATGAACTGGGTTTCCAGTCTCTCGGGGTAAAGGATCCGGTGCGGACCAGCAGCAGAAAATGAAGTGCTGATTAGGTTGACAAATTTGGTGGTGGGGACATGATGTGGACAGGCCGGAGATCCAGCATTGTAGTGGCTAGCAGCCCCACAGGATTTCTGCGGGCCTTTTGGATGGGCTCGGTGGCCTGCAGTAACTGTTGGAGGAGAGGGCTGAGCGAATGAATCGGGAGCAGAGTTCTGGCTGGTAGGGTTAGGCTGCTTATTAGTGCCGAGTTTGTATCGGCACTCAGCTTCAGCGTGGCCCCCCTTCTTGCAATAGTTGCACAGGGTCTTGCTAGGCAGTCCATTCTTCGGGTGAGTGGAGTTCGAGAGGTAGGCCGGAGGGATGATTCGCTTCTGAGAGGTGCTATGCGACTGATTGAAAGTTTCCCACGAATCAGCCATGCGACAAGCTTCCATAAGTGTGGAGGGCTGTTTATCGTTAAGATATACCGCAACGGGCCCTGGCACACATTGGAAGAGGTCTTCTAGCATGGTCCGATTGAAGAGATCCTCAAACGTCGTGCAGGTCAAGGAGTCGAACCAGCGCATACCGGACTGGGTTTTGTGACATGCCCATTCCGTCCAAGACCAGCCGACTTCCTTGGCAAGACCTCGGAACCATTGTCTCCATTTTTCTGGGGTTATCTCGTAGGCCTTTGTAATGACTCTACGAACTTCTGCCATGTTACCTCTCTGGCTCTTCTCCAGTGAGCGAAGCGCTGCCTTGGCTTTTCCCTCCATATGCTTAGCTAGTATCAAGGCTCTCTCCGTCTCCGTGGTGCTGTAGTTATCGAAAAGAGCCTCGATCTCCTCCAGCCATGCTTCTGGCTCGTCCTCAGTCCACTTGGGGACTAGGGAATTGATGCTCGAAATTGGAGCGTTTGATGCAGCAGGTGTAGGACTGGAGGCTTGCTGTCGAGCCATAGCTTCGGCATTCTCCATTTTGGCTCTTTCCAGCTCGAGCTCTTTCTCCTTGCAGGCTAACTCATGCCGTCTTCTTCTTTCTTCTCTTTCCTCTTCATACATCCTCTGCTCGGCTTCATACTTCCTCTGCTCGAGTCTTTCTTCCTTCTCCCGCTTGGCCAAGTCGTCCACTTGCTCCTTAACCCAGGTGGTAAGTTCCGAGCCGGTGAGACCTGCCGCCGTCCCCAGCCCCAGGAAAGTTTTATAATGCTCTGCTGCCATGGTTCTGGTGGGGAAGGGCGTCTAACCGGGTCGACTGGGCGTACTTGGGCAGCGAGGAAGTGTCTCTTCAATAATGACGTGGCACCCTTTCAAAAGGTGGCACTGTAGTTTGGGTGTGCCGTGTACAGGTCACACTGGTGGCACTCAGTATCCCTAGGCACTGGTGCAGGTTAGGTCCCAGAAGAACTTTCTCTTCTGTGTTCCCTTTGTTTTCTTTAGTGGCACTTATGGTGCCAATGTGTTCCTAGGGACCCTCTACTGGAGTCCAACTAGGCTATATGGGAGGAAAGGCACTCTACACCCTGCAGAGTGCAACAATCGAATGAGAGAGAAAGGGAAGGTAAAGAGAGAGAGAGAGAGAAGTAAGCTATTTAAAGTGATGACAGTGCTGCAAATTATTGTCACTGTGGAATAAAGTGAATTTGTTTTTTTTTTTTCTTTAAACATCCTCGTGAGTGGCTGGTCCCAGTACCCAACCCAGTGCTGGCCCCTTCTTCTTTCAGAGGGTGAAAACTACTGTTTGCTTCGGTCTGGATAGCAGGCCTCACTCGTGACCGACAGTTTATCACTGTATTGTAATTACTCTTAACTTGTCCTCATCTATTGTGGGACAGAGGTGTTTCTTTTATTTGGTTTATTGTATTCGAATTAATTAGCCTAGTGTCGGCCGTTCTTTCTTTGAAGAGGGTCACGTACACTTAGGTTAGGAATGCTTACTTGAATGACGAGAGAGAGAGAGAGAGAGAGAGAGAGAGAGAGAGAGAGAGAGAGAGAGAGAGAGAGATTTTCAATCAGCGAATTTCTTGCTGCTTGAGAACATGTAAACAAAGATTTTATACATGCACAATGGCATGGATCTTAATAAAATGATATAGATGCGTCGTCTTGGCTTCCTTAGGGATTACTTTATTATCTTAATTTTCCTGGGAGCCGACGTCACAAAAGTTTATCGTAAAATTTTAAATTCTCTTTATATGATTTTTATAGGAGGTATCTGTATAAGAACTTGTTATGGTATTACTCCTAACTAAGGCCTATCTTTCCCTGCCTAAATTGTCTTTTGGTTTTGTCTAGCTAAGATATTGCGAGGTGGGTTCGCTATGAAAGAAAAAAAAGAAAATGACCCAAGAGTGGCGGGGGCAGAGTCTGGTCACAACAGCGGATGACAATAACAAGGTCTTAAGATGGCGGAAAATCCCGTTAGGCCTAAATTTCAAAACAACCTCTGGCGGCAAAGGAACACCAAAATGGCCGGTCCTCTATTTCAAACAAATTCAAAACAACCGCGCGAACACGGCGGAGGAATCCAAGATGGCGGGTATTTCCTTTTAGCACCAAATTCAAAAGCAACGCACGAAAGAAATGCAGGTATCCAGATTTTACTTTAAATATACCAATCATGCATAGCGTTTTACGTTACGGATGGAAAACTAAATTAATACACAACTTTGTCTTTTGTTATCGTACTCTCACCCGGACATTAAACAAAAGAATGAAAAGAGAAATGCTAGCCTGCCTGCGTAAATTTACGTTGTTGAACGGTACCTTTATTGTAAAATTACTATTTCAGTTCGTTTGCTACTTCACTGACACGGTTTTGAATGATTCCCGCTATATGCAAACAATAACGATCGGAATTGCCGACGCAATTTCTAAATTACTTTGTGTACATGAAACGGGCTCCGCGACTCGGCCTTTGAATTCGTTATGGACGACTTGACTCACGATCCAAACACGGTAAAATGCCCTTCCTTAAACGACACAAATTGTGATTGCTCTGCTCTCGACGCACTCTTGCCTACCTACGCTAATTCTCGCTACACTTGTTATTATAACTATTCTCTTTACTGCTTATTATTATGCCTCGTTCCTTGTTTGGAAGAATGAAATGGAGTTCGATATCTGACTTTTATTTTTTGGAATTAATGTAATTTAATTTCCTTTTCTCCAGATTCTTTCTCTAAAACGTACTTTAGATTCTACGCAAGGTCGCCAATGTTACGTGTGTGGGTCTTGGCTGATCATGTATTATTCAATTTACGTAATTTTTACGGCCCTGCAAACCAAGATTACACGTAACCTGCCACTTGAAGCCAAAAGTTAACCTCAAAGACAGTCGTTAATTAGCCAAAGGTCGCCAGTTAAGGGTAATTAACCTTAACAAGAATATTTGAGATGGATTTGATTTTAAACGCAACGGTTCTTCCAAACATTCGGACGCGAGGCATACAAAAGCATCGAGATTTAACCTGTTTTTGCTTACCCTAAATCCTAGGTATTTTACTGGAATAACGGGGTTGAAGCTAACAATATAATAATTTGGCTTAATCTAGACTTCGTAAGCACATATACCCTAAGTGGTGGTTGAAGGAAGAAAACAAAGAAAAAATGTGAAATACAGAAAAGTACTAGTCAATCGACGAAGCTTCAACAAGAATCGGACTTACCGTGAATGTCGAGTCGCTGCGCAAACGAGGGACCTCAGGAGTCGTATTCTGGCAGTCTTCCCAATTCACTAATTAAGATAGACGTAGGAGTAAAAGTAATAAAGAACAAAGAATATCGTTCGGGCACGCACGCAGCGTCACCCTGGTTCAGTGACCGCTTGAATCTCTCTGCCCGACCTCGCTTCGTTCCCGCCAGATGAGGCGGCTTCTTGACATACCGCCCCGGGCAATCCGACCTTGACAAAGGCATCGTCGAATGCATAGAATAAAGCTTAAGGGCCACCATAACTAGGGGTCATTGAGCGTAAACCCTCTCTGAGGCTTAGGTCCCTAATGCCCTAGCATATTTTGTTTATAAACTTTCCAGCCTATGCGGCGCCATTTGTCTACTGCGGTGATTGTTATTTTTGAATTGCCTAGCCTACCGGCGGGGCAGAGATGTTCTCTGTCGAGGTCAATCGGACTAATATTCCTACACCTAAATACATCGAGGCGAACAGCAGTAATATTTATAAAAAATATATATATATATATATATATATATATATATATATATATATATATATATATATATATATATATATATATATATATATATATATATATATATATATATATATATATATATATACTGTATATATATATATATATATATATATATATATATATATATATATATATATATATATATATATATATATATATATATATATATATATATATATATATATATATATATATATATATATATATATATATATATATATATAGAAATCATCAACACACAATCACGTGTGGAACAGAAATAAATTTCTGACTCACGTCGGGATCGAACCCAGGTCTCTCAGGTGGAAAGCAAGGGCGTTACCCTTGTATGGCCCAGTGGGTAACGCCCTTGCTTTCCACCTGAGAGACCTGGGTCTGATCCTGACGTGAGTCAGAAATTTATATATATATATATATATATATATATATATATATATATATATATATATATATATATATATATATATATATATATATATATATATATATAGATATATAATTTTCACCATGGAGTTTCCTCTGGAAGTTAGGTGGATATCCTCAATTACAGATATTGTTTTTGGAATTTTTTTCCATATCCATCTGGGATCGGGGTCAAAGTTCTACTTCTGGAAGGAAATCATTGCTTTTTCACCATGGAGTTTCCTCTGGAAGTTAGGTGGATATCCTCAATTACAGATATTGTTTTTGGAATTTTTTCCATATCCATCTGGGATCGGGGTCAAAGTTCTACTTCTGGAAGGAAATAATTGCTTTCTGACAAAGTCCCCTTCAAAGGGATGGGAGACTTTCATAATCTCGATCGTTTCGGCAAGAGATTAAAGCTCCTCTGGGATGCATGGGTATAATCATGATTGTCAATATATCCATCTATGATAAATATCGCAACGAACTATGTTTTCTTCAATAATTCACAAATAACTAAGTTTTTACTCTTACTATAAAGAAATTTTTCTTATTTTGTGATATTTAAAGACTTTATTTGATTTCACAGCAATTTTTTTGGCGAGTGTAAGAGCTTTTATAGTTTTCTTTAGACAGTTTGTATTAATTTTGTGTTGGAAGCAGCTCTGTAGCTCAAGGGTTCAATTGTCATCCAGGTAATTCAATTACAGCCGCCGACAGGTAATGCTAATCCGATCGTGGAGATTGTGTCATCGGGCTTAGGAACATAAGGCTATTATTACAGCTGATTAATTGCCAAGACAGAATGCCAGTTATCCTTAGCTCACCTTTTTTCCCACTGCAGTTTCAATGGCGTCTTCTCGTCTTTTCCCCAGCTTAATTTTGTTATGCATGATCTATCCCTCTTTCTTCAAGCAAATGTCTCGTGAACTAACTGGTTTATTGAAAGCCAGTTTCGTGGCTATCACTATCAGAATGTTACAAGGAATAACTGTCTACCCCGCTGCAACAAGTGTCACTCTGATAGTGGTTGACTTAATACTTCTCAGGTAAAATGAATTTACGCTCTTGGTAGTATTCGCGCAACGATGGATTTCTAAAAGTTTTCAAAACAAATCATCTCTGTCCATCAAGACTGGATTTCAAGGACATGGAATGAAAAGCAGAATGTCATGTACTAGAGAGAGAGAGAGAGAGAAAGAGAGAGAGAGAGAGAGAGAGAGAGAGAGAGAGAGAGAGAGAGAGAGAAAGAGAGAGAGAGAGAGAGAGAGAGAGAGAGTGTGTGTGTGTGTGTGAGAGAGAGAGAGAGAGAGAGAGAGAGAGAGAGAGAGAGAGAGAGAGAGAGAGAAATTTGATTCATCCCTGAACTCCGGTAGCGGAGCAGATAGCGATGTTACAGTAGTTGTAAAATTTTCATCTATGAGTCGCCCTCAAATGCCAGAAACTAACCAGACAATTGAGTCATAGCCTCAAGACCAAGTAGTCCAGAGAGAGAGAGAGAGAATGAATGGGAGGGAGAGAGATAAAGGGAGATGAGAGGGAGAGAGATAGAGAGATGGAAGGGAGAATAGCGCTGAAATAAGCGAATTACAAAAACAAAAAAGGAATTAAAATCAAAGTAAATTAATAGTATATGCTGGAGACTGCAATAGAATTAGGCTGAAAATACACATGAATGAAATTATACTTAGTACAAAGCCTAGAAAGTAATGAAATGAGGTAAAATTCAAAATAAAAAGCGCCAGATCACCATGAAAGTCGTAGTCGAAAAGAAGCGAACAACGCTCATAAGGGAAAACAAATAAGAGAGAAAATGAGCATCTGCTTTGTAGGATCGCTGTCTTCTGCAGCAAAGACCTGTTTCCTCAGTGCAGAATGTTGCCTACGTCAGGTGTCTTTTCTGTCAGTATACCTGTCATGGTTGAGATCCATTGAAACCTAATTCTCAGCCAATACACGAGGTAGTCAAGCATCTTCAGGACTGTAGGAAGGTCTATGGATATTCCACGGTATCAGGACAAGTGCCCGACGGCCACATGCCCGACGGACATCTTCCCGACGGACATCTGCCCGACTTAACAGTGCCCGATGGACAAATGCCCGATTAGGAAAACTGCCCGATTAGGAAAACTGCCCGAATATTTACATATATACAACCGCTCTTTTAGTTGAGAGAGAGAAACTACCGGACGATGAAGAAGCTCGTTAGTAAAGTACAATTGCCCGATTAGGAAAACTGCCCGAATATTTACATATATACAACCGCTCTTTTAGTCGAGAGAGAAAAACTACCGGACGATGAAGAAGCTCGTTAGTAAAGTACACATGTTTTAGTAGGGAAAATTTTTCTTCACTCACGAAGTGTCAGAAGTTTTTTTACTCTTGTAAGCGGCCATGGATTTCGTTAAAACTCAACGTGGTGGATTGAAGCTTTGCTATAATGGTTACGTTTATGTTAAGAACAAGGAATTGCCATCTGGAAATACGTTTTACGAATGTGAACGCCGCCGACACAACAACTGCAAGGCCAAAATTACTGTGTGTGGTGATCAAATAATAAGCGAAACACGTGAACACACTCACGCTCCAGATAGTATTCGTCAAGATCTTCTATCTGTTCGTGAAGAAATGAAGGAACAAGCTATTAAAACCCAACAATCATCACAGCAGATTTTATGTCAAACGTTACAGAATGTCTCGGAAGGTGTCTCTAGTCAACTACCGTCTGTGAGCACAATTAGACGTTCTATCAGAAGATATATACAAGCTGTACATGCTCCACATCCCATACCGAGAAATTTGTATGAGATGATCATTCCAGATGAATATAAAAACGTGCAAAGAAGACAATTTCTTACTTTACGACAGTGGACCTAGTGAGAACTGTATACTTTTGTTTTCAACCGAGAAAAATATGCAACTCTTGCAATCTTCGAGTGAGTGGTTTTGCGATGGTACCTTCAAAGTAGTACCTGAACTGTTCTACCAACTATATTCAGTTCATTGTTTAATTTCTAAAAGAACAATACCATGTGTTTTTGCATTATTGCTAAATAAACGACAATCCACCTATGAAGAACTTTTCAGCCAGCTTCGGGCTATTAATGCTAGACTTAATCCATCTGCAATTTTGATTGATTATGAAAAAGCTGCAATGAATGCAATAACAAAAGTTTTTCCGAATGCAAATATTAAGGGATGTTTTTTTTTTTCACCTCTCGCAAGCTATTTATCGAAAGGTACAAACAGAGGGGTTGCAATCACGATATTGGAGCGATGCTGAGTTTGCCATAAACATTCGAATGATACCAGCCCTGGCTTTTGTGCCAGCAGACAATGTTGTACAAGCATTTGAACACTTACAAGAAAGTATGTGCGAAGAAGCAGATGGAGTAATTAACTACTTTCAAGATACTTTTATTGGTAGGATACGACGACGTAACAGAGGAAACCCACTCTTTCCTGTTTGTATGTGGAATATGCATGATCGCGTATGCGATGATTTGCCACGAACAATCAATTCCTTGGAAGGATGGCATAACCATTTACAGGCGAATATAACCTCGAGTCATCCCAATATCTGGCGTTTTCTTCAGGTACTGAAGACCGAACAAGCTCTTAACGATACAATCATCTACCAAATGCTGGCAGGACAAAAGCCTCCCTCAAAAAGGAAAAAATATCATCTATCAGGGCTTCTTTTATTTGTTTGAATTCTCAATCAACACACTTCCGCACAGCTCCTCTGTTTTACTAGACGCTGTGTCTGAAGCTGCCTTGTTCCAGGGCTTGATTATCTAAATGGAGTTCCATTACTTATTTCCCAATATAATCATCAAAATAATATTTCTGCAGCTTAATAATCTATTTTTAAGGAAAACTGTGAATTTTAAGGAAGTATTAACAATTTCTTGCATTGGTTTTGATACTAATCTATTTTGAATCACAATATAACCCGTAAGATCAGTTTTGTATACCAAAAGTAAATAAGAAAAGTAGTTGTTCATGTCATTAGGATGTAGGGTTAAAAGATATGTTGATTTTAAGCTATAGCCCAAATCACTAAATGTTCGTCAGATGTACTACTGCACAGGAAGGGAAGTGTGTATCCAAGGAAACAATTTTTCATTACTAGATGTGAAAAGGATAAAAATATACTTTAATACAAACACATGCTTGCGGTACAGTCACTCAAAAATGTTTTGCAACATACTTGAAAACTTTTCGGACAACAGCTTATAATAGTGACATCTGGCGCTGTTTGTTAACCACCTGTCGTGACCGCATGAAACAACCACAGACACGACAGTGCCTCGGAGATTTACCTCCCGTTTCCCTTAAACCTTTCTAGTTGTCTGTAAAAGAAAACTGTTGTGACTGCTTTGTCTGTCCGTCCGCACTTTTTTCTGTCCGCCCTCAGATTTGAGGCTAGAGGGCTGCAAATTGGTATGTTGATCATCCACCCTTCAATCATCAGACATACCAAATTGCAGCCCTCTAGCCTCGGCAGCTTTTATTTTATTCAAGGTTGAAGTCAGCCATGATCGTGCGTCTGGCAACGCTATAGGACAGGCAGTGGTTGAAAGTTTCATGGGTCATGGCTTATGCAGCATTATACCGAGACCACCGAAAGATAGATCTATTTTTGGTGGCCTTGATTATACGCTGTACAGAAAACTCGGTTGCGCCGAAGAAACTTCGTCGCATTTTGTACTTGTTATTTCTCTCTATCATTGTTATAATTCCTTTATTTAATCATTTATTCTCTCTCTCTCTCTCTCTCTCTCTCTCTCTCTCTCTCTCTCTCTGCCACTAAGTACTTTTCCATTGGGTTATTTATGCATGAAGAAGTCTCTGAATTTACTCCCATAAGGATTGAATGGAAGACTAATTATAGTTTTCTATTTGACTCTTTTACCCTACTATCGGGAGCGAAAATTTTCAAAATGTTTCGTTATTTTTTGTAATACGGATTTTTCATTCACCATTCTTTTCTCTATTGTTAACCGTATGATTAATACCCAAAATCGAACAAGAAAAGCACTTTTCCTTGTGTATGTCAAAAGACTAAATTATTTTTAGGTGAACGAAAACTTCTGGAACATGTTGCAAAACATTTTTGAGTGATTGTACAAGTAGACTAATTTTTTCCTCCTTTGACGTACACCAAATATTTCTTCATTATAAGACAGTCAGTAGCTAATGGAGTGACTGCAATGGAATATGAGAGAGAGAGAGAGAGAGAGAGAGAGAGAGAGAGAGAGAGAGAGAGAGAGAGAGAGGAACTACAACTCTTGTTATAACGTAAAGGAGGCGGTCTTCTTAAAGGGAAGACGTCCAAAAGTAGAACCAAGAGCAGAGAAACAATTTTGTGCCAAAAACCGAAGTAAGTAAAAAGCTAATAAAAACTGGGTTAAGATGTTAACATTAAAAATAGGAATTTGGAAATGGCTGTATTAAAACTATGTATATACTCATTTCCTCCTGGAGCTTACTGCTACAGTTATTGCTGCTCTCTGCAACGATAATCAGTAATTGTAGCAGCTGCGGTAATAGCTGTCGCATATGGTGCTGGTAGAGTCTGTTAGTGTAGCCATACCCTGCACTCTTTTTGTCACAAAGTATCACCTCTCTCAGTGACAAAATTGGTAAGTCTCTGCTGGATAAAGAGTCCAGGGGTTCACATCAGGCCTCCTAATTCCTTCAACATTCATACTTTTCTCCTTTTGTGAATGTGGCAGTGTTATTAAATTACAGAATACAGAATGGTGTTACTTCCTTAACATCAGAATAACCTTCCAGTTGACTTTTTAATTTGCTGCTCAATTTTCCATTTCTTTAATTACGTGATTATTTTAGGCATCATTAGTTGTCTTTTCTTGACAACCTTTCTTTACGCAGTGTAACGTTAGCTGTTGAATTAAGTGTTCCCCAAAAACTCTTTCTATCACTGACAAGGGTTGCTTATGCATTCAAGACTAACCTCATCCATTTCCCGGAGTTGCATGAGAAGTTTTTTCTCATTCTGACAACTGCAATCTCATGTATCCCACCTCGGAACCCCTCCGTCATTTTAGAGGGTTGCAAACCCTTCACTGCATCGGGTCGCTTCTCTTCATATCTAACTTTGACGTCGATTACATCTTAACATTCGCACTTTTCTCTAAGATGCGTTGCGTCTCTTGTGTGGACTCTGGCGGAGCGAAAGATCGAATTGTTTACAAACTACTTCTTTCGCGCCGCACTAAGACACTTGGACGCCCTTCATTATTCCGAACACCGTGAAGTTTTCTTCCATCGGAATTCGAGACAAGGGTTTTTCGTTCTCTGACACGAAGCGGCCTTCATTTTATTATCCGTTTTTCTGTTTTAATCTCATATTATTAACAATTATTCACGGTTTTCATTATATTTAATTTCTGTTATTAAAAGATAACAATCTGCCGTTTGTACAAATGGAAAATAGGTATTAGATGAAGAATATTAAACTACCATTAACGCAGGCACAAATACAGTATATTGAGCTAAAAATCGGGGAAACCTAACAACAACAACAGGGAAAAAACACAACAACAAAAAACAACAGAAAAAAAGATCCCCAAACCTTCTTTGATTTTTACTGATGATTAGCATGCTCCTGATGATTGGCTTTGGAGGGAGAAACGTCTCCACCATTGCATGAAAGGCCACGATATCATCAATTTCTTGAAGGGTGTCCTGGTTAAATCACCGGGCCATCAGCAGCTCTCTTCTCGTGCTTTTAATCAGCGAGTTCCCTAATCATTTATATATCCGTTTTATTTCCACGCTGTGAAAGCGATAGCGCGTTTAATGTGGACTGAAACTCGGATTTGATTTGTGGTGGCGATGATGCAATGTGAATTAAGACTTTATACGTGTGCGTTGTTGTCGTTTGATTATTAGCAAGTTTCGTCATGCCAGAGATTGTAGTGATTATCACGTTTGAGGATCTGATGTTGGATGTAAATACTTTTCATAAGACATTAACGCTTTGTCAGGAGAAAACCTTTGGTGCTGCAAAATGAGAAATATTCTCCAATTTAGGGAAAAAAGTGTCTTGAATGAAGCTCTCCTAATGGTTATGACAGTTGATCAAGTTACCTGGCAGCTCACAGAAAACTCCACCCTAAGTCCACAGCATCACAACATGCGCTTGTGTGTCATAGGAACTTCCCAGCACGGTAATGCCCAGGATGTAGTATATTGTGGTAGTTGTCCTCAGTCTGTTGAGTGACCTGATGAATGGGGTGACTTTGCCCCCGGAGATAAGTGCTCATCCGCCATTTAGGGGACGTTGCTTCCCACAAGGGGTTCACAACTATCCATTCTACTAAACACGAATATAATACTGTGAGTTGTTAGGAGGTGATAATGGCTTAGAAAGCACTGGATAGGTGGAGCCAAAGACACATTAGAAAGGAAGGGTATTAAAATCGAGGAAGGAGCAAAGTTTGTGTAAGAAAGGTGCGATTGGCATACAGGGTGTGAGGTGGTTTGACGTGTTCTGATAAATCTCCTGTGTTGACGTAAAAAGTGGCAGATGTTGTGGAAGCTTAGCTTTCCTCAAGTGGGTTCATCCATAATTGAACGGTTAATTTATGAATGCAGCAGCAACCATTATGTTGATTTTTTCTCTGAGTCAGAGTGATAGGGTTTAAATCAGTAGTTTTATGTATATGTATATATATATATATATATATATATATATATATATATATATATATATATATATATATATATAGACAGACTGTGAAATATTTTCCGGTAAAACAGAATTATATCAAATGTAAGGGGTCCATAGAAACGACAAAATGTGGAAAATAAAGGCTATATTTCAGAGACCAAACTGTCTCTCTCCTCAGGCAAATAGTGACGATATATATATATATATATATATATATATATATATATATATATATATATATATATATATTTATATATATATATATATATATATATATATATATATTATATATATATATATATATATATATATATATATATAATACATCCTTTGGAAGTTACTATGGGCAAATGTGTCATCGGATTTTGGGCTTCTATGTGATTGCCTCTCCACCTGCTGACCAAATGCAACGTTACTGAACTTCGTTATTGAACGGCCAGCGGCATAACGATCGATATTTGCACTCGAAGTAATTGGTAGTTTAACGAAAACTAAGCATTCTTAGGAAAAATATTGAAACTGTCAACTAACAACTGCAGTCGACAGAATGATTTCATTTCTCTTATACATTTAGAATTCAAACCAGCTCCCTTCTCTGCCTTTAAATGACTTGCTGTTTATAGTTTGTTGCGAAAGGAACATAATGGGAATACCTGTCCCAGAAATTACCATATATTCAGTGTTTCTCTTTACAATGCTCTAAATTAATATACAGTAGGACTGGTTTCAGTTAGTTTACAAAAAGGAATGAAAATCTTTTGAAACCATCTCCCATGAGATTAAGACGGCAGTTTGTTAGTTGATAATTACAATATTTTTTCTTAATAATGATCGTTGTGCCGCTGGCCGCTCATGAACGAGGTTCAGTGACGCTGCATTTGGCCAGCCTGTGGAGAGGCAACCACTTAGAAGCCCAAATCCGATGACAAATTTGTCCATAGTAACACCAAAAGATATTTTCCGAAAACTAGAAGGTTAACACCTAATGTCAGTACTCCTCTTAACGGTAAAAAGCCTTATTTATATAAATTTGTAAATACGAAGCAACAAATATCAGTTAATGTCGAAATCACGGTACCTTTGGAATAACTTGCAACTACCGTGTATTAAGGATTGTGGCCGGAGCAGATGCATTTATCAATTATAATTCCTCTTGGCTGTAATTCATTCCCAAGGTAAAGTGAATTCAATTATTAAACGATATTCGGGGCTTGATATCTGTGAATATAAACAAACCACACATGTAAAAAAAATTCGTACATATTTGCGTATGTTTTTGCGAGTGAATGTATACATGGTATGTTAAACTAAATCTTCAAGTAAGCAGTTAATTGTGTATGTGTGTAGGCTATGATCGTTTGGTTTTTTTAAAATGACGAAAATCAGGTAGATCAATTTTGTATAGCTGTACCATACAAAAAAAATTAAGATAAATAATCTAAACTATGTTAATGCTTCTGACAGACATAGACAGTAAGCAAGAAGCACCATAAGTCCATAAAAGCATAATGTACAAAAACCCGTTTAATCAATGGAATGTCTTACTGTGGAATCAGCAAAATCCGGAAGAAAGGAAGTTTTGTGTATTTACAGCACCGCAAAGCAACGTGGTTCTCTTGAATAAGTAACACGCCTTTTCAACACATAGTAAATACTTTATGGCTATTAAAGAGAGGGAAGCCTTTTAATATAACCTGGAAAGAAAAAAAAGTACGATTTTATGAATGCTAATAGAGCTTCGTTGATAATCTGATGATGCTCATATGATGGGGAAGGTACATCTACAAAAATGCAAAATGAAAAAAAAAATCTTGAATCTGACTTTTTTTTCCCTTGAATAGTGACATAATTTATGGAATAAATTTTTTTAGTCACTTGCAGTTGAGACAAAAAACGCTTTGATGCCTTAATCACACGCATTCTTATAATTCCAAAGTGAATAAAATGGTAACAGTATTAATAATCTTTTATGCTTTGCAGGAATTAATATCTTGTCCTGGAAATGGAGAGAGAGAATGTTTTTGAGAGGAAAATTGTAAACCTTCGAAATAACGAAGAGTAAGAAAGAGCGGTTGCAAATGTTTCCTCTCCGTCTCCTCATCATCCTCTCTGGGATCCAGCCTTTGTTGCTTTGTCAGATTCTCCTTTTAATTCCACTCTCCCGTCATTTTTGCACCATCTCCCCTTCTCTTGTCTTTTATAATATTAATTCCTCCTTCCTCACATCTTATTAAATTATTTATAATTAGGGCGCGAGATCTGAAGCAGTATTACAAAACGGGGAATCTGTGGAGCGCTCAAAAAAAAAAAAAAAAAAATATCTTTTCATAAAACGACCTTCAGACGACGTGGAAATCAATGACCAATGGGTGTTGGGGACGATAATAATACACAGTATTATCCACCCACTTAAATGACTAAATTTAACTGTTGCATTTTCTTATCGCAATACCACTGGGAAAACTTTGATAAGAAACAGCCCTATATACGACAGCGGGGTAGTGCACAAAATTCCTTGTGGTTGCATTAAATTTTTTATTGGACAATCAGCAAAACTGTTGGGAAACGGATTGCACAGCATAAGTATAGTGTCGCTACTGATCAGAGAAACAGTGCCATTAGTAAACATGTTAGAGAATGTTTTATCTAATTCAGTGGTCTAAAGTGTAGAGACGGAAAGGTAGCATCTAACATCAGAGCAAGAAAGGCATAATTTTATGGTCATATGTGTTTTGTCACACCTGGAAAATAGTTAACAACTCTTTGCACGATATCAGGAGAATTCTCCATTACATGTGGTTCGAAAGCTTGAAGCGATTTACATTTACAGATGGTTTTGGTTTTACAAATGATACGTTGAAAGTTCCTGAAAATACAAGAAAATCACTGCTTCAACCACCTGTCTTTGATTTGTGTTTTCTTGGGAAAAGCGATGGTCTGCGGTAGGTCAAGGTTGGCTAGTTTTTAAAGAGTCTTCTGCTAACCTTTATTATGTTTATTGTCCTTTCTTTCCGCTTGTCGATCTGTCTTCTTCATAGTTTGCTCACCTGTCTGAATCGCCTTGGCTTTTTAGCTCTGTCTCGTCTGATAGTTGATGCTTGTAAACATTCATAATTTATTCTTGGCACCTGTTCACTGAGTGATAGAGTCCAGCCGTTATTATTAAGAGAAAATTGATCATTCATAATCATATTATTCATATTTTTGTAAATTTAGTGAAATCCGTAGGCTTAAGCGCTGTCTATTCCTGTGTAGGTAATGTAGTGTTACATCCATCTGAAACGAAGCACAACATTTCTTAGATCTTTCAAAAAGAAAAAAAAAGGTAAATACAATAAAAATTACTGCCAGGACCGCATGAACAACACATCTATGTATGAAAAAAAGAAAAAAAAATTATGTTCGTTGCAGTCTCAAAAGCAGAAACCTTTGCTGTAATGCTCCCAAATTGAGCGGCTTCTTTAATGAGATGCCATCGTCCCTGTCATCTGCCCGAGAACAAAGAGGCTCGCCTGACTCAGCGGTTTTCCGAGACCCCCTGATGACGTCATTAGTGAGTGTGTTTGTTGCTGTCTCTTCCGGCACCGGATGTTGACAACTGCAGAAGAATCCGACAGAAAAGAGTAAACGGTTCCATTCCGAGGTCCCTGAATGCCTGTTTGCACAATAGAAGAGAAATGTCGATGATAAAAAATCCGGGTTTCGGAAAATGCCGCTTTTAGTAAGGTGCATACAATTCGTTATTCTCATACTGAGGCTTGATCGAAGAGAGAGAGAGAGAGAGAGATAGAGAATAATTCAGTCCTATTTTTTCTTCATACAGACACACACACACCCATATATATATATATATATATATTATATATATATATATATATATATATATATATATATATATATATATATATATATATATATATATATATATATACATAGATATATATCACTCAATGAATGATCATGATTTATAACTGATTGCAGTTGCAGCAGTTGTTAGTGGTCATGCTAATCCATTATTATGCCTTTATTAATAATGATAATAGTCTGTTTTCATGAATATAAACGAAAAACAGGCAGTTAGTGACTGCAAGCATCCACTAAGACAACTGCAATTTCACCATCAAAGTGAATCATTTGCATCACAGCTGTCCTCTGTATATTTGATAACACATTAATTACCTTCAGGCTTTGGGTATGATTACAGCAGCTACAGCGGGACAGTTACAGCCGTAGGAAAACGATGTATAATGAAAATTTCTCTGATACAGAACAGCAGACTTTGATGAATAGGACCAAAGGTTCCTCTCGGGGAACAACCATGAAGGTGTGCCCTGCCTTCTATAGCGAAGCAAATGACGAACGTTTATAATCTGTATTTTTACCCAATAGATGTTTTCACCAAGTTTCATTAAAACGCGGTCATTAGTATTTACGTAAACTTGGTCACGTATAAACAGAAGAACCCAAAGCATAACCTTAGCTGAGTCAGTAATGTTAACTGCTAACCAATCCTGGGAACTTATAACGGTTCTCAAGACACAACCTTCTCTGAGGTAAGGATATTTATGGTTCATAATAAAACGGGGGACTAGTTATTAAATAGTTCATAGAGGAAACATAATAATATACGTTGCAAAACCAAAGTTAAAGAAAAAGAGAAAAACTGTCGATAAATGAACAGCATTCATCACTAACCACTCTGCGGTCAGTCTCTTTTAATGACTCTCGTAATGTTCCATAATGTTCTTTTAATGGCATGATCATATATTGCTACCTGTAGAGTCCATTATGAACCATTTTCACAGTCAGCACTAATGATATAGTTTTTTTTTAAGTAAGAAGAATATATTCATGTACTTTTGACTCATGAAATGAAAATAACCTTTTTGATTATAATACCCTCAGTGCCATCTTAGCTTCTCGATTTCTTCACAGACTTTAGATACGCTGTCACTACAATGCCTAAGATCCAAATGGAAGAATATGAAGCAGTTCTGACGCCCTTAGCAGGGTTCGAACCCTCATCCAGAATACAGAAGGTCACGTTACCCAGCAAGTGTGCAACGTGACCTCGTTCTGGTACCCCGGATTTGGATTCGAATACTGCTATAGGTGTTAGAATCACTAATTGTTCTTCCATTTGGTTCCTAGGCTTTGTAGTGACAAGCGTTTCGAAAAAGTGTGAAGAAATCGAAAAGTTGCGAGGTCACTGTGGTTATTGTCAGTTCTCTTTCTTCTCTTCATTACATTTTAGAGCTAGTAGATAATATATGACATCTGTTTTACCAAAGAACGAAAGACGGAATTGTTAGTAACCCTCGAATGCGTTGCCTTGAACTTTTTTTTTATTTTATTTAAGAGGATATTTAAGCAATTATATACCCGAGGCTTCCGAGTGGCCAACGAGGCTAATTACAGAGGAATCAAGTACAGCCTTGTAATCAAAGGAGTAACTGAGGCCTGAGAACAGAAACGAGGAAGTAATTGGTTCTCGTCAGCATTGCTGCTTCTTTCGCTCTCCGTTCCAGGCTTCTTCCAGAAGCTCTGCTCTTCCTTTCAGCGGGTGATCCTCCCCTGAACAGATCCCAGTTTCTCTCACTGGATCCCTGCATCTACAACGACCCCGTCATAAGATCTAACAGTTTCGACACATCAGCTCTCATAGATATTTTCTTGACGTTTAATTCATGCCTCTTTTTAATATGATTATATAATTAAGATTCTCT